>NW_003852425.1:646975-671866 GCF_000181295.1 Otolemur garnettii | reverse complement strand
GGAACGTGATTTTGAGCCCCAGAATTTAAAACCATCACATCATATTTACCACTGTATTTAGCATTTGTCAACGTTTACTAATTATCAATTCATACAAAAAGTTCAGCATTAACCCATGACTAGGGAAATACTACAGGGCTGCACAAAATTTAAAGATACAAACAAATAAGTTTAATTAATTTTGCATATATCCTAGGAAAGGAGTATGGTGTATATTATTAGAATTTATACTTAATCACAAGAAATTGTTTTGGTCTTGACTAATTAAAGATTTCTTTATGCCCCTAGAAAGCAGTAGAAAAGGATTTCTAGAAAGTATTCTTCAAGGCAATATCTTCACCTTGGAATCTAAAGGGAGGAAAAATAAACTGACTTTTTTTTCTTCAAAATTTAACCTTTTCTATGAGGGAATTTGACTTTGATATTGAATCCCACTTTATAGAGCAATAATAAAATTTAGCAAAAGTCTGCTTAAATATTCCAAATTAGGCTTGACCTAGACTTCTAAGATGTATTTTTTATTTTTGAGAGAGTCTCACTCTGTTGACTCGGGCTAGCATGCCATGGCATCAACCTAGCTCACACAAACCTCAGATTTTGGGGTTCAAGAAATCCTCCTGCCTCGGCCTTGAGTAGCTCAGACTACTGGTGCCCTCTACAACACTTGGATAATTTTTTTTCTATTTTTAGTAGAGATGGGGTCTCACTCTTGCTCAGGCTGGTCTTAAACTCCTGAACTCAAGCAATCCACACACCTCAGCCTCCCAGAGTGCTAGAATTACAAGCATGACCCACAGTGCCCAACCTACAATGCCCAGACTACTTTTTAGTATTTTTTTTACACTATACATATTGAAATAATTACAGGATTATTATTAATATCTGAAAAAGTTACCACATCATAGTAACCTTAAAGGTACCCTTCATAAAACACACTTTCCATCATGATTAAAATTTACATCACCATATTGATTTCATCTGAATTAAATTAATTGGCAAACTAACTGACAAGTAGCCTTTTTCAAATTAATAATATCCTGAGCATATCACCAGATCAGAAAAGATATTTTCTCCTCCTTTTCGAAGTTAATGGCTCAGGCTCCCCAAATGAAAGATTAACAAGAGAAGAGCATACAAATTTATTTCATATAAGTTTTACTTGGTGTGAGAGCATTCGTAAGGAATGAAGGACCTGAAGGAATGGGTCAACTTATGTGTTTTTTAGGCGCGATTTGGTGGAGAGATGGATACTTATGAAAAATTAGGATAGGAATAAAAAATGTACAAGTGGATGATAATAATGGACAGGAACCGTAGCAGAGCCTGTTTGTTAAGATTCTTCTGTGTGCTCCTTTGTCTTCAGAAATGTGTTGTCTGGGTATAGAAAGGGCACCTGTTTCTTAGGGATTTTATGACTTGTCTCAGGGGAGAAGGAGGGGGAAGGTCAGAGACACCTGTTTGCTTCTGTGACATTGTCGAGTTTCCTCAGCTTAAAATGTTCCGTATGCCAAGGTGCCATATTTTGGGGTGTCATGTTCTCATGAATATGTAGAAAGAAGACACACAGTTTCAGATAGTAATAATAATACAATAGTTGGTTGCAGTGTAAATACAGGTGTTTCATAGACAACGTGAAATATCTTCTATATCTTCATTTATATCTATTGCTGATTTTCTTACAAAATTTTACCCTATTCATTTTTCAAATAATTTTATATTGTAGTTGGCCTTTACAAATTAAGTCCTTATTTAGAAGACAAAATTCACAGAAATGGGTGAAAGAATCCATTTAAAAGTATATATATAAAAGCATCAAAATTTAAAAAATTGGGCATTAGTAACTTAAAGCCAGAAGGGAATAAAAATATTGGTTTGTATATAAGTCTTTTAAGGCGTTCTTAGAACCTAGCTACCTTTACGTTACTGCTTATCTTTTATGCACATTTTTCTCCTGTAGTTACTTTTGACACAATAAAGCACAGTGTCAGGCTAAGCTGAACATGTGGTTGGTGTTGTTTTGGATTTCAGTGTAAGGGCTTGGAGAGGGACAAATGAAATAGTGTATCTGGGACAGACTTGCAGGCCACCATGCCTGGAAGCAAACCCCCTGCAGTCCCCTACACTTGGTCATTGTGCTCCACATTCACTGTCTTGATATTATAATAGATTTATCTTTGAATTTGCATTGGAAGTGAAGCCTGGTGGGACAGGAGAGTGTGCTAAGACGCTGTCCCTCCCCTCAGGCATCATTCCAGATTTCCTGGGATGAGTTTCTGGCCACCAACTTCCCTCCCACACCCAGAGACCACTGCCTCTGTCTCAGTGGGAACCACAGCACTGATATTCATCTGATATCCTCGGAGTTGGAGGGCTGGCCCCCAAACAGCATGGGGTCTGAACTCACATTGTAAGCATCCCTGTGTCAGATGGAGCAAGGCATTAGATAGCAAATGAAAACCCAAGAGACTGGATACTAAAGGCTAAACTTTTCTCCTGCTGTTTGAATGTAGCAGAAGGACCCTGCATTTTATTTATTTAGTGAGCCTTCCAAATTTTGTAGCTGGCCCTAATGATTTGAACCTACTGTTACTCAGTGTACTGGTCTGATGCACCAGTTCAGATGAGAAAGGCAATTCTGTGATGCGTGGTGTTTCAGGATATTGGATACTTATTTTTTAGAAAATGACCATCTAATCTGACATGAACTTATCTCTACACCGTTTCTTTGTCAGACAAATACATACGTACTAAATATCCTCAGCGTGACAAGCGTTAACTCAGAGTTCTTTCAGTGTGTACAGACTTCTTAGCATAAACACTGCTCCCAGATTCAGGAGAGCAGGACCAGCCAGCAGATAATCACATGTGCCCTTTCGAAAACATCATAGATAATTTACAAGAAATTATTTGCATTAACTTAGAACATGAAGCTAGAATCAGCAATATCGTTTCCCTCATGTTAATATAATCATTTTCAAGGTGATTTTCTCAATATTCATAATTGGTGAAGCATGAAATGAAATGTTTTTCTCAAGTAGGTAGATAATTTAATAGAACTTAAAGATTACAATAAAGTACCTCTCTATAATTAGCATTTCATAATTTAATCATGTGTTGAATTCTACGTAGATGTAAATAACAGAAACAATTAAATTTCTTGCAATTTCAAACTGATATGTGAACTGAATGTGGAACATAACTGCACAGGTGAAAGGAGACAGCACATAAAGTTTAAAAAACACACCAAGGTCTTTTAAATCTGTCTCTCTACAATTCTTCCCCTGCTTTTTTTTTTAGTTTGTAGATTTTGCCTTATCTATCTTTTGAGATCTAGTTTGAATATTACTTCTAGCATTGAAAGCTTTTTGAAATTTTTTTCCAGGTTTCTAGGAAACTCTTGCTCTATACCTTCCAAGGTAGCACTTTTTACAGTTTTTTAATTCTTCCTAAAATAATGATATCGAATCTCTTATTCAAAATTTTGTTTCTTATAAGACACCCTTGTCAGGGGCGCGTCAGTGGCCCCGTCCTCAGGATGCTTAGGTGTTGTGTGTGCAGAGCAGTCACGGAATTGCAGGTGCTACACGTTCTCTCCCTGCTCCCCGTCTTGACCACCCTCTGCACATCACAGAGTGGGAAACCAATCATATTTTGATAAATGCATAGATAAAAACAATTTCCATGTATAAACGTGGGCTCATCTGAAAAATCAATCTCACATGACCATAGTAGGCTACCTTTGACAATGACTTCTTTAGAGGAATGTTAACAGCCCATAACTAAAGACCATGATGAGTTAGTACACTCTGAGACAGACAAGGTTAGGGTCCCCCATAATGAGTTAGCACACTCTGAGACAGACTGGGTTAGGGTCCCCATGATGAGTTAGTGCACTCTGAGACAGACTGGGTTAGGGTGAGGTCTAGGAGAATGGAGGTCTTCTCAAGGAGACCACAAGGATACACCTGTAAAGTCCTCTCCACGCAGACTCAGCTTTTAGGAATTTGTAGACTTGACTTCCTGGAACCTGGAAATTTTCACTTCTGTGAAATCCTAAGGTTCTGTGGGGGCTGGAACAATATCTCCCACTTGATTCTAACTGACCAATGAGAAAGGTAACTGTTGGTTGGAACTTTTTGACTGGAGATAAAAAAGGAAAGACCAAGCCAGTTGGACAGTGTGGCCATTTCGAATCCTTCTATGCTGTAAGCTCTGCTGGTTGGTGAATAAAACCCTTCCTCTTATGAACGTGGTGCTTGGGTGCTCTTTCTCTCCACTGGGCCTCAGCTTCCTGCAACATATGTATCTCAAGACTTTCATAATGACCCACGTACAAGATGACACTGCACTCAAGAAAGCTCGTGAAGATTTACAGTCATTTGCAGTCCTCCCAAACCAGACACAGTTGACCACCCAGGGTTTATTTTCTTATAAGCAATATTGCCTAGTAAGATGGTTGATTCTCAGCTTTAGGTTTCCATGGAAATAGAGCTTGAAAGTTAGTGCCTTTTCTATGAAAAGAAGAATGGGTTTTTTTCCCCTTTATTTACATTAAGAAACACAAATATTTAAGAATATAGAACAAAAGAGATCATATTATCTGACTCATAAAGCAATAAAATTCCAAATATACATTTAACTCAAGAAACCAAAAAAAAAAAAAAAAAGGTAAGAAATACTAATAAAAATAAAAACGTAATAAAAACTAGCTTCATTGTTTTCTTTCTTGGGGATGACTCACCATTCCTTAGGTTCTTTCTCTCTTTCCCACCATCTTTACCTCATTCATTCTCTGTTCTCTTCTCTCTCTCTCTTTTTATCCCCTCCCCACTCTCTTCCTCTCTTTAATATAAGATAAACTTATATCCTAAAAAAAATTACCTTTATTTTGAAAAAGAATGTCAGTTTTCTTTTTTGCATAGAAGATTAAGAAGAAATGTAATAAGAAGTAAATGAGTAACTATAGAAATCAGAAACACAGATATGTAAGGAATTTATATGTGTCAATGTAAATAAAATAGTTTATCTTATAGAAAGGTATAAATTACTAAATTTGTTTTAAGAAACATTTAATCCCCCCCCCTTTTTTTTTTGGCAGTTTTTGGCAGGGGCTGGGTTTGAACCCACCACTTCCGGCATATAGGGCTGGCTCCCTACTCCTCTGAGCCACAGGCACCTCCCCCAGAAACATTTAAATGTTAAACATTTTAATAACCAATATCAACAGAAGGGAATGAAAGGCAATCAAAGCTTTCCCACAAATATAAGACAGCGCTTTAAGAATATATCACTGTCACTGTCCAACATTGAATTAGAGAAACTAAATGATGAAATAAGACATAGGTTAAAAAAAAAAAACCTAAGATGTAAATTTTTAAAAGGAATGATTAAAGTCTCAATATTTATAGAAAATACGATTGTTAATCTAGGTAATAAAAAAATCAATAAAAGCCTATTAGAACCAATAAAAAGAATGATTAAATTTGATATGAAAGTATTTTTAAAATATCAAAATCCATATAAATATACAATTTTTCACATGATATTTAGCTCTGTTGCTATATTTGACATTTTTAAATCATATTGCCCTTAATCAATAGAAATGCTCTCAGTCATTTAAAATGTTCCTTACATAAATTGACATATAATGACTCAAAGCCTAAAAATTAATATTATTCATATATTGCATATCACATATGTACATGAAACATTATAAGAATAAAAAAAAAAGACTCTTGAAGTACTTAAAAAATTTGACCTCTTCCATTCAAAAAATAAATAAACCTTAATTGGTTTTAAGCCAATCCATTTTGAATAGAATGTAGCAATTAAACCATTTATCTAAAGAATGTGGGTTAGAAAGCATTTCCATTCAAGGCACTTCAATATGTTTTTGGTTATACAAAATCTTGCTGTATGTGTTTAATTCATTTGTTATTATTTCAATGCACAGTGAACTTATTCAATTTGTACAACAGTGATGGTATATTATGTCTCCATATTTGAAGAAATATACAAAATAAAGAATGTGAAGTTAAAATTTTGTGTTTAAAATCTATAATAAGGGACACTCATGAAATTATTAAATTGGCAAATTATACATGAAAAGTTATTTGAGGCTTTTCTTTAGAGGGCCTGAAGTTAATGGATCAAATGTGCATATTTGCATTTAACTCAAGAAACCAAAAAAAAAAAAAAAGAGGTAAGTAATACTAATAAAAATCACAACTTAATAAAGTTAAATTTATTTTTAAAAATTTAAATTATTTAGAACAGTGCTAATACTATCCAGAAAGGGGATAGATATTGGTAATGAATCTCCAAAGCCCAGTGAGATTTAAATGCATTTATTTTTATTTTTTTTAATTAAATCATAGCTATGTAGGTTCAGCACCCATAGCACAGTGGTTACAGCACCAGCCACATGCACCGAACATGGGGCGGTTTGAGCCCAGCCTGGGTCAGCTAAACAGCAATGACAACTCCAACAAAAAAAATAGCTGGGCATTGTGGTGGGCACCTATTGTCCCAGCTACTTGGGAGGCTGAGGTCAGAGAATCACTTAAGCTCAAAAGAGTTTAGGTTGCTGTGAGCTGTGACACCAGGCACTCTACCAAGGGTGACACAGGGAGACTCTGTCTCAAAAAAAAAAAAAAAAAAAAAAAATGGGGCAGTGCCTGTGGCTCAAAGGAGTAAGGTGACAGCACCATATGCTGGAGGTGGCAGGTTCAAACCCAGCCTCTGCCAAAAACTGCAAAAACAAATAAACAAAAAATGCAGTTTTTATTACTCAATGTTAGAGTCCAATAAGTATATAAAAACTTCTGCTTCTGATGTATTGCCGCAGAGGCTGAATGATGAATTATCGGTGTCCATGAGATACCTAAAAACATTGGTGGAACAGAAAAAGCCTCATAGTAATGTTGGGTGTTATCTTGACTAGGTGGTGATTGAATAAATCTTTTCCTAATTTAATATGGAGGAATTGGTAGTTTCTCTTTCTTCAGTTTGCCATTAAGGAAGTATCTGTACCTGCAGTGATTCTTTACTGCTTCCAGCTGGTGTCTCTGCCGTTCCTTCCCTCTTCCCCCCAGTCATACTTTCCACACTTCCTCTAGCCTGTCTCCTCATCAGAATTCTTCAACATTTCCCACCACCATTTGGGGAAAACTATAATTTTGTTTACATAGTATAAAAGGATAACATGCCCTCTGCCCAGTATTTCAGAAACTTCTGTCTCCTCTCTCTTTAAATTTTATGCTGCACAATATTGAAGGTCCTGCATCCTCCCTTATTTCTATGCTTTTGCCCATCCTCGCTCCTGTCTGAAACACCCTTATTTCGTAACTAGAAACAATGTATTATTTATGACAATTCCAACCCATTCTTTTAGTCTCAATTCAAATGCAGGCTTACCACTCCTGTGTTGATTTTTATTCCGTATATACCAATATTATGGCACAAATCTTTTACTAGGAATGTTTGCATGCCTTTTACCTTTGAATCCTAATTTCTAGGGATGGCAGGAGACTAGTTTCTTGAATTCATGGCTCCTGGACCAGTCTCTGGATAGTTAGTGATGGATAAATGTTTTTGAATAAGTAAATAAATCAATGATAGATTTATTTAACAGTTTTAATACCTGGAACAATTATAAAGATTGCTAAAGACTTCCAGGTTGCAGAGACATAAGCACACAATTGGTACACTTAATTATCTTTGGTCTAAGTGTATATGAATTCTGTACTTATGTATTTGTACAAAGTCACCTTTGTCTGTTTTTCATGTTGTTTTTGATAGTAAAACCAAAATATTAATTATTGCAGGACTCTTGTTTCTACATTAGTAACAGCCTGAGTGCTAGTTTCCTTTTCATATATAGGGACTTTATTACCAGATAAAACAAAATGGCACAAATTGGCAGCACCGGCAATGCAAACAGGATTACAGGACTATCAGGGCCTTTCAGTCCAGCCTTCTTCACTTCTCTGTACAGACATGCCCTTGCCTCTTCCTGAGCAACTCCCTGATGAAAGACCATCTTGCACTCCTTCTGTATCTTTCAGAGAACACCTTTGATGTTTTACGATATGATGACCCAGAGTAATATTCTCATATTGACCCATATTGACTTACTGTGTTGGATGATTTTTCTAGTTTTGAACTTGCAATTAAGAGTTATTTACTTCTTTTCCTTTTTTATTATTTATTAATTATTTAGTACTAAGGCATTGCTGCAGGGGTTGGGTAACATGATGAAAAGGATCACTTAAACTTACTATAATAATAACTAAAGGTTTTAGCCCAGAAGGACTAAATGTTACCCTGCGGTCTGTGTGTCAATACCGGAGAAGCCAGCGTGTTCTTTGGGGGTCGCCTAACTGCGAGTGAAAGGGTTAAAACAGGACGTTCTCACATGGACTTTTAAGGTTAAACAAATTCGCTTACAGGCATTTGTCTCTCACTTTTCTAATCATTTGTTAATTATGGTACCAGGTTTATTTTTACAACTTTCTGAGCCTATTGTTTGGAGTCATTATAAATATAAACATTATCAATTACATCCTTAAATAGGCCAGAGGCACCCTCCCCATTGAGGGCCATCAAACATATTTGATGTTGAGTGGGCACAGTCAGAATTTGGGGCTAGACTTCATTTCTTTTAGTTGCCCAAAATACATATATTCATTAATTAGAAATGTGGATATAAGCCTTTTTAGGGTGCTAAATTAAAAGTATTGAAGATATTCATAAAGAAAAGATAGGTTAAATCTTTGGTAGCTGATGCATCAAAAAAAGGCTTGCTCTGACAATCTGGCGTCTATGTGTAAACTCTATAGATGGCAATGAAAGGCTGCGTTATTATTATATTACAAAGTGTTGGAAACCCTTTCGTTGGTTTTTGTTTTAGATGTAGCCTCTACTTTAATGAAAAAGAATTTCTTAACTATTTTTGAGGGTGATATATGTAAAAAAGGTTATTGTAGGCAGATTTAAGAAATATCTTGAGAAGTTGACACATTTACATGTGGACAAATTTATCTCAATTTCGCAAAACCGTTAAAGATAAGAGAAGATCTTTTAATTTAAATATGAACATGCCACTGTACTACTAAATTTTGATGCCTGTGTTATAGAATGTTTTCATAATAGAAATTTCTATGGCATATCTGTTTAAAGTATGTTTAGACAACTGAGCTAAATGTTTGATAATTCATATGATTTAGACTTCTGTGTACTGTTAATAAATGATTGCCTCGTTTATAATAATTTTCATGTGTTGTGTTAAACTATACTGACTGCTTAAACTGATTGTGTTTTATTTTTCTCCTCCGACAGCTTCTTCAGGTTGGAAGGAATACCTTTATTTGGAGGCATGTACATTTGATGTTCTCAGTTCCAATTCATCAGTACGACTTCGGGAGGCAGATCTAATTTTAAAGTAACCTGAGCGTCTCAGAGCAGCAAATCCGTCATGTCTGGAGCATTGGGATCACTGGCCCTGCCGACATGGATACCGTCTGCCTCTAGTCTGACAGCAGAGCCTTGGGGGTGGGTGGGGGCAAGCCACAGCCTTAAATCTTTTTACTCCAAAATCACTAAGAAGTCAAAACACATACAACAAAGGGACTAACTTAGAAACCAACCAAAAAACAAACAACAAACCAAACTCATGTTATTTTACTATGGAACTAAATTACTCCTAGATGTGTGACCAAATAACTTAAGATTCAGCACTTAAGCTAATAAACTATAAAACTGATTTATCATGTGGGAAGGTGAAAGCACAGAGATTGGAGATATCTCCAGCCAAAATTATACATCATTGAAAAATATATAGACAGAAAGAAAATTGAACAGAGGAGCATCACAGCAACAGACAGGACTAGGACAGAGGTTGCTGTGTGTAGAGAGAGAATGTTTGCCATCTTATGTACACCTTCAAAGCCATAATGAAATAACAGCATTGTTGTCAATTGTTTGAAAACATTTTGCTTTCTTTCTTTCTTTTTTTTTTTGAGACAGAGTCTCACTGTATTGCCCTCAGTAGAGTGCTGTGGCATCACAGCTCACAGCAACCTCCAACTCCTGGGCTCAGGCGATTTCTCTTGCCTCAGCCTCCTGAGTAGCTGGGACTACAGGCACCGGCCAGAACGCCTGGCTATTTATTTGTTTCAGTTTGGCCTTGGCCGGGCTGGGTTTGAACCTGCCACCCTTGGTATATGGGGCCAGTGCCCTACCCACTGAGCTACAGGTGCCACCCAGAAAATATTTTGCTTTCAATCCTTCACCCTATGTTGTTGAAAGAGGAGGAAATCAGTTCTTACTGATCCCTTCTCAGCACACTGCTCATGTTTGCACTGTCCCTTCCATTCAGGGTAATGATGTGTCCTTGTATTTGCACAGATGGTCACAGGAGTTTTGAGACCACAACAAGCAGTTTCTTGCAGGGATCTAAAAAAAAAAAAAAAGTTAAGAATCCTCGAGAAATTGATTTCTCTTTCTTCTGTACAAATCAGTTGTCTAAGAAAAAATGGACTTGGATCAGATTAAAATACACCCACAGAATAAAAATGAAAAAGATTTAATGCAGTTGAATGAATGAAGAAAGGATCAGAAGCTTTTTGATGAAGATCGTTTTCTATCATTAGCGGCCATGAAGTCAAATTCAGTGAACTTCACTGAGCACGTGCTGGACATCTATTAGTTCTCTCAGTCAGAAAGTCATTTGTAGTTTGGATTTGACATATGATAGTTTTTTATAGCCATTTATCTATGCTTCATGAGAAAATGTACCAAACAAACAGCATTTTTCGGTTTATTTTTTTAAATAAACATGTTGTTTATATTATTTGCTTATCTGATTTGGTTTTCATTACCTGTGGGTAAACTTTTCTTGTGTTCCTTCAGAACTAAAGGAAGACTGAAATTTAAAGTAATTTTCTGGTATATAAGTATGCTTTCTGTTTCCTAAACTCTGAAAAAAAAAGCTTTTATTATCGCTGTGACTTTCTTGCCAAGGGGTATTTTACAATTACAGTTAAACTAGTAGGAATTAGTATTCACACAAGGGGCATTATTGGAAAACAGTAAATTTGGGTTCTGTGTCAGTCAGGATGTTCTGTAAATTTTGTTCCCAGAAATCTGCTTCAGAAATTGATAACTAGATAAAAAAAAAAAAACATAGGTCATTAATGATACCTAATGAGTCTTCATTATTGCCACCCAGGGGGTTTCTGAGCATGTCCATCAGTGTATATGAAAATGACTAGCCCATCAGGCTGCATCGTGAACACCTACAGAATGTTCATTCTTTAGATTCATCACCTACAGTCAGCTTGTCTGATTGTTGCTACTTCTTACTAATTATGCCGTGTGCAGTTCAACCCCGATTGATTACTTTTAACAATTTAAATAATAATTCATTAGGTTTATCCCAAAACAATAATATGAAAACAAACCTATTATATAGTTTTTGATACCTAAATTCCTTTACTCTCGACAATCGGCCTTGGTCCGTAGAGCATCTGGTAACATAACAAAGAAAACTAGTTTGTCAGGCATGATTTGAACCCCTGAAAACTAAGCCTTAGGACCTTGGAACACTCCAGGTGGGAATCGATTTGACTGTACCTTTGGGATGATGGGCATTGAAGTATTGTCACCTGGACCCAGTCAAACTATTTTAAAATCCACACTGATTGCTGCAATCTGAGGTTTATTGGAAATTGTAAATTAGAAAATCAACTTTTCCCCAAGTATTTAATACAAAGTTCATGAAGAAGAAGTGCTAAAAAGTTGTCATTCTTCATTTTGTGAATTTTCTCAACAATAAGCAGCACTATATTTGCTGCATTCTCTGGAAAATGCCTGAAAGGTTTTGCAAAGCTGTCAAATGACCAGGTCTAATCATCAGCAGGATAATTCTGGTAGCAATTTCTAAAATGGATTGGGGTGAGACTGGAGATGCCCAGACCAGATGAAGTGCCTATAATTTTCCTTGCATTTAGTTTAGTCTTTAAGTTTTGATTATATTTACTTTCTAAATCACCATCTCCTCCTGTATCTTCAAATTTTTAATTTGCTGTTTTTACAATTCAATTAATAATTCAATATCACTTTCACAAAATCTAAGCAATCATCAGTTGCCAATGAGAAGTACCACTTAATAGATTTTTTTTTTTTTTAGCTGAAAATGCCAGTGTGGGTAATATTTACGTCCTCTCTGCCTTTAGAGTGCAGGTATGTTACATTTAATGTGTAGCTCTCACCTTGCTGGCCCAAATTCACACAATTAATCAGGTTAACCTACTAGGGCAGGATGATTCCTCTTTTTGATTTACTAAGGGCCCACTATGGAACATGAACTGCACTGGGTCCTAGGAACAAAGCGATGAGGACAAAAGACCCAGATCCTGTTTTGATGGAGTTTAAAATCTACTTGGATAGAACTACATTGAACATTTCATTACACCGGTTAACAAGAAATTACAACTTTGCTAAGTTCTGTGAAAAAAAGGCTATGGTTTGTAGAGAATACCCACCCAAAGGAGCTAACCCAGAGGGCACAGCAAATTTCATGAGATCCGAGGGGTGACTTGTAGTTAAAAGGGGCAAAATCCTGTACGGAGCAGCCCAGAAGAGAAGAGAAACACACTAGTTCTGACAGTTAAGCTCAAACATACCCTGGCAGAAGTGCTACATCCCTCATTGCTCAATATCACTATGGCCACCCTCAAAGCATTCCCCTGGGAAGTGGTATACCGACACCAGAGCCTAGTCCACCCTTCAAAGAAATTTTGGAATTCTTTTTCTGGAATGAGCAGCAGAACTGTTGTCATACAGCATATAAAACACCCCCAAACAATGACAAATGTCAGCGCCACTCATCAAGGCACCACCACACATCGACATGAGCACAGCTGTGAGATGCTGATCTATCAAAGTTGTGGAACCTTACTGAGCTGTCTGTGCCGTGCTGCCAACATCAGCGCACGGTGGCCAGTTTGGGAACCGAATTGCCCAACCTTGTAAGACATCAGGAGGACTAAAAAAGGCTAAAGTGAAATAAAGAGAATAAAGAGGTTAGTGCAGGAAAAAATGATTATATAAAAGCTAAGTTTTATCTTTCTGTACCCTATATAAAAGACAGAACAAAACAAAAATTAAGCAGAGTGAAGACAATAAGTGTACAGAAATGACAGAAAAGCAGTCGACTGTTACTTAACAATGGGGATGTGTTATGAGAAACGCATTGTCCTTGTACAGACATCAAGTGCGTGTTCACTGACAACGCTGCGCTCTCCACCTCGTCTGTACAGACGTCATCTAGCGCGCGTTCACTAACGAAGCTGTGCTATTCACTTCGTCTGTACAGACGTGGTCAAGTGCACATTCACTGACAAAGCTGCCCTCTCCACCTGGTCTGTACAGACGTCGTCTAGTGCGCGTTCACTAACGAAGCTGCGTTATCCACCTAGTCTGTACAGATGTCCTCAAGTGCGCGTTCACTAACAAAGCTGTGCTCTTTATCTTGTCTGTACGATACAGCCTGTCATTTCTACTCTATAAGCCGTCCAAAATGTCACTGCCCTGAGTACAGTGGGCCGTTTTAACACCATGGTAAGTGTTTGTGAATCTACACATATCTAAACAGAGAAGGTTACAGTGAAAGTTCAGTATTATAACTTGTGGGACCACCGTCATAGATGCAGTGTGTTGTCAACGGAACATAATTTTGGGGGTACATGACTAAAACACATGACTAGGTCTGTGTGTTGTAACAAATGTAGGTGGGGTTAACTCCTGGTGAGATGAACGCTAAGATAAGTTTCCCTCCCCCCACCATACCTTCCTTGCAAACACACAAAACATTTACTTGCACTCTGAAAACAAAGTAATACAAAAGTTACACAATAAAACAATGGATTAACACACATCTGAGTGAGGTCTAAACGCTAAGTGATTTTTTATGCAATTCATTTAGAGTTTAACAAATGCATAAATGTGTTCATGATCTATGTGTGTATGACTTAATAAAAGAGAGAAAATAAACTCTAAATGAATACAAGATTTCCTCATTTTATTGTGCTTGGCTTTACTGGACTTCACGGATGCAGTGCTTTTTTTCCAAATAGAATTCTCGTGGCAGTCACGTGTCACAGCAAGTCAATCAGCACCATTTTTCAATATCATGTGTTCACTTTGAATTTTTATGTCATATTTTGGTAATTCTCACAACATTTCAAACTTGTTTAGTATCATTATGTCTTCTGTGGTGATGTGTGCCCAGTCATCTTTGATGTTAGTATTGTTATTTTTTTGAGGTATCACAGACAGCAGTGGTATAAGACGGTGAATAATCGATAAACGTGTGTGCTCTACTGTTCCACTGACTGGCCATTCCCCCATCTCTATCCGTCTCCTGAGGCTTCCCTACTATAGCTTCCGTGGCACCATAACATTGAAATTAGGCCAAGTAATAACCCTACAATGACCTCCAAAGGTTGACATGGAAGAGTCCCGGGTCTCTCACTTTAAATCAGAAGTGAGACGTGGTGAAGCTGAGCAAGGAAGAAATTCCAACAGCTGAACAGGTTAGAAGACAGGGGTCTGGCACAAAGCAGTGAGCCAAATTGTGAATGCCAGGAAATGTTCTCAGAATACTATGCAGCCTTTAAAATAAGATGAAGCCTTTACCTCTTTTATGTTTACATGGAGGGATGTGGAGCATTTTCTCCTAAGTAAAATGTCTCAAGAATGGAGGGAAAAGTATACAGTGTACTCAGGACTTCAGTGGAACCTACTTATATTTACTCATACTTTCTTATGGAAGATAGAACACAACTATAGCCCAGGATGAAGGAGAGAAATGGAATGGGAAGGGAAGGGCGAGGGGAGGTTTGACAGAGGGCGGGTAAAAGGCGGGACCACACCTACGGAGCACATGACAAGGGTACAAGTCAAATCTGTGAAGTGTAGAACATAGATGTTTTGGTACAATAATCAAGTAAATGAGGTGGAAAAAAAAAATAAAATCAGTACTGAAATAAAAAAAAAAAAGAGAGAGAGAGAGAGCTACTCCAGGGCACACATAGATCTTAAGAAAGTGGAACAGCCTTATTGCTGAAGTGGAGAAAGTTTTGGTGGTCTGCATAGATCAAACCAGCCAGATCACTCTCCTTAACTAAAGCCTAATCCAGAGCAAAGCCCCCGACATCAAGGCTACACCTTCCACCAGCAAAATGATTATCATTTCTCACTGAAGGCTCAGATAATCCATAGCATGTTTCTGCAATAAAGTATTTTAAGATTAATTTATGTACGTTTTTAAATTTTAAATTTAATGCTATTCCACACATAATAAATTACAGTAGAGTGCAAATATAGCTCTGACATGCATTGGAAAACAAAAGTACTTGTGTGATTGACTTTATTGTGATACTCATCTTATGTAATTGTCTGGAACCAAGCCGATAATATCTCCAAGGTGTGCCTCCATCAAAGAGAGCAGAAGTCTAAGTTAGAAATTGAGAATGGCATTGGGAACATTTTTTATCATATAATTCTCCATGAAAAATTTAGAAACTCATTCAATAGGCATATGTGAATTCAAAAAAATTTGAGCAACTACCAGTAGACTTCCAATAAACAAAAATGTATTGAAACCAATTTGGGTTAAGCTATGTTTGCCCATATCATAGACATATCCAAAATAACAAACAACTGTCGATATAACACTATCATGGAAAATCCAAAATGACAAACAACTGTCTTTAGACCCAGAATGGGAACTTCATAAAATCATCACAAACTTTTCCAACTCCCTGCTCTGACATCCTTAGAACATAAACTTTTCTCTCACAGTACACAACAGTGCTACAATTCCAGACATCACCGGCACATTCCAGGCAGCTAGACAAGGAGGAGGTTTATCTCCTTTTTTAAAGGGAAATTTTGGCATATTTATCATTATTCAAACTGGCCACTTCAGCATAAGGAGGACTAAGGAATGTAGTCTTTTTTTTTCTTTTTTGCAGTTTTTTGCTGGGGCTGGGTTTGAACCCACCATCTCCAGCATATGGGACTTACTTCTTTGAGCCACAGGTGCTACCCTGGAATATAATCTTTTGTCTGGATGCAACCTCATATTGAATCAATTTGCACTCGGACGCTAACGAGACTGGGAAGAATAAATGATGTCAACATACTGTCTAAAACTATCTCAATCTGCCTCAAGACTTTAAAAATAGAGTGCTAATTCTTCATTGGAATATTGAGGATTTTAAACATTAAATTATATGTACACATGAGGGAATGGAATTTTCTCCTCATAGCTCTTATTTTTAAGAGGAAAAGGATACAGTGGGGTCACACTGCATGTGCATTTGTTTTTACGGAGTGTAAAACACTCATGTCTGTTCCTTTCCATGAACATATACCCAAGAGGGGTAAGAAGGATGGAAAGCTGGTTGTGTCTCCTGCTGTGCACTGATCATCTCACTGACAGGCGATTCTGGTTTGAAGGCGCAGTGTTATTTATGGATGATGAGGACATTTCGAAGGGCTGTTGTGACTCTACATGCTTGTATTCCCCATCACTACGATTTAATCTGATTAACTGGCAAACATGATTTATCAATTACTGACTTGCAAACACTTAGGTAGGGTGTTTTATCAAGGTTTTTTGTTTGTTTTTGGAAAAAATTATGCCGAAATTGTCTGACATCTTTTTTACTCAAAGGTACTTAAGTCTGAGGGTACATTCTTGACAATTTTTGGTGTGGGCACAGGTAAGGAGAGGATTGTTAAAGGCAGAAGGTAACAAGATCCAAGTATTCCTGAGGGTTTTTCAGAGGAAATAAATGCACACTGAGAATTAAGAAGTAACTATGTAAACAGGGAAGTCCACAGCCTCCCACAGAAATGCAGGTTCCCATGATAAGATGCACTTGCCTTTTTACACTCAGAGAAGATCTTTGGTCCCAGGCTAGATATAAATGCATAAAGCAGCTGAACCTAATTGAGGTTATTTGAGATTTAGATTTTACAAAAAATCACACACCCTGGCAGGCTGTGTGATCTATCAGAGAAGGACGTTCACAGAGTTTGAGACATGGCAGTCTGTTAATCATAAAATAAAGCTAATTATTGAAAGGTTAATTTAACCAATGACTATTATCAAAATGAGCTTTCTAAAGCATGAGCACATGCAAGTGCCTTTCAGTTTTTTGGGGGGATTCTACACAATGTATTTGGAAGGATATCTAGATATTTAAAAGTGTTTATTCTTATCCAATGTGAGGCTTGAATCCAAGCTGTACTAACCTGACACATTTTTAATAATGTCTATGTTTCTATACTTGAATATGAATAAAATGTAGAGAAATTTTTTTGAAACATAAAATTCGACTGCAAGAGTGAATAATATTTAGTGCATTGACAACATTTTCTTTGTAAGATTAGCAAAAAGGAAATATGTGGTATTTTATCATACTTTAAGGAAATATTCTTAAAACTTGAGCTTAGCCAGACATGATGGTTCACACCTGTAATCCCAGCACTTGGGAGGCTGAGGCAGGTGGATTGCCTGAGGTCACAGGGTGGAGACTAACCTAAGCCAGAGTGAGACTCTGTCTCCAAAAATAGCCGGTGTCATGGCAGACGCCTGCAGTTCCAGCTACTTGGGAGGCTGAGGCAAGAGAATTGCTTAAGCCCAGGAGTTTGAGGTTGGTGTGAGCTGTGACGCCATAGCACTCTACCAAAGGTGACAAAGTGAGACCCTGTCTCAAAAATCAAAACAAAACAAAAAAGACACTTCAGCTTAAAATATCTAAAAATTGAGGGAAAGTGCTTAGGAATGCAATGAGGAAGGCATACAACCTTCCTTTAAAGTTTTCAGTTCACTTACAATATGTCAATTCATTACTATTACTAAAAATTCATCTAAAACAAAAGTCTTCATTTACCACCATTTGCACAGCCCTGCTGCAGAGGTAACCACTCTCATATTTGACATTATTGGGCTCAGCTACAACTTGAACTTTATATTAGAAATGCAAATGATTGAGCCTAATCCTTGGTACCCCCTTCTCAATCTGAAATAAAAAGAAACTTAAAAATAAACATAATAGAAAAAAATGGTCCTGGTGTGTGTATGAATGTGGGGTCGGGGCTTTAGAGTGACGGCATCATGCTTTGTATAATGCTCTGGCCCCTGACTGGGTTCCACTCAGGGATGAATCTTGGCGATATCTGAACATTTATATATGTATATACGCATACGCACCACACACATAGTTAGTTGTTAACTTGTCCCTGATGGCAATGCGCCACCAGAATCAAATTATTCAGTTTTCATTTATGAGATACTTCGATTACACTGTTTGCTCTCACAGTCAATACTGCAGGAAACCCCAGCACCGGTGATTAACTGTGCCCTGGTGCGTACTGCAGGGTAGGCACCAAAGTCGCTGCATGGAAATGCACATAGCCAGCATTTACAAATGCTACAGATTTTGAAATTTTATTATCGCTTGGTAGTAATGGGAGCAATATGTGAAAAGTCTCTTTGTCATTTCAGGAAATTCTGCACAATTATCAGGAAATTAAATTGCAAAGGGAGACAAACTTAGACTGGGGAGTGAACGCAAGAGCTGATTTTATTAGAGAAGTGACCTTTTGCATAATGGTTGTTATTTTTTAGAAGTATAGATGTAGGCATAGTAAGAAACATGAAGAAAGAAGATATATTTCAAAAAGCAAAACATGCTCCTCATTATGCTTATACAACACTGGAAATTACTGTGTGTGTTAAATCCAACTTGCTGTGTGGCTTCAGTTAACATTGAGACCTCCTTTCAAAGATGCCATTTAAATGTTCCTTTCTGGAATCAAATCATGCTTTGGGGGGAAAACTGTTGTTCCATTTTAGTTTAAAACCATTGTTCAATTAGAGTAAAAAATGTGAAATGTTTCTCTCCATGTGACAATTTGTGATCATTGTGTTTTAGTCACAAAATTGTCTCCCTTAGAAATTGACACTTTCACCAGGTAAGTGTACATTGTAGTCGTAACTGCAGAACCAATACAAATGTCCACTTAGCCTAAAAACTATTTTAAAAGAAAAAAATATATATCCATTTGAGTTTCAAGTGCTAGAAGATTCAATTTGTACTTTAAAAATATTAATATTCTCCTAAATAGAAACTAGCACATGTCAGTATTAAAATTATATTATCAAGAACAATCAACAGATGGTTAAGAAATTAAAACTATCCAAAAAACCACCCCTTCACACACACATACTGATAAAAAAGAAAAAGTTCTAAAACTGCTTCTTTAAAACAGAAAACTATTTGAGAAGAAACTAGGAGGTGTGATGAAGTAGAAGTGGTCTTTGCCAAAGATTTTTCTTTGAGTGATACTCTTGTGCCCAGGAGCTCCCAAAGACCACACCTCCACACAGCAGAATTGGCAGAAGAGTCCTTTATCTAAAAGCTGGCCAGTGACTGCCTCACACCCAACACAGGGGTTCAGAGAGCATCCCTGACTGCTTAAGGGGTCAGGGTTTTAAGGCCTGGTCTGCAACCTGGTTGGCACGCAGGCTGTCCAGATGCACCGAGGTTGGTAAGCAAGCAATGTACAGAAGCAGGAGTTTGTGGTTATTTAGCCATGCATCTTTGTTTCCATACTGTCTTCCTATACATTTTTTTGTTTCAGTACTTTCTCCACCTGGTATGATTTAAAGGTCAGTCCAGGGACAGTTGATATTTCCTGTTCTATTTCCCAGGATGTGAGTTAGTTGAGACAAGAAATCAATCAATACTTTCCCATCTATGTTGGGAGTGAACCAGACTTACTCCATTTTATTGAGGGCTGTGGCCCAGAAATTTGCCAGGAGTTAACTGATAATTTTCCACCCTAGTCTGGGCCTAACAATACTATGTATAAACCAGACATTCATTGTGTGATATGGCATTTGTGATACTATGTATAAACCTGACATTCATTGTTTGATACAGCACTGTGTGATACAGCCTTTGTGATACTATGTATAAACTGGAGATTCATTGATTTCCTGAATAAAATAAGGCAGTTTTACTAAGGAAATTACAATAATTGGGACAAAGCAACAATGACAGTGGAAAAGGGAAAACATTTGCTTTCATTTAAGAGAAGCAGCGTCCTCATAAGGAAGCTCTTTTAGATTTAGGTCTTTTAGAGCAGAAAAGATTTCTCAGTATTACCTTCTGAGGATACTGACATTAATGACTGGACAATTACCCCGATCTAATGAAAGCTTCCACTCTTGTGGGAGTTTCCACATAATCCAGAACTTTTAAGTCATCAGCTTATCTTCCTGGAAACTCATAATCCTTGAGTGTAAGATTGAGTTCAGTTTAATATCTTGCTCTTGACTATTCTCTTTCACTCATTCGACAAATATTGAGCAGATATTTGGTTTCAAATTATAGGAATAATATAAGGAATTTCCTAAATAATAGGAAAAATATAAGGAATAAATGATGAATAAGATAGAGAGAGAACTTGGTATTTGAGAGAAGGATAAGAAATCTGGCAATTAAAATTCAGGATGAGAAGACATTTGGCAGACAGCATAGAGTCACTCTTTCTCAAGCCATTCACTTGATGCTCTTCAATTAGCTTCCAGAAAGTACACACATTTTCTTAGAAAACTTAGGATTTCTTTAAAAGAAACCTTCTCGTTTCTCTATAAACTATTAAATCTCAAGTTACACTTGGAGTGTCACCTACAAAAACACGTTGGCCAATACTCCAACTAGAATAAGAATGTAGGTTAGAGTCCTTTCTGGATTACCCATCACCTTCAACTGAGTTAAGGTATGTTGAAATTTATTTATTTTATGGAATTTCTTTACAAAAAGGATTTGAGAAAGCTTATATTAAAGGCAGTTCATGCAGTAAGTTAATGGGTACAAATGTAAACATTGTAACTAAAGGAAGGAGAGGCGACAGATATCCTGACTGTAAGGGTTAAACATTGGGCATTGCTCAAGCGTAAAATACTAACGTGGAGATTCCTGGAAGCCAGACAAAAATTGAAAAATGCTGAGCTGTATGATTAATTCCTCAGAAAGAGGAAGTGTCAAGCAATTAAAGTCAGGAGCTGAACGATGAAGTACTGTACAGTTCAGTGGAAGAAGTTTTATAAGTCAGTAAGTTAACGCAGTCTGCTGTTGCTTTTTTTCCGAGACCCAAACTTCACATAACCAGATGACTTGACGTAAAAGACTGTCTTCTGTATAAACCAGTGTTTTGCCACTTTAGAGTTTCCAGATCCTTTAAATATCTGTCTTATCACCCCACGTAAGCTCACTTCCCCCTTCTACTCACACTGGAGGACAAACCAGCCCCTTCCCAGCGTCTCTGAGAGTCTTGTTTCTCCCTTTCCCCGACCGCTGCACTTGCCGGCTTCCCCTGGTTTCTCGGTTCTGTGTCTCGTCCACCACCCTGACGTGCTTCTCCATCTGTCTCCGCTCAGACTGAACTTCAATCAGCCGTATTCTCTTCTCACCAAAGTGCACAGGCCTTGGGCGTGTAGCGTATCTCATTGAAGCAAACACAGCATAGTGGAGGATCATATCCTAGCTGAAGTGCCAGCACTCATTTTAATTTATCCATTAGACCATATTAACCTAAAATTTCACATTTCATTTTGTACGATGTGGGATTTGTCTTTGATCACATCTTACTCTCTTTTTGCCTCTCCCTTTCCTATTCAAATTGCGTCCGTCCTCTCAGCCACTCACTTCAAGGCCGTTCTTCCATCTTGCTAGCTGCCTCGACCCCCAATTATAGTTTCTTTTTTACACAGAGAAGTTGGCCAGACCTTCTTTTACAAAACCAAAAATAAAAAAATAAAATATAAAACACTTGCTGGGATATTGTCTTCAGTAAATACCCATCTGTTCTATGCTTCTCACTAAAACCTTAAAATTAAAATAGTGCTTATTAAATCAGTGAAATTCTTCGCTACCTGATAGGATAGAAAGTAAATAGAAATGTTTATTTTTCATTTTCCAAAGAAATGACCTCGTAGTTGTTAGAGTGGGGTTGTGGATTTTGCTATTGTGTTCCATTTTCTTCCAATATCACCCGCACGGTCCTAAATAGACTTTTATGGATGAATTTATGCCCTCTTGTGGTAATATGATTAATCTGGCCATTAAGCATGGTTCTCTTTATTTGATGCTATTGTTTCTATATTTTATTTGAGAGAGAAACAAAAAATTTATTTGAAGACTTGTCTTTTCTTTTATCCACATTAGTGGCTTAAGCTATAATCTGTACTGGAAATTACAAAAACATAATGACCAAGTATTCCTATTATTCTAAAGACGAGATTGGGCAGAAAACATTTGAATTAATGCATATTTTTTGTTACTTTAGATGTGCATTAATTATACAAGAAACAAAGCTGTTTGACTCCCAGGAATTAATGCCAATATTCTTATAAAATTAAAGTATTCTACAAGTGTTTAATCAGTGTCTACTAGGCTAAGGCAAAATTCTAAAAAATGGGATATAGTAATGCACTGAATGTAAGAGTGTTTGTACTCTCATGAGAGTTGTCATAAGTAAACACATACTCACTCATCAAATATAGAATATTTCTAATGTTAATGAGAAATTTGAAGAGCAACACAGACGTGTAAGGGGAACGGAAAATGACTGAGGTCAGGAAAGCGAGGGTCATAAAAATGTTATTATATATACAAAAGTTAGGCAAGGTGACATCTGAACAGAGACACAAAGAGCTTCGGGAGCAAACCTTGTGTAGTCAGTGGGAGACAATTTCAGGGAAGCAAAGCGCATGAGCCAAAGGCCTGAACACACCAAGGATGTCTGAGGAAAAGTTAAACAGCTTAGAGTGGAGTGAGGAGGAGCGAAGTGACATCAGGAAGACCAGGTAGAGGGGGGTGGGTAAAATTGTGTAAAATATTATAGTAATTATAGGGCTTGGAGTTTTACTCTGAGTAATATTTACAGAAATTATATCTGAGGGGGGCAAGATCCAAAAAGTAAGCTGACACACTTTGTAAAAGGATCAGTCTAACATGTAGCTGAGATCAAGGGCAAAGTCGGAAGCTAACAGATGATCTAGCTGATAACCGCACTAATCTTACAGGGAGATGGTATTGCCTTGGACCAAGGCGGATCTCAGGGGAGCTGGTAAGAAGTACTTGAGGCTGGGATATGTTTCAAAAGTTTAACAAAAGTTATAACTCTATAAACGGTCTCTCACTTCAGATGGTTTAACTTATGAGTTTTCAACTTCACAATGAAACTGAAGTGACAACATATTTTGTTGAATTTTGTTTCAAAATTCTTTTTAATGACTTTAAAAAATAGGCTGTGTGTTGGATGATCTTGCCTGATGATAGGTAAATATAAGGATTCTGAGCACTTTTAAGGTCGGTGAGGCTAAGCTATGATGTTCAGTAAGTCAGATGTATGAAATACAATTTTGACTTTGATATTTTCAACTTACAATGGGTTTATTGGAACGTAACTCAGTGTTAAGTTGAGGAGCATCTGTAGATGGACAGATTACGGGTTATGAAATAAATAGTGGTGTCAAGAGTAACCCTAAGGATTTATTTTATTTTTTATTTTTATTTTTCAGATTCTGAACAAATAGAGAAAATTTCCTTGTTGACATGGGTAAGATTAAAGTAGAAAGCACCCCAGGTTTGATAAGGGCATAAGATTTGGATTAGTGTGTGTTAAGTTTAGGATGCATGTTAGATATCCGAGTGACATCAAGAAAGACTTCTAGAGTTCCAAGTAAATTGTAGGATACAGATATATATTTGCAAGTCATCAGATGTGTGTGAGAAGCAAAATCAGAGGGCTTGGTGAGCTCATGGAAGAAGGGAGAATACCAAACTTCGTGGATAGAGTCCTTGGTATCCTAGTATTGGAAAGTCAGGAAGGTGAGGAGGAAACAACAAATACATAAAGATTAGAAAATTAGGATTTCAGCTAAAAGCATAATGGCCACCAAAAGGATATCTACTTATTGTGTACTTTGTGTTCACCTAAGTGTTAGGAAGTTGGCCAACTTTTCATTGATAAGGTCACAAGAGTAGACCCTATGTGGTGATCACGATGATGACATGGAATAAAGATGCTGGTCCAGGATTGTGCCATGATGAATAATCACCTTTAAATTCCTCAGCCTCTCTGATCATCAACTAATTCACTGTGAGTGATATTGAGGAGCTATGCTACTACGATTCATAGTTTTCTTGCTTACAAGGAGTGAAAGGACAGACATCCAGGTAGCCCATACACTAGGGTGACCAGACATCCCGCTTTTGGCAGGACAGTCTCGCTTTTTAACAATTTGTCCCACGTCCTGCGGCATTTTTAAAAAGTTCAGATTTTTGGAAAGAATGCACAAATGGGTGGGAGAACAGGAAGGGAATATAGGGTTTTCAGCTGCCATGTGGCTATTTCACCAGGATATGAGTTTTATATTATTTTTGTTAATTTTATGTTAAACTGTAATAATAACAAATAATTGTTGAGAAGTGACTATCCAGAACTGCTTATCAAAGTCTGCATTGTTGTCTGGCCCTGATCTGCCCCATCCCCTGCCCGGTCCCCTGCTCCGCCCCACCCTGCCCCTGCCCGGTCCCCTGGCCCTGTTGTCCCGCTTTACAAATGTTAAAATCTGGTCACCCTACCATACGTGTATGCTGTCAAATCCGACGCAGAGGCTGTACTACTCAATTTTTAAAGAACAACCAAACTAATGTAGTACAAAAGGTAAAGTAGATGGGATCAACAAGAAGCTTCTAACAATAAAGAATTGCGTATGTTGGTACCCAGGGACTGATA
>NW_003852425.1:641580-646849 GCF_000181295.1 Otolemur garnettii | reverse complement strand
CACAGGGGTGAGACATCAAACTCAGAGATGTAGATAAAGCCACAGGGGTGAGACATCAAACTCAGAGCTGCAGATAAAGCCACAGGGATGAGACATCAAACTCAGAGCTGAAGATTCCAAGCTAAAGGTTGGTTTGGATAAATATGCAGTAGGCTCTCAGTACCTCAGGATAAAGGGGCGGCATAATAAGGATGGCATTGATAGGGTGACCAGACTTCCCGCTTTTGGTGGGACAGTCCTGATTTTTAACAATTTGTCCTGCGTCCCACAGTGTTTTTAAAAAGTCTCAATTTTTGGAAAGAATGCACCAACGGGCAGGAAAACAGTAAGGGAATATACGGTTTTCGGCTGCTATGTGGCTGTTTTGCCAGGATATGAGTTTTATATCATTTTTATTAATTTTATAATGTTAAACTGTAATAATAACAAATAATTGTTGAGAAGTGATTATCGAGAACTGCTTATCAAAGTTTGCATTGTTGTCAGGCCCTGCCCCCCCATCAATGGTGTCCCGCTTTACCAATGTTAAAATCTTCTCACCTTAGGCATTGATAATGAATGACCAAAATTTTTTGTTTGAACAAACTTGAACAATTCAACCACCGTGCTCTGAAGCTTATTATCCCCCAAGCCCCTTATGCAGGGCTATATTCCCTGAGCTTGCCTTTCTATCTCAGCTTATCTTTTTGTGGTTAAATTTTTTTCTCTGCAAACCTTGTAAGTGTCAGTCTGACCTGGGTAGTGTTCAGCTGGCTCAGCCGGGTTCAGGTCTTCTCCAGCTTCCCTACCTAGCAAAGGCTGGAGGTTCTGGGTACTACTGATGTTAGTAGTACACAGGTGAGGACCCACGTCTAGGAGGCGAGCAGCGAGAGCCACGAGGCCCATGCGCAGGAGGAAGACACTGTGACATGCTGGTGCAAACGGTCCCCGAGTTTTCCAACTCTCTCTGCGGTGTTCACAGCTGATCTCAAGGAGGACAGCAAGGAAATGGGTTTGTTTGATTTAACTTTACCATTCTTACTGGTGAGCACCAAAGAAGCTCTGGTTCTGAGTATCAAGAACACCATATTCATATAGAAAATGAATCTGGTGGTTATTATATTTTTATAGTTTGGAGACAGTCGCAGGGCACTCGGCAGAATGTTAGTTAATGGGAGTGGTTATTGCATGAATATTTCGCACCTTCTATTAAGTTTTTATTTTTTTTAACTCTGACAGTCTTCATGTATTAAATTCTCATTTTGAGGAACATTATACATCTCCTTCATTATATAGCAAACATATCCAGAGGTGATTAGAAGTTTAGTTGGTAAAATCGATTCCGAAAGAATTAGACATGATTTAACTTGGAAAAGTAACAAGTTAGAGGAAAATTGACAAATAATTTTTAAATGCGTGAATAATCCTTATAAAAATACTCCTGGGTAATTGCTTTCTGGGAGGACAAAGCAAAAACAAATTGGCATGATTAAGCCTTATTATCATAAATATGTTTTTTAAAATATAAAGAGGAAATCCTCTGGTAGCGTGTACGGCATTAATCCTGGGTTTATTGATTTTTCTTCAGTCTGGCATTGATTTCTTCTCGGTCTGGTTTCTCCCATCCAAAGCTGGGGAAGCAATTGTGGACATTTCTGTTCCATTTCTGTTCAGAGTAATGAAATTTATAAGTCATGGCCAGGAAAACTGAAGTCCAACAAAATAGGAGCAACGTGCTCGGGTGCACCGATAAAACCCCGCAAATGAACAAAATAAATCGCAAGTATCTAAAATGGTGGATTTACTTTATAATTAAATACATTTGCAGACTGAAATTCAGATTGTAGCAAATATGAATCCAAGAAACTATTACCTTTGTTGGATGACAATTGGGTGTTCATCCATTTAAATTTTATACAGTGGACCTGATGGTGTCTGTTAAGGGCAGGCCATGGTGCAAAATCCAACTGTCGTGAACCCCGTTTGGAGCCAAACCGTAGAGTCTGAGCACACATCTGGCTTCTGCTTAAAATAATGTTTGATCACAATTAGCATCCTAGAATCTCAAACACAGAATTTGGGCATGAATATCAAAGCAGGCTCTTGCCTCACCGCTTTCCAAATAATTGACCTATTTCCAGGTTTCTTGAGCAGCTACCCTCGTGGTTTTTCTTCCTTCCACTTCTCGGCTGCTGTCCCCGCTGCATCTCTGATGTGCTCCAGTCTAAGACAAGGACGGGTGGCGGGATCATGGTTGTTGTCAAAACCACTTCTCAAATATCTATTCCTGAGGTGGAAAGTGTTTTTATTTTACCTAATAGCTGTAATTAACAGATAAAATTGGATGCTTTCAATAGTTCAATAGTTAACATCTGCAGAGAGGAAATAATTAAGTCAATTAAACACATTATTTTCATCAGCAGATATCAAAGGTGATAAGTCAAGGTGTTCTGCTGAAGGCTATGAATTGAAATAGGACAACATAATTTTTTCATTCCACAGAACTGATCTGGGGTTGTCTAGGTTAGATTTAACGTATGAAAATGGAGCTCTGCTAAGACAGACAACAAAAAGATCACTGTATTTTCATTTATTGTGCCATTTCTCAGTAGTTTCATGATCTTAGAAAACTACTTAACCTTCTCTGCTTCAATTTCTTCATGTATAAAGTAACGATGATAATCTATGTCTCATGTTGTTTGGTTTACCTGAATTAAAACATTTACATACTAAGTACACACATTACCTGCCATGTACATAATACTCAATACATATTAATTAGAATCTGTAACTTCTCTTTATGTAATATAGAAAAGTTTAACTTATACTAAATTTTGTATAAAATTTCTCCTTTGTCAAGAGTAATCAAGAAAAAATACACACATTGTTCTAGACTACACTTCTACGGGGATTTTACCCCTAAAATTCCAAACATGAGAGATCTTTTGTAATATTAGGACTTCCTTTCCTTAGTCAGCAGAGGTCAAGGTGGGATACCAGATCCTCATTTCTTCGTACCCGCCCTCTACAGTTTTGCCTTCTCTATTTGTCTTAAATTCAGTAGAATAGATTTCATTGACCTCTCTTCCCTTTAATATGGTCACTACGAGGAACTTCAGGCATCCCAGTCATTCTAATCGCCCTTCCTATTCCTCAGTCTTCCCTCTCTAAAATTCTTCCACATCTTCCAAAACTGTTCAAGTGTGTTCTTCGGAATTCACAATATTTTATCAGTGTAATACAATGCATGCTAAAAACTCTTCTCTGAACATTACTTTCTAGTTCTTAGAAAATCTAAGATCTTCCTGAAAGACCCCGGAATACTTAGTGGTTCTGGGTAGAATATCTAATACAAACAGAAATTTCATGAAAATACCAAACTATAATCCAGAATTTTGGAGATAAGGTGAAGGGCATGTTTGCTCAATATTTCTTAAAGACAAGTTACTAATGCACTTAAGACTACGAATCTAAAAATTACTTTCAGAGATTGCATAGGAAAAATGCAGTCCAAAAGAAATCAATGATTAATTGTACAGATATATATGTGGTATTTCATTTCATTATAAACTAAGAAAGAAATGAGGACAAGGAGGTAATAAATCCCAAGCTGAAGGAAGCGTTATGGGCTTAATGTCATTACTCTAGGAAACAATCCTGTCCCACAACACATGAAGTGGACATGCATTAGAAAATGTTTCTTGTGGAAGATAATATGCTAAAATATATTTGAATTACTTCAAAAGAAGGTTCATGGTCATGTTAACAGCCATTAACATGAGGGATATTTTCCTATGTCTCATCTCATTATGCCTGCATCAAATTCTATGACTTTTGTTTATGATCAATAACCAATTTCGTCTTAGAGCACTAAAAGGTTACAATCTGGTTTGGCTCAGAGTAATGAAGATTTACTGGAATGCGAATCATCCCTTTTAAATAAGCTTCTTGAGTCATCAATTTTCAGAGGTCCTTATGTGTTTGTTGTATTAATCACTGTCTTCTGGCTAATGGGTTCATTTCATAGTTTAAGTCAAACATCAATTTTCGTCTATAAGCCCCACTTTCTTCCACCAAATGTGCTCCTCATAGGAACCAGTAATACACGGTGTCACTTATAGTTAACTGGGGCAGAGTCAACTGAGAGATGGACCAAAGATGAACAATTCTCCCCTCAGTTGATTTTCAAGACTAATAACAAGTTCATCATGATTTTGAAATT
The DNA here is from genome assembly GCF_000181295.1 of Otolemur garnettii. Classification (NCBI taxonomy): domain Eukaryota; kingdom Metazoa; phylum Chordata; class Mammalia; order Primates; family Galagidae; genus Otolemur; species Otolemur garnettii. Next base: position 642,648 of record NW_003852425.1, on the reverse strand, counting down.
AATTCACTTTAAAACTTTCTTTCCTAATTTAAAAAATGAATGTAATATAAAATATTTAACATATAATATTAAGTACTATTAATTACCACTGTCTTGCCCACTGATAATTTAGAATTCCAGTCACTCAGTGTTTCTTTTAGTAAACCTCTCCTGTATACATCTGTATAAATAAATAAATAAAACCAAAGACAGAAAATTGGGGGAGGTAAAGATAAATTCCAAAATGTGACCTTGGGAAACAAGGTGAATAGTGATGCCACAAAGTGAAACAGAGAACAAACAACTCCTCCCCCCAAAAAGAGAAAAATACAGGTGGATTTTACTAAGTAGAATGAACACAGTATTACATTTGACTAAGATGCCTGCCCAAGTTAGCGCAGAGCAATTGCCAGACATGAGTGCGGAAGTCAGAACAAAAGAAACTAGAGACTTGATTTCAACATTTTGAATGTCATATATAGTGGATATAATATATATATGTGTGTATATATATATATATATTTTTTTTTTTTTTTTTTTGTAGAGACAGGGGTTCACTTATAGCTCTCTGTAGAGTGCTGTGACGTCACAGGTCACAGCAACCTTTAACTCCTGGGCTTAGGCAATTCTCTTGCCTCAAGCCTCCCAAGTAGCTGGGACTACAGGTGCCCTCCACAACACCAGCTATTTTTGTTGTTGTTGCAGTTTGGCCAGGGCCGGGTTTGAACCCGCCACCCTTGGTATGTGGGGCCTGCACCCTACTCACTGAGCCACAGGTGCTGCCCAGTGGATATAATATTTTCTGCCCAGGTCACCTTTGTAGGGCCACGCATCAGTCTGCCAGCTGCTGATGAAATAGCACCAAGTCAGATCCTTCACTGGGGTTTTCCTTCAGTGAGGATCTGTTTGTTCCAAATTACATCTCTTCCTGGGTCAGGGTAGGGGGAAGGACACCTGTGGACAATTACTGCGTGATGTGCTGTTTGACACCTGACATCCTTATTTTATTTGGGACAACTCTAAAGATCACCCCAAGCTCCAGAACTTCCTGTGCCTTGGGTGAGCACTCAGGGACACCACATTGCAGAT
>NW_003852425.1:628656-640382 GCF_000181295.1 Otolemur garnettii | reverse complement strand
TAGATTAAATGCCACAGGGGGAAAAAAGAAAAAGCAGCACACTTCAAAGAAAATAGTGTTAGAAATTATCCATACAGAAGCAGTGAAAGAAAAAAATGATTGAAAATAATAAAACACTTATTTTTATATTAAATGTGTACAGTGATGAGTCTAAGAAATCTAACATGAATACTAATGAAAAATGAGTGCTTCCAGAAAAAGTAAAAAAATTAAAGAAAAAATTTGCTAATACATTCCACATTTGCTCTCGGGTCCAAAGTCACATGTTCTAGAAGTTCAACAAATCTCAACCGGGGAAACAAACGAACAAAAAAGCTGAAGCATGTGATTCAAACTTTATATCATCAGAATTAAAGAGAAAGAAAGCTCCAAAATGAAAAGGAAAGAGAAATGAAATCTAGACCAATACATATAATGATATTGTTTACTTCATCAGAGACAATGAAAACCAGAATACATGGCAGCAACAGCTATCAATTCCTGGAAAAAAAGTGTTATCAACTGAGAATTTTTCATGCAGTAAAATATTTTCAGTAAAAGAGAAACTGGGAGAATGGATCATAAGAATACAGCACTTCTAAAGGAAGTTTAAAGGTTAAAGGAAGTTCTAGAGATTAGAGAAACATGAGAGTTTTACTAAGGAAATAAAGTAACGTGAATAGTATAGTAGCTAAATCCAGTGGTGTGTCATTTAGAAGAAATGTGTTTTAAACATGAAGTTACAAGCAAGCTCAAAGTAAATAGATGGAAAAATATACTTTAATACTATAGGAAAAGATATAAAGATGAAGAGGGGTATTTCATAAAGGTGAAACCACCAATTAAAAGAGGAAACAGAATCATATATCTCTACCTCTAAAAAAAAAAAAAACCCTATATAAAAATAGACGAGTTTACAATTATAATTAAAATTTTTACAGAAAAATTAATAAGGATACAGAAGGCCTGAACAAAGTCTCAACTATTGTGACATAACTGAACTTGATAGAATAATTTACTTCACTACAAAAGACTATGCAGTTATTTCAAAGAGCACATTCAACAGATGGCCCATCGGATAAAGGAATTAATGCATAACTGATGAAATCGCTTCACAGCTGTTTGGAGCACCTCAAATTTTATTTCACGCTGAAAGAAGGCATGGTATGGCAATGACTCCCTCGTGCTTACCCAGATTTCAAAAGTGCATGCATCACTTATTAAAGTTGGTAGAAGCAATTTCAGTTCTGAAACCATGGCTTGATGCTGACCTAATCTGAAAATATGCCAGGACTGACTCTCCTTTCATTATACTGAGGGAAAGAAAATCATCTCTAATGTTTATGCCTCAGATTCCCAGCCATTTTATGTAAGGACTTTCAAGTGATTAAAGTATTTTCTGTCATTTTTAGCTTAAATCACCTGATGTGATCAGCTTTCTCATAAACTCACTATGAGAGTTTAAGCTACTTACAGCGCCTTAGTACTGCCCCACTGAGTAATGGGCTTATGAGAATGTGTCCCCTGGATTGTCTGATTTTTAGAATGGTGGTTTGTTTGATGGATTTTCAACCACTATCTTTCTAAGCTCTACATTAAATTTTTTACTTAGAGCTAATTGTATGATGTTTATTGTTTTGGTATGGTCTATTTAGTGGTTTTATTGCTAGAATATTTTTGCTATTTCCAAATAGAAATTGATAGAAAATTTTCCAAATTATTCCTCAAATGATGCTTCAGGACTGAATAATTTTGTTTCAAGAAAAGAAAACACAACACTGTTTGTTTGTGTGCTGTCAGTAATATCCTATAAATAAATCAAGAAATTGTTGATACAGGTAAGAGAATTAGGTGTTGAGGAAAGCCTTTGAAAAGCTGAGAAGTTATTGGATCCAAACCCCAAGCGGAGGAACTGACATTTCATACCAGTTTTTATTTTGGGAAATTGAGCATATTGGTAAGAGAATATATTGATTTAATTGTCTGTATTTAAACAGTTACTTTAGAAGTAAATAGTGTAAAAATCATCAAGATAGCTTTGGTTAAAGTTATTATTTGGTTAGCATTCTCTAATTCCTATTACTGTTTGTTTGAAAGATATTTTTTTTCCTACTCTTAGTTACCCTTCAAAACTATGCTGACTTCATTGGACAATTATTGTAAAATTAAAATAAAATAATTAATTTTCTAAAGGTTATGTACTAATTGAAGCTATTTTCATTGAAGGAGGGAAAGAGAAACAATTCCATCCTGAAGAATAATTTCACCTAAGACACTATGAAACCAAGAACATAATATGAGAGTCTGGTAGCAGCATCTTCTGTTCAAAAAACACAATCCTTAAAAAGTCTGCAGTTTCAGAAACAGCTATTCCCAGTCCTTTGATCTGCAGAGCATAAGACTCTGTTAGATATCATAAAATTGCAAACCAGTCCCTAATGAAAGGATGAATTTCTATAGTCAGTTCTTTAAGAGCCACTAACAACCATTTGGAGCTAATGACACTCTCACTCTATTGTGGTAAATGGAGCCAGTGAAATGTTTAAGGGTCATAGCAAGACTCTGCTATGCTGTGATGTTGAGTTCACATGAAACAAGAGATGTCTTACATTGAGGAGACAACTTTAGGCTGTGAAAGTCTGAGGTCAGATCTCAGAAAAAGAAAATGAACAAAGCAAATTGCATTTTCCCAAATAGTGGCATTTAAGATGTTAATATTTTCATTAGCTTGACTTCCAAATCTGTGAAAGGACCTTTCACTCTCCTTAGCAGATTTGGAGAGCTTAGGACTCTGCTTTCTCCTTTTCCTCTCTTTTTAGTACATAGACAGGACTAACGATCAGAAAATTATTTAACTGTAAGTAACTGAATAAACCAAAAGTTTAGAAAATGCACTGCCGTGAAGTCCCAAGTAGGCTATCCAGAGTTGGTTAACTCGAGGCTCCAGAGGTGAGGGCTCTGTGTCAGTTTCTCGGGGAGTCCCCTCTTTACCCCAGATAAGAATATAGTCACTCCTACTGTTGGGGTTACACGTGAAAGTGTCCAAAGCCAGGAAGCAGCAAGTGCCTACCTTAGTTCCCTTCCTTTTTGTTTTTTAGTTGTTGGGGATTCATTGGGGGTACCAAGAACCATGTTACAGCTATTGCATTTGTTAGGTAAAGTCCCTCTTATAATTGTGTCCTACCCCCAAAAGGTGTGTCACACACTGTGACCCCCAACTCCCTCCCTCCTTCCCTCTCTCTGCTTTCCCCTTCCCCAACCCCCCACCATGTACTAGGTCATTAATTGTCCTCATATCAGAATTGAGTACATAGGATTCTTGCTTCTCCATTCTTGTGATGTGTGGATGTGTTCCACTTCCATCAAGGTTAATACAAAGGACGTAAAGTTTCCATCATTTTTAATGGCTGAGTAGTATTCCATGATATACATATACCACAGCTGCTCAATCCATTCCTGGGTTGGTGGGCATTTATTTAGGCTGTTTCCACATTTCGGTGAGTATAGATTAAGCTATAATAAATAGTTTAGTGCAAATGTCCTATGGTAAAAGGATTTTTTTCCTTCTGGGTAGATGCCCAGTAATGGGACTGCAGGATCAAATGGGAGGTCCAGCTTGAATTCTTCAAGGGTTCACCCTACTTCCTTCCAAAAAGGTTATATTAGTTTGCAGTCCTACCAGCAGTGGAAGTGTTCCCTTTTCTCCACATCCACGTCAGTATCTGCAGTTTTGAGATTTTGTGATATGGGCCATTCTCTCTGGGGTTATCTGATATCTCAGAATGGTTTTGATTTGCATTTCTCTAATAATCAGGATGATGAGCATTTTTTCATATGTTTGCTAGCCATTTGTTTGTCTTTTTAAGAGAATGTTCTATTCATCTCTCTTGCCCATTGATATATGGGATTGTTGGCTTTTTTCATGTGGATTAATTTGAGTTCTCTGTAGATACTAATTATCAAGCTTTGGTCTGATTCAAAATATGCAAATGTCCTTTCCCATTGTGTAGGTTGTCTATTCACTTTGGTTGTTGTCTCTTTAGCTGTACTGAAACTTTTCAGTTTAATTAAGTCCCATTTGTTTATTTTTTTGGTTGTTGCAATTGCCATGGAAGTCGTCTTCATAAAGTCTTTCACCAGGCTGATATCTTCCAGTGTTTTTCCTACGCTTTCTTTCAGGATTTTTACCATTTCATGCCTTAAATTTAGGCTTTTTATCCTTCTTGAATCAAATTTTGTGAGTGGAGAAATGTGTGGGTCCAGTTTCAGTCTTTTACATGTGGATATCCAGTTCTCCCAGCACCATTTATTGAATAAGGATTCTTTCCCCCAGTGTATGTTTTTGTTTGGTTTATTGAAGATTAGGTGCCTGTAAGATGTTAGTTTCATTTCTTGATTTTCTATTCAATTCCAAATATCTATGTCTCTATTTTTGTGCTAGTAACATGCTGTTTTGACCACTAGGGCTTTGTAATACAGCCTAAAGTCTGGTAGACTGATGCCTCCAGCTTTGTGTTTATTACTAAGAACTGCCTTAGCTATATGGAATTTTTTCTAGTTCTGTATAAAAGGAAGAATTATTTTTCCTTCACTTTTTTTGATTATGAAGAAAACAACTCCAGAGCCTGATTTGACTTTCTCTCTCATTTTTTTCACATGACCATGTCTTAACAAATCACTGACAAGAAAGCCAGAATTATTATAATTGTCACAGGCAAATGAACATTTGTCCCCTAGGGATAGAGAAGCCCCATAAGGATATATGATGAACTAGTTTGTAAATCAAGTGACATCTGTCTACAAGTCAGAAGGGACAACTAGTCATCCAAAAGGTAGAGGATTGCTTGACAAGTGATGAGCAGAGTGGCTGGTACACATTAGTACTTGGTGAATCTTAGCTGCTATTATTATTCTATGAGAGCCACTCTGAATGGAAATAAACTAAAGGACACCAGCCTTATGCCACCATACCCCGGGCTGCATATCCTGCCCTACAACCAATTTGTCATTAAGTAGTTTAGACAACACCTAGCTGTAGCTTAAATTTCTTTCCTTGACTTTAAATCCGTTTCCCTTGTTCTTTTATTTGTCTTGGTTAAGTAGCATCTACTGAGCTATCTACCTCCAGCCTTATCATTTGCAACACATTTGCACATTGTTGCCAAATTAATCTTTCTTAATGCAAACCTGATCATGTCACTGTCTTCTTCAAGGTCCCCAACACTTCCTATTGAAACAGAAGACCTAAGGTTTCAACTGTTGTCTGCGAAGAATCACAGAGTCATTTTCCCAGATCAACTCCAAGGGAACTGAGGAAGTCTGTGTCCTCCCACAAGGGGAAGGGAGCATCCTGTTCGCCATCCTAGTTTGATAGAGAAAGCGATTCACTGCCCAGGTTCTCCCTGCTGCCCAGCTGCTGAGAGTCTGAACAGCAGAAGGGACGATTGCCGTGTATCTCAGCCTCACAGAGCTGTCTCGTCCCAGGCCCTGCCTTTCCTGAGGAGCCCATGTTTGGAGACTGAGTGAGGAAGGGCTCCAAAGGCCTGGCCATTCCAGCCTCTGCAATAAGTCCTCACTTTCTGCAGCGAGGCTGAGGCTTTGCCGAGCTTGCCTCACAGTTCTGATTCTACACTTGTTCCTGCTCCTTCCTCTCACAGGTTTTAATCCCTTATAAACATTTTAAACCAACTGTTCCTCAGCATCTGCTTCCAGAAATCTCAACCTGCCACAACTAGTACTTTTTACCCGAACTTCCTCTATCCCTGAACTCTCTTTTCTGCCCAGATTGTCTAACCTGAACTTTTTTCATATCAGTTAATACAGAAACTATTATAGTCCTCTGAATACATCACCATCATTTTTCAGGAAAAAAAAATACAATTTATTGAGTCACTATGGAAGCTTTGAGACAAACTGTGTTATGGTCCATTATTTCTCCTCCAAGAAATACAGTGGACAGCATGCTTTCTCATTCACCTGCGCAAGTTTTAACGTGTTCAATTATTGGCCTTGCTAGGAGGCTTCGTTTGTTTCCTTTTGTGTGGATTTTAATGTTTCTTGATTTTTGAGTATCTCACAACTTTCATAATGACCTACATACTTAGGTTCTGTTAAGCAGTCTCTCTTTCTCTTTCACCCTCTCACTCTCTAATGTATAAACACATTGAGTAAATATATACTTAGAAGAAAAGTCATCTGCCCGGGCCCTCTAGTTATTAAACTGTGAAGCCCGTAGTCATAGTCATATCCTCTGAACCACATATAACTTTGTAGCTTGCTCTCTTCAGAATTATGCTGAACAGCCAGTGCCTGGAGCACCCATTGCCCCCTCCTTTGAGAAGCTCCCTGGTACATACCCAAAGTTAGCACTACTCTTACGTGGGCTGTCATTCCTTGTTGATAAAGTGAATGTGGCAAAATTTCATCCCATTTGTTTTCCTGACATTACTAATGGCCTAGAATATCCTAAACTTTAGGACCTGTGTTTGATGCATTCACACTTTACCTACTTTTCAAAAGAATTTTGAGGGATCTAGTGTCTGTCCATATTAGGTACTGTAAAAATATTAAGTGAATTAATTTGTTAATACTTTTTCACTGGTTCTACTATTCCAAAGGACTCAGTTAAAAAGGAAAAAGATAGTGATGTGACTAGAATGTGAGTAGTGTCCAAAGGGATTTGATTTACTACAAATTCAGTGCTGATATCTGGTTATACCCGTGGCTGATGAATAATGGTGTACCGTACTACTGGTGTGGGAAGGGCGGAGATATCGATCAAATGAAGAATCCTTACTTGGCGTATCCACTTTCTGGTTGGATAGTTATTTGTTCATTTCTTTAAACCCACCATTCAGTACCTATGAGGTACAAGGTTTCTTTACAGTTTCATACAGAGAAGAGAATCACATCCCAGGGGTGTGTGCATGTAACGAGAATTACAACTCATATAAGTATTATATTTATGTTCTCTTCCCCACTCCTAAGTACTACTTCCTATGATCCATTTGCATAATACACAGACAAGAGGAGAAAAAAGCTAGCCACAGTCTTCCAGGAGAGGAAGGTGAGTGTGGGGAGGAGGAAGGGCTGTAAATATCCATATGTTAATGTTTTTGTCACTCCTACATACATTTATGAATAAGAAAGCATATTTCTGGCTCAAAATGTTAGTTGCTTAAACATTTCCTTTGAATTTAATAGCTCCCATTTATAGGATGAAGAGTGTAGTAATTAACAAATTCATTGGGGGGCAAAACATAAAATCAAGACACAAAATGTATCCTGTAAAGAGATCACTTGTTATTCTGTGTCATCTGTCCCATTACATAAGTTACTCTTAAAGTATGAAGTGAGAGAAAAATATAAGAGTACACTATTTTTACCATTGAATGAAATATTGCATAAATTAAAGTGTATCAGGGTCTGGCAGGTGGGAAGAAATGGATGTTAGTTGAAAGACTCTGAACCATAACTACTGGAATGAATAAACACTAAACACCTAAAGAATTACATATGACAAGGGGCTTATATCGTGTGAGATTACATTGACTGTGGGATGCTAAACTTTGTAGTTTCTCACAAACCTCCTTGCTATAGGCTGAATATGTTTTTCCCTCAAATTCATATGTTGAAACCTAATGTCCAGTGTAATGGTATTCCGGGGTGGGATCTTTGGGAGGTAATCAGCTCATGAAGGTGGAGCCCTCATGAATGGGATTAGTGCCCCCATCAAAGAGGCCCCAGCGAGCTCCCTTGCACTTTCTACCACATGAGGACATACAGAGAAGGCACCTTCTATGAGCCACGACACAGGCTTTCATCCGACACTAAATCTGCCCATGCCTTGAAGGTGGACTTCCCAGCCTCCAGAACTGCAAACTGAAGTTCTGCTGTTTATAAGACACCCAGGCTGTGGTCCTTTGTTATAGCAGCCCAGATGGAACAGAACCTTCTTCTGCCAGGGAGCTCCTCATTCTTCAGTGAATGAGAAACATCTGAAGGCTTAATGTCTGGTTCAGCAGGCATCCTTCAGGACCCTGAATCAGTGTCAGTGGTGTCCTTTCTTACTGGCTAGTGTCCTGCTGACCATCTCCCCCAGTGTACCTGGAGGTTCAAACTTGGTTTCTCTCTGTAAGCAGCCAAACTCCCAGAAATGTCATTAAGTTAAATTTTGATGTAATAAAACCGTTTTAATGTCTTCTCAGTGCCTTTGAGGTTCCTAAAATAGAAGTGGATGAATTCTTCAAATCCTCTTGCCTGCTGCCTGCTCCTACCAGGTCCCATCCCTCTGACGGCCAGGGCTGGGCTCACATTCACAGCAGCTCCTGCAGCAGATCAAGGTGTCTTCCGCTGGTTGATTTTGGATACTTTGCCCTGCAATGACTTTAGTTCATTATTTTCTCTTATCTGGAAGGAGCACAATCTGTCAGAAGATTCTGTTTTTCTGGAGGTGCTTAGTGCCTCCTGACAATAATCATTTTTCTTCTGAAGGGATGGCAAGAGATAAATAAGAAGAAAATGAAAAACACATTTTTAAAAGTTTTACTGATTTTAAACCAGGGAACGAAGGAAAGTTTGAACCTTAAATATCCAAATCTGAATCGGCTTCTGCAAATGAATTTCTCCCGTGTGATGAGCAAGTGGCCTGACCCTAATGATTATAGTCGGAGCAGAGCATAGATTGTTCACTCAATATTGTGGAAAAGTTATCAGTTAATAGCCTTAATTTGTACAGAGAAGTTTGGAGGTGTTTCTTTTGTTTACTGAAAGTATTCATAACCTAAATACCATTTTCTGGTCAATGAATACTTTTTAACAGAGAAATATGTCATACCTGGTAATTTGTTTTGAAAAATGATGACAAAAATCCATTAATAATCCTAGGGACTATGCCATTATCTAAGAATATTTCAGAAGTTTTGATTGTCTGGATAAAAAGGGAAAATTAACGTGGAAAATAAACTACTAATAACCGCATGGGAAAATTATAATATCCTCAGTCGAACAGTACTTTGTTAAAAACAAGAAAAAAAAAAATCTTTTTCTCCATGGTTGCATCAGAGAAGATACAATGATTAATGTAGCTTCACTGTTCCCAATGAAAACTGTACCCTCCTGGTGGGCAGTTCATTGACTTAACTGAATGAAAAAGCAGAACTTTCTGTTACTTTTATTTGAATCCTTATGAGTAAAAATTCTTTCTTATTTTTTCATGGTAAAAAGCACACATATGATGCCGATTCAATTTATGACGCAAATTGTCAAAGGTAAAGACAAGACGTTAGGATGACATCAGCCCCCAGCTAGTCCTGTATAGTAATTAGCAAGTATGGGCTATAAGAGCGTAAACAGTGGGATTTGATGTTTCGTTAAGCCAAATGCTATACATAAATTCACTTATCATAATTTTAGGGGGCCTATGGAAGGCAGTACTTAGATTAATGTCAAAGGAAAGCAGATTTCCCTCCCGTGACAGCTTTTTTATTCTCCTTTAAGACTATTTAAGAGTTTCATCCACCAGGCGCCCCTCCCTCCTGACTCCTTTTCTTTCCTCCTTCTCTCTTTCCATCCTTTCTTCTATCCATCTTCTCTTTTAATTCTCTTTCCTTCCTTCAGACTAGTATCCAGTACCTGCCATGAGCTCAACAACATGCAGAAGGCCAAGGATCCAAAGATGAGCGAGTCAGCTGATTATCGTGCCCGGGGTTCTCTGCTGTTGCCCTCCCCACTGTAGACCTATATTTGCTTTCCTGCCCTCCTGTTAGGGCATCACTCTGTTTATAATTTCCCATACCTTTCTCCTTCCAAATTAAACATTTCTTTTTTGACCCACTGGGTAATATCAGAATAGTCCCTACTAGTGTTTAAGAGCTGCTGATGGAACAATGAGTCTCCTGACTGCCAAAGGTTCACATTATTTTCAACTCCCCGAGTTAAATGTTTATCTTTAAAGAAGGTATCAACATTTAGGAATTGTGAACTCTTGAGTAAAATAGCAAAGGAGATTCTTAAGGGTGTGGGTTGTGAATGTTGCTTGTAGTTGAGCTGGTGGTTGTCTCAACACACAGATTGGACTCTGCAGAGCGCAGAGAGAGAGAGGAGAGAAGGTGTAGGAAGCAGCTCCATTCTCTGGTTCACTCTCAGCTTTGCTATTTACTATTAATATGTGTCCAAAGCTGAGAACCTCAGGTGCTTTGCCTGAACTTGTTAGGTAGGTAGTTAGGAATGGTTCTGCTGGAAAGGAGAACGGGCTGGGGCTTCCAGACCTCCGAAACATTGTCACCCACCTTAATCCTGTCCCAGGTGATTGCTCACACCTGGGGAGGAGGGCACACCCGACCAGTCTACCAATCAGAACTTAGTCTGCCACCTGCAAAACTACGTAGAAGGCTCTCTAGCCTAACAACAAGGACAATAGGGTCTTAACGGTGATGTGGAATAGCCTTAAGACTAAACACCATGTCATTAGGTGAAAGCTACATTGTGGTCCACACGCCCACATGGGCTCTCAGAGAAGCTCATAGGACGTCCATGTGTGCGCTAAGACTCTGGTGCCAAGGTGACTTCTGATCCACAAGGTGGACCCAACTCAGGCAGTATGAAAGGGAATCTCCCCAGCTGTAACTTTCCCTCCTTGCCTTCTTCCTTGCCAGGACAGTGGGGCCCTGATCACTGTCTGTAACAAAGGTTTCTTGGTCTATAAGCCTTTATGTTGCTCTTGTTCTGTAAAGCCATCCTTCTCTTTCTCAGTAAACTTTGTTTCATGCTTGCCTCACTTTGGGGTATCTGGTCATTTTCAACTAAGCACTCCAAGAATTTAGGACACAGACAGCTACCTGAAACTCTGACATTTTAGGAGATAGGCAGCTGCCTTAAAAACCAACAAACTCAGTAGTGGGAATTAATGCAGCTGTAACCTCTAGGACAGGGGTCCTCAAACTTTTTAAACAGGAGGACAGTTCACTGTGCCTCAGACCTTTGGAAGGCCGGACTGTGGGCCCCAGGGCGAGTCGGCTGCTAAGCAGGACAAGCAGTGGCAGCAAAAACATCCAGCAGGCCGGATAAATGTCCTAGGTGGGCTGCATGTGGCCCGTGGGCTATAGATTGAGGATGTCTGCTTTAGAGGTTACAAGTCAATAAATCTGTTATAATTCTTAAGCTACTTGTATCTTAAGTTTCTCTTTATGAACTTGTCTGTTGTCTCATTAATGGGGGGGCTATATCCCTAACATATATTATTTTATCTCTAAGTGTTTATTCCTATGTCTTGCTAAGATGTAAGGCTAAATAGTAGAGGTATTTTTGAGATGCCTGATTCTACCTTTGTGCCTTTGTGGAGACAACTGCAAACGTCTCTTCCCACATTCACATTTCCATGTAATCAAGTTGGTGGGTTAAGATAACCCAGGGTAAAAGTATTTACACTATGGAAATTAGAACAGTACAAAATAATCCTTTGTTTTTTTGTTTTTTTTTCCTGAAGACCAAAATTATTAAACCTTTCCACAATACCAGTGGTGAAAAGAGCCCAGCTGGAAACTGAGACCAACACCTCTTTCCTATTTCCAAGTAACAGAATAGGACGCTACAAGTCTTGATTCCCATGTGCTCCTGACTGTGCCCTAATACTAAGAAGGAAATGGATCTTCAAATCCTTTCTAAGCCCAACACTATCTTATGACCAAAGCATCTTTAATATTCCTTTCAGCTTGACTAAACTCTATTTCTTTCTTTCTTTTTTTTTT
>NW_003852425.1:619753-628636 GCF_000181295.1 Otolemur garnettii | reverse complement strand
CCTCACCTCCCTTTTCTTAGAGCACTTACTTTAAAAAACTTGTGCATTCTTTCTATGCCCCCTTAAGATATAAATCGTCTAGCCTCTTGCCAGTTTTACAACCCAGAAATGTTTTTCTCAAGCTCCTAGGAACTATCTCTTTGAACAGTTACCAACAAGAAACACAGGACCCGATTATTCACTTTCTGAGGGAGAGGGGTGGGATCCTGACGTCCATAAGCACCAATCAGAGAACAGGTGGCCAAATCCCATGGGCCCACGCACCTGCAACCCTAACATTCTCCAGTATCATTTCACTAGCTCGCTATTGTGCTTTAATACTCTCCTGCCTTTTGTTTTAACAAAGTCTAGTTCCATTTCTCCTCTCTTATTGCAGGAATCTTGAATAATATCTCCCTGGCTTGTTTAAATACATTGACATAGTTTTTCTTCGGCGGGCGCTTTCCTGTACCCAGTTTCTTTGTAACATCAATCTGTAAGACACTCCTCTCTTAAACTATGCGTTTCAAATGACATTTCTCTCTCTCTCTCTTTTTTTTCTTAATGTGAGGTGGTTCTGGGCTATCAAATTCTTTGATCATTTGTTAGATATTTTGCCCTCCTGTGTTTGATAATAAAAACAAGGCAGGTCATCCGATATTTACAGAGAACCCCAGCTAAGTTTTTGGTACATGGGTCATTATGAAAGTTTCGAGATGCACAAAAATCAAGAAGCAAAATCTGCATGGATGGAAGCAAATGAAGCCCTCCCAGCGACACCGATAAGCCGGGAGCAAGTGAAACTTGCACCAGTATGAATCGGAAAGGGTATTGTCGGCCATGTTTCTTGGAAGTGAAACTTTCTTGGAAGTGAAATAATGCACTCTAACACAATCTGTCTCAAAACTTTTATGGTACCATTAAAATACACTTAGTCTTTTCGATTGTTTACAACAAATATATAAAAGCCCTGTTTGCCATGCACAGACTGAAAAGTAAAAAGTTGTTCCCTTTTAGTTCCCCAAACTTTTATCATTGTCTACAAGTCATGTCACACAGCTGTGCTTGATGAGCCGCAACCAACCACACTCACTCAGCAGATTCTCTGGGGTGGTGAACTCCACGCTCTTGGCCGGAATTAGCATAAGCAAAACCCAGGCGTTCCTGGTTGTCAGGCACATTTGCACCTCCCATCACCACCAAGGGAGGCATAGCACAGACTTCCTAGCACTTGCAGGTACTTTAGTTGTGTGCCTGTTGCTTTGCCAATCGCTTTAAAATGTAAATTTCCTCTCTAATGTTTGGGTATTTATGCCAGCTTCTCCTTTCCTCTCCATTATCCTTCTACGCCTACACCAAAGAGGGGCCGTGTCAATTGCAGACCAGTTGCCAAGGAACTTAAGAGAAGCTGCAAATGGCTCACTTTCTCTCCCCCTGCCCCTCCTTTTCACTTGTTTCCATAGCAGCTTAGGCCGACAGCTGAGACTGGGGTTTCAGATGAGTGGATCTGAGTCTCATAATGGCATTAAGAAGAGTGGGTTCTTAAAATACTTGCTCTTTTCCTTATTGCCCTTCCCAGGTAAGCAGATACAGACCTAGTGATCTCCAGGTGAGTCTTATCTCCAGGCCTTAAACTATCAGCCTTGCAGGTGCCTCTCAGGGATGCAGCCTGCTGGGGCAGGGCCGGAACCCACCTCTCTCAGGAAACCTTAGGTTCTCCCCAATTCCTTTTGTCCATTTCATTTTGATTCTTTGCTGCACTTTTGCAACCTGTGCTCCCACTCCCTCACCCACTCCCTCACCAATGGTTACAATGGTCAAGGACGCTTGGGAAGCTTTGTTTCCGGCATTCCAATCTATTCAAACTCTGACCCAGGCTCCATATTTTTTTTTTTTTTTTTTTGTCTTTACAATTTCAAATTGCTTTTTTGCTACTCTCCAAGGAAAGTAATTATCCTAAACATCCCACAGTTCGGGTATTTTGATGGGAGACATGTCAAGTCATACAGAAAAATTAAGAGCACCTCTTAATTTCAAAATATCACACCCCCACATACAGATGAACACCAACACTTTGTCTGCGGGAGAGGGGTTTTTTCTGTGATGTTCTCTGAGAAGGGACACTAAGATAGGGGCTTTAAGAGAGGTGGGAGAAACCCCTGGTCTCCTGAACCGGGAAGTCTGGAGGGCCCATAAGAATGTGGGTGTGGAGTAACCTAGGTAACCAATGGCCAATAGAAAGAGACCATCAGTGATGACTAGAAAGGGCACTACTGCCTGGAGGCACAGAAGACAATGAAAGACTTGTAACCAATTTCAAAGGGAGAGGATTTTATAGCCCTGCAGGCCTTTGCACCTCTGTCTCTCTCACCTTCTCTTCTCCGTGAGAGGGACCCATTTCCAGCTCTCTTTGGAAGTGCTCTAAACTTTCTCTTTGTTCTTCCTGAATAAAATCTTCCTTTGGTACTTTGAAACTTCTGCAGGTCACTTTTGCTCTCTATTCACTCTGTCTGTGCTGTTCCAGTTTTATTCCAGTTTCCATTCATTATTACTTCCAATTACCTCCATGGCTCTGTAGAATTTTCTAGCTCAGCTGGGAAATTGAACCAGGTCAATTGCATTTAGGGGACCAGGAGCCCTGACCTCTGACACTCTCCACTAGTCTTTTTCAGCAGAAGCCCACTCAAAATACATGGAAGCCTATGCGGCTTCTTCCTTAACCACAAATAAAAGGGAAATTGAGCTGCGTAGGGATTACAAACAACCCCCAAACTCACTTTGTTACCCACATATGAGTTCTATTTAAAATACGTTTTTTCAAGAGCACTTTGATATTTCTGAATGTAAATTGGAATTTTAATCTGACACAGTCACTTTTAGGCATTGTTTAAAATGCAGACAGGGCAGAGTAGTACTTCCTGGAGTTCCTCCTCTGCAGAATACAGTTAGATACTATCGTCTTCCACAGTACATGTTAATATTTTCCTACTGAAAATACTGCATATTTTTGTCATTAAAGAATTATTTTTTTTTGGTTGTCAATATATTTATGGTGCATCAAATTTTTATGCATTATAAAAATATAAATTTGCTAACCTGATGTATAGAAGCAGGATCTACCTCATTAAAGAATTATTAGGGCGGCACCTGTAGCTCAGTGGGTTGGGTGCCAGCCACATACACCGAGGCTGGTGGGTTCGAACCCTGCCCCGGCCAGCTAAAACAACAATGACAACTGCAACAATAACAAAAAAAATAGCTGGGCATTGTGGCGGGTAAGTGTATGTAGTCTAAGCTACTTGGGAGGCTGAGGCAAGAGAATTGCTTAAGCCCAAGAGTCTGAGGTTACTGTGAGCTGTGACACCACGCCACTCTACCCCGAGTGACATAATGAGACTCTGTCTCAAAAAAAAAAGAAATAATTATTAGTACCTTTGTGAAATATAATATTACCCTGGCACTTTATATATACACACATATATACATATACAGTTATTATTATTAAGCCAGTAAACTATCAGTATTAAACAATTTATCTAAGAGATTCTTTCCAAATTCATGTGTCTTTCTGAAATATGAATTATAAATACTTCAAGAAAAAAAGAATAGGAAATGTTTGCAAAGGTCTTGCCTGTAGCCCATTTGTGTTCAGGAATTATGAATTGAAGGTTTCTATTCAAATAGAGGCAGGTTCGGATCTGCAAAGCTTTCTTTGGAGAAAAGGAAGCTTCTCACTGCTTGTCCCTTCATTTCTTCCTGTCCTGAAAGTTCTGTCTCTGTGTTATGAAAAGAATCAGAATGAAGCCTAGCTGAGAGGTAAGGCTCCTTAGATTCTGCTGGGGTTCCTCTATCTCCCTCCAATAACATCTCTCATTTTCTTTGGAATATTGTGAAGTTTTAGGACCCACGAGAAGAATCTATGTCAAATACATTTTATTAGGAGAGAGATTTTCAGGTGGAATAAATGTATATCATTTAGTCCTCTCAAATTCAGAATGGTTTACTTTAATCTGGCTTAACTAAAATGCCTGAAGATCCTAAGAAATTGCATGAGATTTCATGTTAGAAAAAGTTCTCTTGTGTAAAGCCAACATGTAATTGGGAACCCAGGGAAGAATTTCAACTCAATACCCTGAAAGCAGAAAGAAGATCCGTGAGTGTATGTGCTCTCATATATTTTTCAAAATCTTTTTGTGTCTTTCTCTGAAGTCTCACTTGAGGCAAGATTCTGGATTGCTAATAAAGATTCCCAGTAATTGAGGGCACTGACCTTATATTGCCTTAAATAATACTTACTCATATAAATAAATATTGTTTTTTCTCTTATCATTTTCCCCCCTAAGTTTACAGACAGGAATCTTGATGCATTTCATTTTGAAAGGCCTTAGGGGATACCTCAAAAAATAGGCAGTACTCATCTAAAGAAGTTAAATCTAAATATGTATGTTTATTTTAATGAGTTTGGAGGGTATGCTTGATACGGTTTGAATAAAAGTGTAGGCCACCTTTCAAATGTACCTGATGCCTTTGGGAGCACGTCATAAAGAGGAGTAGTCATCCTCCACAGTTGGTGGGAGGGAGGAGTTGTGATTAGATAGCAGGGTGACTGCTGATGGCAGCGGGGATGGCAGATACAGATGGCAAGAAACAAAGATGTTCCTAATCAATTCTCAAATTCTATAAAAACAGACGTTTCAATCTGAATAACTTTGTAACATGTTTCTAGGTGACCAATAGGAAAAAATATATATTTATTTGGTAGCAGTTAACAGGTACAATCAGTAGGGTATATATAACAATTAATGACACAATGCCAGACGCTCCAGGAAGACATTACTTGGGTAAGGAACTTAAGTTCCCTTAACTTCAACTTGCTCATTCATTAAATGCACACAGGAGCTGGCTCTGAGTAAGCACATGGCAATCGACTGTTGCTGAACAAATGGATAAGCATCTACCTTATAAATAAGCAGGTATTAATAGGATTAAGGGGGATAAAACAGCATCATGTAAATAAACGTTTAATGATGTGCTTGGCATACAGTAAACAGTAACCATGTGTTAGCTTCCTGCTTCCTTTTCCATGAAGCATCTTCACATTAATTACCTTATTTAGACCCCAAAGTTATTGTGTATACAGACCAGTGTATATATTACTCCCAATTAAAAAAGAAACACTGAAATTTGTTCAAACTGAATTTCCAAGACCAGTAAGCACATGAGCCTAAGGCAAAGCCCAGAGCTTCACAGTTCTGTTTTGGGGGCCCGACTCTCAGTCCTGCCACCACTGCGAGTCTGTTCTACTTTGGGGGTACAGTGTTCTCCTTTGTAAATTGAAGGAGTTGAAGTTGTTAGGCTCTGTGCCAGTTAATTTATGGTCACAAAGCAAGATGTGTGACAGTCAAGCACATGATTTCAGTAGCAGATAGGAACACGCATTCACCTACCCCACAGACCTGCAGGTCCTCTGAGTGTCAGCTGATCCAGCCCGGGCACTTCTGTGGACCCGCTGCTCCGTCTCTAATTCTCTACCTCGACAAGCCCAGGCACACTCTTCTCATCCTATGGCAGATGTAAAAGAGAATATAGATACATGGCACAAACTTTGAAGCCTTTGATCATGTCACTTCTGTTAACAGTCCATTAACTAAAACCCGAAAGCAAGGGCCGTGAATATCTCTGTCTCCTTCAAGGGAGGAGGAACTGCCACAGCATAGGGCAAAGAATGGGGTAAGCCTCCTGAGGACGTTGACGCCAAGTACTTGAAGTGCTAAGCTTTGCTTGCCTTTGGTTCTAGCACGATATTATCTTTCTTTCAGTTAAATTTGGGAGTATTTCTTTTCTTCCTTTTCTTAATGTTTTTCAGATTGCCTAGGGCCAATAGGAGAATTACAGTAAAGGGGAGGAAAACGCAGGTCCACTTGTCCTTCTGTGTTGTGTGAGAGTGTGTGTGTGTGTGTGTGTGTGTGTGCGTGTTGACCTTGTTCCCTGAACATACTGTTCCCAAGGGTAATGTTCAGACAATCTCACATGAGGTTGCAAAACTACCTTCTCTTCATTGTAAAGATGGTTTCAGGGTTCACACACATACGTACATGTCCTTTGTTTGAACACAACAGAGGGAGAGAAGATACTAGACACAGAATATAATGACTTTGGTCTGAAAAGAACATGAAGAGGTTGAGGGGGTGGAAAGGGAGTCCCGGGGCATTTCTGTTCACTGACCACAGACAGACCTCTGCTCAGAGCTCACGTGCAGCCCCACCTGTACTTCCAATATTCAGCCTCTTTTCTTTCCTCTCAGTAGCTGTCATTGAACTGCCTATCTTCTGCAGAGTCTTTTTCTATTTATTTCTAGCTATTTCATCTTTGTGCCTTTGGTTTTTCACATATATTTTTAAAACTATGGAAACAAGAAGACTAAAAGCAAGGCAAGGAATACAGATGAGGACTATTAAAGTCATTTTTTATTGACGTTCTTAAAATAGGCACTTGAATTTATGTACTTAAAGATCTTCACTAACAATCAGCATAGAGAAACAGAAGAAAACAGCAAGAATTAAAAAAGAGAAAGATTCCATGAGAGTGAAGGGAGGGAGGCCACTGACTTGAGTTAAGACTGTGTTTATTCTAGTTAAGTTAGGAGGCTCCGAGTTTAGGGTAGATGTTTATCTCTGTGAAAGAACAAGGGAATTTCTAAGAAGAATTAATCATAAGGAAAGTGAGTTGAAGCAGACAGGTCATCGATATTTAGAGAGTATTACAATTATAGTAAAGAGCTGTCCATGATGACAAAATGTGGAATTGTACCAGAAAGGCGAGGGGGGGGGACTAAAAGTTTTAGGACTTACATTGCCAAAGTAGTTTGCGGAAATTGTGCAAGAAATTGGACATCAAAGGGAGTCAGTGGCTTTTGTGCAGAAAACATCACCTGAACCTTGGCATTTATGGCGTCCATGTGACCAGTGGGATCCAGAGGTCACTCTTGGTATTGGCAGCAGCCCCTGTTGGGGCTCAGAAAACCAGGCCCCACAGTACACCACTAAAGGACATTGGAAGGCCTTCTAAGCTGCCTTAGAACCAAGGTTTCTCTGGCCTTCTCTGACCCTGCCACCTCTCCACTCTCCTTCTCTACTAAAAGGAATCACAGAAATGAAATTTTTTTCTTAAATCTTTAACTATTCAAGGATTCCTTTTGTTCCAAGGCAAATCATAGAAACTAGAGAAAGTTTTCCCCAAACCTAGCTATAAAAACTGGGTTTATTAATGTAATCTTTGCATTTGTAAGAGCTGGCCACGTAAAGAAATTCTCTGACCCTTCTTGGTCTGATTGTACATAATAAGAAAGGTCCAGTTGCCCTGCCCCCGTATTGGGAGGAAGGAATGCTACACATGAACTGCCATTCCTTGCTGGTTTCCCTAACTCAGTCCACTAACATTAGATCAAGGGCTTTTTGTTTAATCATATTTCTATATGGCTTTATATCCTTTAAGTCTAAGCATAAAAATGGATAGCATCTGTGTATCTTTGCTTCCTCATTCTAAAAGTTTCCACGTCACACAGAATTTTGATGAAGTCAATTTGTTACGCTTTTCTCTGGTTAACCTGTCTGTCTTATAGGAGTGTTGGCTACGACCATTATCACAGGGAGAAGAGGTATCACACTCTTCATCTCTAGACTCCTGAGGTTTCCAACAGCTGGTACTTGAGGTGGATCAAATCATGATCCCTGTTGGTTGATGTACTGGAGGGAGGGTCCACTAAGGGAGTGGCTATAACTCTGTGTCCATCTATATAAGTAATCTACCAAGAAATTTGGAAATCTGGGAAGGACAAGAAGAAACAATACATGTAAATCTCTGTCCTGTCATGGCTCTGATCTTCATAGTAAAATGTCAAGTTATATCTGAATGAGCCAAAAGAGACACTGCCTTTGGCTTGGGTGGTACTTCATCTATTCCACCTGTCTTTGATGGTGACAAAATTCAAGTCTTCTATCTTCATTCAACTTAATATACATATACAAAACAAACAAACAAACAAACAAACAAAAGAATAGGCAATCTGACTGCCCCCAAATTCATAAGTTGAAGCTCTAACCTCTAATTTGGTGGTATGTGGAGGGTGGGGCCTTTGGGAAACAATTAGATCACGAAGTTGGAGTTCTCATAAGAAAAGCCCTCTCCTCCATGTGAGTACACAACCGAAAAATAGCTGTGTGCCAACTAGGAAGGAGGACCTCCCTGGAACCTAAACAATAGACACCCTGACCTTGGACTTCCCAGCTTCCATCACCACAATGAGTATTCATCATTTAAGCCATCAGTTGAAGGCTATAGGTTATATATTAAGATATGTTTACACACAGTTGACCCCTGGACAACACAGATTTGACAGCATATGTCTGCTTATATGTAGGTTTTTAAAATAAAATTCAAGTTGAAAATGTAGCACTCTCTGGATGCAAAACCTGCACATCTACAGGGCCACCTTCAGGACACAGATGTGTGGACACAGAGAGGTGTGGATTTTGGAATATGCAAGTTTGGGGGAGGGTATCCTGGAACCAATCCCCTGTGTACACTGAGGCACTTCTGAATGTACAATAACTGGAGGCTATAGACTATTTACCTTCTCTTCTTTTACAAACTCATCGCCTTTATAAGTTTCTCTTTTTCCCAATAAAGCCATTCCCAAACCCATATCATAGAATGTTATGGAATTTGTTTCAGGCTATACTGGGGGACAAGCATTGACCCAAAGCAGCCCAAGCTTGTACAACATTCAGGAAAAGCCTTTTTCATGCCAGTCATTGTTGACGGTCCTGAGAACAGTCGCTTCTCCATCTTTCCATGTTGAAACATTTTGATGTGCTTTGTTGGCAACGTGTCTAACTCAAGGAA
>NW_003852425.1:617560-618559 GCF_000181295.1 Otolemur garnettii | reverse complement strand
TAGGTCCCACCTACAGCTTAACAAAAGGGGATCACAGGTTGCATTGGAACCCACATAGCCTTGTATGCAAAGGTCTGGAAATCCTGGGGCTATCTGAGCGTTCTCTCCACCAACATGTTATCTTTAGTATATTGCTGAAGAAGTTGAGACTCACAGAATTAAGGACCTTGGTCAACGTCACATGCTAAATACATTCAGGAGCTTCATTAGAATATCTGCCTCCCTGATTTTCAAACCTATATTGTTTCCATTTGTAACTTCTGCTGAAGAAACTTTTAAGCACCCACTGGAAACTCAATGTAAAAAAAAATTCCTTAAAATTATCAATTCCTTTAATAATCCAAGAAGCACAATGTCACACAAGGTGTTGGGGGTGGGACACAATTATAAAGGACTTTACCTAATAAATGCAATCAATGTGACCTGGTTCTTTGTACCCTCAGTGAATCCCCAACAATTAAAATAATAAAAAAATGGGGAGGCGCCTGTGGCTCAAAGGAGTAGGGTGCTAGCCCCATATACTGGAAATAATGTTAGCATTATATTTATTTAATGTATAGCTTTTTTTTTTATCTTTAATTGACCTAGATGTATTTTTAGGTTTTCATAATTTACTTTATGAATTCAATTCCCCTAATGCAATTTTTAACAGAAGTTGATTCTTGAGTTCTGAATTCTAATGTCACACACGTTTTCTCATATTTAGGATGTTATTAACACTTAATCACCTTCAAGATATTATTTACTCTTTATTTTTAAGAACGTTAAGCATATCTGTTCAAATAAGTGGCAAGATAATGAGTGATTCATAAACACGCCCTAGATTGAAATTTTGATTTTTACCTGTTACTTTGTCATCTTGCTAAACTACATTTCTAGGTTAAATTTTTCATCCATAGATGAGAATTTATTTGTGTCAAAGATAAACAAAACCAGACACTAAAGTGGTAAGGGACAGATTTCAATCAGTAATTTACTATTATAAGAGAGAAGAGTCTC
>NW_003852425.1:614865-616449 GCF_000181295.1 Otolemur garnettii | reverse complement strand
CTCTGAACCTACAGTAGAAATTCATTTCTCTCTCTCTCTCTACTAACACACACACACACACACACACACACACACACACACACACACACGTGTATATTTCCAGCATCTTTGAATCTTGCTTCAGTAACTTCAACAGGAAGGAAGCTACAATGGCTTCGTTCCTGTGGAGCAGGAATCCTCGTGATCTGGGAAGAGTGCCGCCATTTTGGAAAAAAAAAAAGGCCAGAAACCAAAGTGCAGGATCACAGAAAAGTCCCTCCCCGCACTCCTGGAACGCTTCAAGGTCAGTGTTCCTGGGAGACAACAGAACAGTCATTTTCCTGCCCAACCCTTGCTGGCACCAAAGATGACCTCCTGGTCCCCTCCTGGAAGGGAGTAAATCCAAGATTAGTCCTTGGTGCAGAAGACGACGACCCCTAGGAATGAATCCCTGTCCCACATCCGACCACACAGGCGCGGGTACCGGAGCCTCCTGCACTTGTGTGACAGGGACGTGACGTTTGGCGAGACTCCTTTTTGCTCCTTTCTTCCCTCCTTAATCCCCTGCCTGGCCTCCTGTCACCCCAACTCTACCCTGGACCTCTGTCCTGGAATCATAAAGTACAGTAGAATCCGATCATGCATTTCCGTCTCTGGAGGGCTGTGGGGCCACCTAGCTGAGCTCCCCTCTCTACTCCCGGGGAAACCGCCGCCGCAGAGGACAGTCCGCGCTCTGCCTCCGGCGGCCGCTGCTTCTCTGGCTCCCGCCGCTCTTCCTGCCCTCCCTGCTGTCCCGCTCCCTTTCTCTCTGCCATTTTTCTTTACCTGACTTCTTTTTCTATTCACCTTGGCATTTTCATTTCTCCATGCTTTCTGGGGAAGGGAAACAATACTGTTTGTTTACTGCAATAAACATTTGTAACTACAAACACTCGAATGGAGAATGGAGCGGCAGTGCCTGTAGCCGGGAAGCCAAGTGCGGGCCGGTCCCGCCGCCGTCAGGCGTTTCCCGGCGAGGCCTCAGCGCACACCCCGGGGATCAGGGCTCCCCTTAAACGCCAAAACCCACAGTCAAGTGTTGATAAGCGGATTTCAAGACTCTCACTCTTCTCCTGTCTTGTCTGTTCTGTGCAATTCATTCTCCACAGGACCATCAGCTTAGCTTGCAAACATAATTAATGTAGTAAGGATACACTGTTAAAAAAAATCTTTACAGACTCCGGGTGCTTCCAACACATAAAACAAAACCAAACTTCACAAACTCATTACCTTGGCAGTGAATTGCCTTTAGGCGATCACTTATGTTCTTAGGTTTATCTCACATCTTTGGCTCCCTCCCGTGCTGGGGTAGAGGCTCCCCGCCCCCATTTTCTTTCCATCCCCCAGGTAATTATTCCCCCCCCCCACATACACGTTTTCCCTTTCCACTTGCTGAGATCCTATTCATGGCCTCGTTTCTCAAATTTGTTTTCTTGAATTTGATGAATTCAACGGCATTTTGAGCTTCCCTATTTTTTTGGTGATTTAAGAAAAATCTAATGCTGATTTTCTTTTAGTTACGAATACCCTTAATTTTTCCTTTGGCTTTTCTCTTTAAGATTTTTT
>NW_003852425.1:603070-614065 GCF_000181295.1 Otolemur garnettii | reverse complement strand
GTCTCTCCAAGTGATTTTAGAGAAAGAGAAAGGGCAACTCCATGAAAGAGGTCCCAAGAACCTATTTGCTACTGGTCTATGCAGAAGATTCTCTGGTCCCAGAATCCTCTATAAAATCTTAAAGAAGCACCAGTGTAAGAAGATTATCACTTCACGTTGCATTTCCAAAGATAATGGGGAAATGAACACATGAAAGAGACTGGGCTGGCTGCGCTCATTTTTAAAACTTCTCATCCCTGAAATATGGAATTCTTTGGGACGGATGTCTTATATATTTTAATATTTAAATATTTTTTGGTTTAAATATTTTTAAAAAGTATTACAAAATCATTATAGTTCATTAATGATAAAAGATTTTCTAAAGCTTAAGAGTTATCAACTTGAACTTGATACAAATTTAAACATCTAATTAGCCTTTCAGCAAGAATAGATGGAGAGAGCAACATAAAACAAATGCTTGCATATTCCATGTGCTTCCAAAATAAACATTCTTCTCAGTAAAATGATATCTTAATTTAGCTTCTGTATGAAACATTAAAAAATATTAGATTTAAAAAAAATTAAAACCTAGTATCAATAGCCTTTCCTCTCGCTTCCAATACCAATGACAGTATAAATCCAATCTAGCAGATACGCAATTGATTTCAGAAAAGATAAAGATGCTATTTTTTTTTTAAATAAATAAGTCTTAAAGGAAGTTCATTTCTAAGCAGTGGTAGCATAGGGTCACAAAGAAGAGCTTTAACCATACATGCTCAAAACATTAAAATGAATTTGGTATTACCAAAAGGCAGCATGTCCACATATTGCCTGTGTGACCTTCATACCAGGGTAGATAATTCATGGAAAACATACCTACCACACACTGAAACACAGACCCAAACGGAGCAAGCATACATACACACAGACAGAATCACACACACGGACACACTTGCTCCATGAAAATGTTTTCTGTCAATGGTACTAGATTTTCTATGCTTACTAACTTTCGTTTTTTATTATTTCCACTTATTTTTATATATCTTTTAGACTTCTCCGCAATATCTTACTCTTATCGATGGCCCACAAAATCAACACTGGTGTCCTGTCCCCAGCTTTAGTCTATTCCTGGGTCTGGCAGGTTATTTGAGGCAATTCTATTTCTCTACCAACCACAGAGCCCCTTCACTGCGTGGGGTGCATCTTTCATGCCAAAGGCCCAGGCTCCTCATAGCATAGCATGAGATGTCATTTGCAGGTGGGGCTTGTTCATTTTATTTCTGTTACATCAAAAAAAAAAAAAAATAGATTCAAGTCAAGTTTTTTTGTTGTTTTGCTTTTAAACATTTGGGTACTTTTATCTAGTCATAGCCCCTACTTTTTTAAAGGAAGCAGTGATATGGCCAGTGACAATGGCATACATAAAATTCTAACCCTCTGCTATTCTTTCAACTAAAGTATACCCAATTAGAGAAACTACCAATAATTTTTAAAAAAATACAAGAATAAATATGCTACAGACAGAACAACCCACGTGTACACCTGCCTAAGCTTAGGACTCATTTTTATTCAGCAGTTAGGCAACTGGTGGGGGAAGAAAACGTTTCCAAATACTAGAAATTAAATCACATTGAATCATGTTCTCCAGAGCTACGAGGTATTTGTAAGGGACTTCAAGCTGCTTTTCCCTGTTTCAAACATGAGACATGTGGCTTTATTCATGGAGTTCATTCCATTTTTGTTTGTAATTAGAAATGGGTCACATTTTGTAGAATGTCACATAAATTATTGCTGAAAAGTACTCTTCCCCCAAAGCAAATATCCATTATTTCTCTTCCAAGCTGTCTTTCAGCACAGAGCTACTGCCGAGACTGCCGAGCTACTGTAAACACCCAGAGAGAGGATACTGTTCAGGTGCACCCATCCTGCTGTGCTCTCTTGACCTTATGCTGTATGGGAGATGCCACAGTTACGTAGCAGGAGAATGGAGGCTTCCAGTGTGGCCAGAACATTCTAATAAGAAAAAGGTGTTGTTCATAATGTAGCTGTTCAAAACTTGCCATCCATTTAGAGCCGAAAATATAAATCAGTATTCATATTCCACAAATGAAACCCTGAATAGACAAATCCCTAGACTGATGTGTATTTATCTCACCATTTAATTCTGAGCCGAATTATTACCTCGCAGATGAGCGCCGATGAAAAGAGACCAGATGTGTGTTTTCATTACACTTATCAGTAGTTCAGGTCTACCCAAGCTAATTTAAATTCTTGAGATGCAATTTTGGGGATCACTATTATTAAACATATGTAGTATTTGTTTGATCATTATACCTTTGGAGGTTTTCTCTGCTGGACATAGGTGCTCAGCATAGGCACTTTCTGAATCCAGAGGAATATTAATTCATGGGGCAATTATGTTCATGTGTGGCTTAGAAAGGCTATAACCTCTATGACTGGGGCATCGCACTTCTGGCCCGTGAACCTGTTATGATCTTAAAGAAGAGAATTTTATGACTGTCGTAGATGCATTAAATTATGTATGCATGAAAATAATACAACACACTGTTTCTTCGTGAGCATTATGAAGTTTTTAGTGTGTCTTTGGCTTCCTAAAAATTTACCAATAATACAGTTGCAGTAAAATTACCCCACCATTGTAACTCCTTATTTAAAACACTACATGTAGAACGTAAATGGTTTTAATGGGCAAAGGATACATTAAGATCTCCTTTTAGAAATCTATCCTGAATACCATTTATTTAAATTTCTTTTGAAGAAATACATTTTCAGTTAAACAAATTTCTCTTGCATTTATAATGACAGGAGAAAAACCATCAATATGAATAACTCTAAAGATAGAAATTTAAAGAAGAATAAAGACCAACTACTGACTTGTGCTCTCCCTTTCATTGCGTCTGTTACTGCCTTTGTATTCCAAACTGCCTTGTGGTGATAGTGGAAGAGCTAAGGGTAGTTCTTACTTCAGTTCAAAGATAGGTCATCACGAAAGTTTTGGGATATACAAAAATCAAGCAACATAAAATCTGCATGGGTGGAAACAAATGAAGTCTTTCCTGCAACAGCAATAAGCCAAGCAAGGTGAAACTGGCACGGGGGAATCAGAAAGGATGCTGTCGACTGTGTTTCTTGGAAGTAAAATAATGCACCATAACACTGTCTGCCTCAAAACTTACGTAGTGACCCACAGAGAACCTGTGGCCAGTATAAAAGTCATATATTTATATTTTCTCCTAACAGATGTTGCCTGAAAAATAGCATAGCAGATCTAGCACTCACATTTGCAAGACCTGTGATGGGAATGCAAATGACAGATCATATTTTGAATCCCTAAATATTTAAAATTCACAAGACTAGCTAAAAAACTACTAAATAAAATACATTATATACTTCTTCCTTGATGAAAAATACCTTTGTATTGACAAAATAAAAATGAAGAAAGATTTGGTTTTTATATGACTAGAAAAGTAAAATGATGAAGGCGACTGTCTTTAAATACTATTTCACATGTTGATAGTTCAGTATTAATAGGGAAATAAAAGCACGAAAAATTCATTCATTTCCACATCTTGGGTATTCTATAAAATTTATTTTTCTTGGCTTGAAGTTCACTACTTAGTTGGTGAAACTCAGTCTGCTTTTTATAGAGTACTCCAACTTTGCTTTCAGCTTTGCCTTATTTCCCGAAGCTCAAAAAAACTTTTGATCAACTTCTATAAGGAGAGTAATCTTTGCTCCAACTACTTTGGAAGTTGAGTAGGTGTTAGATTTTCCGGGTTTGAACTCTGCTCTAGTTATTTACCTTCAGAGGTACCTGTGGCCTCCCATGGTTGAGTATTGCCAAGGTTCTTTATAAATATAGAACAAAGTAGTCTCATGTTTTGACAGGGAATAGCATGTTGGATAGTCATATTTTGGTAAGAATTTTTTTATTACTGTTATATTTTTGGAAAATGTTAACCAGATTTTAATTGTTTTTGTTTTCTTCTTAAAAAGAAAGTCAGTACATATAAAATATATCAAATGGCCAGGTGCAGTGGCTCACACCTATAATCCTATCCTTCTGGGAGGCCAAGGCCGGTGGACTGCCTGAGCTCACAGGTTCAAGATCAGCCTGAGCCAGAGCAAGGCCTCATCTCTAAAAATAGCCAGGTGGGTGTTGTGGTGGGCACCTGTAGTCCCAGCTACTGGGAAGGCTGAGGCAAGATAATTGCTTGAGCCCAAGAGTTTGAGATTGCTGAGAGCCATGGCACTCTACCAGGAACAACAGAATGAGACTCTGAAAGAAAAGAAAGAAAAGAAAGAAAGAGAGAGAGAGAGAGAGAAAGAGAGCTAGAGAGAGAGAAAGAAAGAAAACAATGGAAGGAAAAGAAGGGAGGAATCAGTTCTTATTTTTATTTGAATTAACTTGTATGCTATGAGATTTGCTTTAACCTTAGTATTAGTAATTTACTTATACAGTGGTTAATTAATCAAGGTAGATTTGGTATTAGACTTTAGAACAAATCTATAGAGCTTATGCTTAACATTTTAAGAAAAGTTACTGGGAAACTCATGCAAGTGCAGGTTGTGACTCAGACTGTGACCAGATGTCGAGTAGCAAAAGTATATTTTGTATATGTGTGCGTATGCATATCCATGATTTTAAAATTAAAAAACCATAATTTAAGCTCTTTTCCTACTTTCCCATGAAAAATTCTTGCAGTTATAATTTTCTGAAAGGGATTAGACCTTTACTGTAAAGTTCCAGTGCAATCATGCAAAATATGTCCTTTCTAAATGTGTTTATGCATTAAGTGGATTTACTATTATAATATCACTAGCTACAAATATAACTCACTGTTGAATATTAATGCTTAGAGCAAAGATGCAAAGCTCTACATAATGAAATCTAGCTTAAAATAAAACAGGCAGATTGGGTCGGGCAAAATAATGGTGCTTCAAAAACAGTAAGTATTTATCACTGACTACAAAGCTGATTATTTAAAAGTTGAGGTTGCGAGCATCCAGCTTCCTTAACTGACTATAAAATAAAATAAGAAATCATATATTAAACCAGAATAAGTGTCAATCATAAATTCTTGCAGTTCTGTAAACCTAATACTATGTTAAATATCACTTAGTCATATAACATTATGACTTAAAGGAATCAGAATATCCAAATCTCCTTATTTCTGTATTGGGAAATTATAAGTTACCAAGATTAATTGGCCTGCCTAAGGTCACAGAACCAGTTACTAACGGACAAAAATATAAAAAATCAGTTATTTGGGCAGTGCCTATGGCTCAAAAGGGTAGGGCACTGGCCCCATATGCCGGAGGTGGTGGGTTCAAACCCAGCCCCAGCCAGAAAAAAAAAAAATCAGTTATCTCAACTCCTGACATGTGATTTTTCAAGTATACTAAATAAAAAATGCTATAGAAGATTGTTTTAGGAAAGTGCCATATAATTAAGAACAGAGTTTTGTCAAAAGACCACCCTTGATGAGTTGCTTTAGATTTTGGCACTTAGTAACTTCATGACTGTGACAGATTTTGTGATCTTTCTTAGACTGCATTTTATAGTTTACAATATGTTGATAATTATAGATTCTACCTGGAAGGCATTTGTAAGGAGTAATCAGAATGCTTTATTTAAATACTTAGTAGAAGGCCAGGCTCACACCTGTAATTCCAGCACTTTGAGAGGTCAAGGCAGGAGAATTACTTGAGGCCAGTTGTTCATGACTAGCCTGGGCAACACAGAGAGACCCCATTTCTAAAAACAAAAATCAGCTAACATGGCGGTATGCACCTGCAGTCCCAGCTACCCTAGGGGCCTGAGGAAGGAGAATCACTTGAGCTCAAAAGTTTTGCTGCAGTGAGATAAGATCTCACCATTGCACTCCAGCCTAGGTGACACAGTAAGACTTTATTTCTAAAAAAAAAAAAAGAATAAGAATACAATAAAAAATCAATGCTCAACATGGTGATAGGAACATGGTAAGTGCTGCATAAATGTTATTTGTTATTATTCATTTTGGGGTCATAACATGCTAATAAATACAAGATGAGCTTTTAAAAATAGTTTATTATTCATTTTGGGGTCATAACATGCTAATAAATAAAGATGGGCTTTTAAAAATAGTTTATTTCAATGGAAGGTCTGGAATTAAGACTTTCAGGTTGTCTTTGCTTTCCTCCCCTTTGAGATTTCCTATTGATCCATTTAATTTAAAATGTTTTGGTCTTTTTATTTTCTCCTTTTTTTTTTAGACAAAGTCTTACTTTGTCACCCTTGGTCAAGTGCCCTGATGTCACAGCTCACAGCAACTTCTGGCTCTTGGGCTTAGGTGATTCTCTTGCCTCACTCTCCCAAGTAGCTGGGACTACATTTATTTTTAAATTCTTTATTAAATCATAATTGTGTCCATTAATGCATTTATGGGGTACAATGTGCTGAGTTGATATACAATGTGGAATGCCTAGGTCTTTGACATTAATTTGAAAAAATTCTCAGTCATTTTTGCCTCAACTATTGCGCCTCCTCCTGCTTCTCATTCTGAAATTTATATTCTGTGTATTTACACCTCATGTGGTTGTTCCATAGTTTTTGGATATTCTGTTTCCTTTTTAGTCTCCTTCCTTTTTGCTTCCTAGTTTCTGTTAATATTTCTTCAAGGTCAGAGTTTCTTTCCTCAGTCTATCAAATGCATTCTTCATTTTTGTTGTAGTACATATGATCTCCAGCATTTCTTTTGGATTCTATCTTAAAATGTCCATCTTTATGTTTACTTTATCCATCCTTTTCCCCAAGCATCCTATTGCCCACTGTTCTCATCAAATCCCTTAGCACATCAACCATAGTTCTTTCAAATTCTTGGTGTAATAATTCCAACATTCCTTCCCTATCTGACTTTGATTCTGATGCTTGTTTATTCTCTTCAAACTGTATTTTTTGCCCTTTAGTATGCCTTGTAAGTTTTTGTTGATTGGTGGGTGTAAGGTACTTGGCAGAACGAACTGTGTTAATTAGATTTTAGTGAAGTCGTGAGGTGTGGGGGGAGGGAAATGGTCCATAGTACAGCCTATGATTAAGTCTCAGCCTTTGGTGAACCTGTGTCCCTGAACTGTAAACGTCACCAGAGCTGCTCAGCACCAGGCCCCCCATGTCCCTGAGAGGTGAAAGGACGGCTAGAGAATCCTGGAGTTAAATATTCTTCTTCTGTCTTCTCTCAGGTAGGTTAGATTCTGATAAAAATCCCAGGTAGAAGAGTTTCCATGGATGGAAGGTCTTTTATACAACAACAACAACAACAAAACCCCAAATGCTCTGGACTATTCCAAAACCGTTCTGTTTTCCTTTTCCCTGCCAGTACTACGGGGACGGGGTGGGATTCTTTCTCTGGTATTACCCGTGAGGTCTTGGAGAGGAACCTCACAAGAGTTTGGAGGCCTCCCTAAGACTGAGTCCCACTGGTATTTGTCATGTAGACTTGTCTACATTAAGCCTCCAGCATTTATTAATCACAGTTTGGCCTCTCCTAGTCTGGCACTGGCTCCCCCTACAGATTTTTGTTCAGTAGTTTGTGCTCTAGTGGATTATGGCTTTTTGTATTCACCTATCTGCCCCCCTGATCTTGAGGACAGTGATGTGGCTTGCAACTGGACTTGTCAAATTAATCTAAGAAATTTTGGTTTTTCAATTTGTTCAGATTTTTACTTTTTTCTAGGATGAAGTGTCAAATTCCATGGCTCTTAAATGCCAGATCAGAAACTGAAAGTGGTAAAACAATTTTAATAATATATTTTATTATTAATCAACTACATTCAAAACATTATCATTTCAACTTGTGCCATTGGCCTTGTTTCAGGCACTTGATAGGACTAGTGTCTCCTGCACTGAACAACATAGAAATACCTTCACTGGTGCTCAAACGAGTGGTGGTGTCTCCCACTGAAGACCTATTGAAAGTCGATCTATTTGTCTCTAAAGTGGTGCCCTTCTGACAGATTTTGAGGATAATTCTGACTCTGGGTATTTGACCTTATTTGTTTACATGCAAATCCTGTGAAAACTGTGAATGATTTGTACACCTTCTGGGTATCAGAGGGACTTACTCCACTAAGATGACATTTGAGATGTTCTTTATAGAATAGATAAGGGTTAAGAACCTATAAATCTCGTAAGTAGAATTGGTAGAAATACCACATGAGCAAAATTACTGGAGCTGAACAAAATCAGCTGTGTCAAGCAAAAATGGTGCTTCCACTTGGCTGGGTTAATCCACTGCATAAACCTTGCTACGTCCCCAACACGAGGCATCCTCTGCTATGGGAACATGTTTGCCTCCAGAGTGCACTTTTACTGGGCCTGCTGTCAATTTGGGTCTGTGTAGCAACTAGTTAGCAAGAACTCAAAAGGGTAATGCAGGTTTTTGGAATACAGAAAGCACATTCAGGAGAAAAGAGGAGAGATCCTTGAATCTAATAACAATTTACCCTATTGGCCTGAGTATTAGAATTCAGAAGTCATTGGTTTTATTAAATATCAAACCAGTGTTTGCATTGTAGGTACAGTCCTCTATTTTACCGACTATCAATAACATCTCTCTGTTGCTCTGTTTGAAATATAGAGTAACTAGAAACAAAGGGATTAGTAGCTCTTTAAAACTCTCAACTTCTATGGCCTGTGCGCCTGTCAAATACTTCTTTTTCTGAATATTTGTCCTTTTTATAGAGGATAAAGCTCTAATTTATGGATGCCACAGGTGACAAACATTCTTCCACAGGAGTCTAGCAATTTTAAAACCGTTAACTCATTGTGTCAATATGTGTAGTTTTGTTTTTCACCTTAGCAATGTATACATTTTAAGGAGGTGACATTTATGCTTGCTAAACAAAACCTTGTGCCTGGATGGTAACACATCAGTTCAGGGCTCTGCATTAATGGGATTCAGCCCTGTGCTGTTCAAGGCCGTGTTTTATACATGCTTATTTCCATATTTGTAGTCCCAGGGTTTGGGAAGAATCTTTCATATGAGACAGATGTGAAATACCATATATGCTTATGTAATAATTTTTATGAGGCCATAACTTACTGAAATTATTCCTTTGTCATCTTTTATAAAGCAAATATTGACTATTCCCTGCCTTTCCCCAGACTTTACAAGTATTTACTTAACATGCTGTGTCATTCAAATACGTTCTTGTTGCTTCATGTAGGAACAAATGGCTGTACTAACAAAAGACTGGAGGTGAAAAGAAGGAGCAGGAGAATAGTGACTAGAAAATAGCCAGGATTTTTTTCAGGTTAATTCAAGAAAATTTAGAAAGCACGAGTTATATTCCAGTTCCTAGAAATGGGATATAAAGGATGGTCTCTGACCTCTAAGTACCTATGATGTAGCAAGGTAAGACAGGAAAACAGATACTTGAAATTTTAAAAAGTAGTAAAAAATGCTATGGGTACGAAATAAAAGAGGAGCTTTGGTCCACATGAAGATGTTAAGGATTGCCTCTCAAAGAAGATGATTTTTTCACTTCTGTATTTCACTTCTGTATTTTCACTTCTGTATTTCACTTCTGTATTGTAGAAGCACTCCCAGGTAACAATGATGGTGGAAGTGGATGGATATTCTTGAAAGAAGGAACAGCTGTTTTGTTTTGGGGGATTGCCCTCCTTTGCCTGGATCAAGGTATTTATTTTAGACAGAATTTGGGAATAAGGCAGGGCCTACTTGGGAGAGAGATGGTAGAGAAGAGGAGAAAAGTCGCAGGAGGCTCCAAGGTCTGGCTTTCTTGTGGGGTGGTTAAGGTGGTAGGTTTAGGAAAACAGAGTGCAGTATCAAGAGAGACTCCCAAGGGACACTTAAGTAAAAATAGATCACTTTTTTTAGGGAGAAAGCTGCAAACATGAGATTCCTTTTTTAGATTTGAGACATAACCTAGTCTTCCAGCAAAAATACAAGGGATTTTGGATCATGAAACTGCAAAGGGAAAGCTGAAGCATAATTGAAGGTAAGATGACCAACTGCAAGGCTAATCTCATACAGGGTTTCATGCTGAACAACGAGGGCCCAAACTGATGGTTAACAGAAAGTTTGTGGGCATATTTGCCTTATGGAAAACCACTCCGACTTTAATGTGAAAGATGCTTTAAAGGAGAGTAATACTGGAAAGCAGGTGGACCCACCAGGCATCTATTTGACAGCTCCTGTGAGAAACAAGGAGACCTAATTCTGGTGAGATGGCTACAAAGGAAGTAGGTGGATAAACCATGTTACAGGGCAAAAAAAGACAAAAAACAAAAAACAGCTCAGAGAATCTTTTGGGAATTTGTGTGTGTGCTAAACATACTCATTGCTAAGGATATTGTCTCTTTTTGCTGCACAATCATTGTAAAATACGTCCGGCTTATTGATAACTTAGATTTCTAAGCATGAATTTGTTATATCCTAAAAGACCAAGGACAGATCATATAAATTCTATAACGTATCCTCAAATCACAGGATAGCAACATCCTTTTACCATTTAGCTTTTCAAATATTAGCACAAAGGAGAGGACCATATCCTCAAATGACCTGTCTTCTTTAGCTTAGTGAAAATCGCACCCATCAGGACTATAACAGTTTATAGGAACCATTGCAACCCTTGAAAGTCATCCTAGAAGCCCAAAAAGGAAGCATACCCCAGATTCTGAGAACTTTCCACCCCTTTTCCAGAAAAATCATGACTATTCCACCCAAAGTTTAGCATACTATTAGGGATTGGCATAAAAAGACAGACTGTAGCCTGGGGGCTGCTTTTTCTTATTGGAGCGGTTCATTCTCTACCGGTTTTGAGGGTGTATGTGTATACTTTCTATACTCTGTCTTTAAATTCAGGACCTTCTCCACTTGCACAGATAGATCGGGCCCCTCTCCAGGATATTCTGTGCTGAATGAATCTTCCTCTTTGGCATGTTTATTCATTCCTTTGATTCTTTGGTCACGAAGAACCAAGAATCAAGGAACA
>NW_003852425.1:599424-600610 GCF_000181295.1 Otolemur garnettii | reverse complement strand
TCCATTTCTCCTCGTCTAGTTATTTGAAAGTATACCCTAACTTACTGATTATAGTAATTCTGTTGTGCTATCAACACAGCTGGTTTTTATTTTATTTTATTTTTTAGGAAATCAAGCTTCAAAATTATGAAATTTTAAAACTAAGTGTATCATTTTAAAATACTGTTTGAAGAATTAGTTATAGAGTTTCAAGTAAATTAGCAGTACTCAAGTAAAATCCAGAAAATATTTCCAAGTACTGTGAAAGTGTCCTGTGTGTGTGTGCATTTCAAGATATTGTCCAAAATACAGAGAGTAGAGGAGAGAAGAAAGATTATCAGAGATGGCCTCCCTTGAATCACCCTTGGCTTAGATAAATCCTCATAGTTCCTATAATAAGACATTGAGGAAAAAACAGGAAAAATGGATATTTTTTAGTGAACACCTTCAAGTTGTTTTTAAATATTATACAGTAATTTTTTTAATCCCCAAACGTGTGCTAAAAATCTTGCTGAATTTGCCTTCCCAATTATGACCTTACTTATATAATGAAAGCCAACTTAAAAGCGAATGTGAATACACTCAAATTCTCTTTACAGGCAAATCATGAAATGTAGTGCATTTTTATTGTCCTAGTAGCTAAACAGTCTAAATTGTTTTCGCTACAGAAAATGATCGCAGGCATATTAGGGACTCATTGTATGACTGGAAATTCTCCACATTTAGCTCCATGGAGAATATAATATTTATCAAAAGACAAATATATATATGCTAATTTGAAGCTTTTATATATGCTATTAAAATCAAACGATATCTTCAGTAATTGCTTAGGACATTTACCAATAAATATTTTTTCCAGGAAGAAATATTTTATCACTAAAATTATTCAGAATTACTGGGGCAGGGGTATAATTAAAAATAGACCAAATTGTATTCTGTTTTATAATTGTTTTTAGTTTTTCTGCGAACAATGCATCCTCTTTCACGGGCTTTGGCCACACAGTCCTTGGTATTCCAGAAGATTGGGCG
The DNA here is from genome assembly GCF_000181295.1 of Otolemur garnettii. Classification (NCBI taxonomy): domain Eukaryota; kingdom Metazoa; phylum Chordata; class Mammalia; order Primates; family Galagidae; genus Otolemur; species Otolemur garnettii. The sequence continues at coordinate 599,602 of NW_003852425.1, read as the reverse complement.
CAAGAAAGTTTGTTAGCTCACAAGGCTTTGAGTTAGTAGTTGCTGGTTATAGTTCTGTATGTACAAAAAGCATGCTCTGTTATGCCGTGCTCCCTTATTTCAACGTCTAGGGCTCAATCTTCTCATCTTAATTATAAGTAAAAACAACACGATTATACCATTCCTACAAATCAAGCTC
>NW_003852425.1:597231-598250 GCF_000181295.1 Otolemur garnettii | reverse complement strand
GTTGTCACAACAAAAAGCTACAGACAGTGTTTCTGGAGAGAAGCAACAGGGACGTATCATCTCGCAGATCTGGAGGCTGGAACTGAAATCAAGACTCCGTCAGGCGGTTTCCCCTGGGGCTCCTCCTCCTGACTGCAGACTGTGCCTTCTCTCTGTGTTCTCACGTGGCCTTTTCTATTCATGGCCACGTGTCCCTGGTGTCCCTTCCTCTTCTTGTGAGGACTACAGACCCATTAGATTAGAGCCGCCTCCCCTTGGTCTCATTTGGCCATCATTACTTCTTTAAAGGCTCTAACTCCAAACACGGTCACATTGTGGAGGCAGAGATGCAATCTATGAATTTGGAGGGGTTGGAGGAGGACACTCCAGTCTACAACACTCTCAGCACTCTGATGCCTCTTGGAAATTGCTCTGTATGTCATCTATTTCTTTTTGGTTATGAGAATTATTCTTTTCCTGAAAAATAAGAATCCTTTTTTATTTAGTTAATTTAATATGGTTTATTTCCTATAAGTTATTTTTTTTTAAGAATGAAACATTTCCCTAGTTTTCTCTAGCCAAGATATTAACAATTTATGTTCTGTTTTCTTAAGATCCCTTCTGCTTGGAAGAACATCCATGCAGAGGCTGAAGCACAATATTCACTGCGGAACACGTGTGCAGTTGATGTGAGTGAAGTCTCTGAATCTGCTGCTTAGAAACATTCCATCAAGAGGAACTCCAAGAAATGTGTGAGAGCTTAAGTGGGTTGGGCTGGGGCCCAGGTAGGAGAACAGGTGCCTGTGAAGAGGCCTGACCACAACCTGTTCTGGATGTCAGGAGCCATTTGCTTAGTTGTCATGGGGATTAACTAACGCAGTATAAAAATGGTAGTTGAATGAGATCTTTGCGCTAACTAGTGTAAATGAGGAAATTGAAATTTAAATAGATTAAATATCACTCGTACTTTGTAATTAATGGGAAAATCTATATTTATTGCATAGAGTTAAGTTTCTCTGGAATTTATTTTCTTACTCATT
>NW_003852425.1:591985-596661 GCF_000181295.1 Otolemur garnettii | reverse complement strand
TTTTTTTTTTTTTTTTTTTTTTTTATTAAATCCTAAGGGAGGCAAAACAGGGAGAAGAGAAGAGAAAGAGGGTGGTGCCTGTGGCTCAAAGGAGTAGGGTGCTAGCCCCAGGTGCTGGAGGTGGTGGGTTCAAACCCGGCCCCAGCAAAAAAGAAAAAAAGAGAGAGAGAAGAGGAAGAGTAAGAAAGGAGAAAATAGAAAGAAAGAAATGGAAGTTCAGATGTGCACTCTGTTCTCTTCTGTACTTTTCGTCAGGCTTATACTTTCTGTCCGTAGGTGGGTACTGAAGAATGTGGATTGAACTGCCCTCTCCCTAATGCCAATAGACTCTGTAAAGACAGAGGTGAAGAAAATGAAGCGGGCAGGAGATTTCCGGAGGACAGAGAATCTTTCTTTCCTTGCCAAATTACAATGTACAGAATCATTTTTCTCTAGGGAAAAATATTTATTTACAAGAGGACACTGTTTGGAGGTCACAGTAACCTTTTCGACATGTGACATATATTTTTGTTGAAGCTAAATTTTGAAAGCCCAGCAGGAAGGGAAAGAGTTGGTGCTTTCCCCACAGGACGGTTTCTTCTTACTGTAACTAGAGGCAGAAGGACCAGACAACCCAGCAAGGGGCAAGGCATGCTTGGCAGAAGGAACAGCTCAAAGACAAAATATGAAACATCAATTAAGTATTGCAGGAGGTTGTTCAGTTAATCATCACAGCAGATGCAGCTTTGTTTATACACAAAAAATTTAGTCTTCCTACATTGTGCAGTCAACCTTGAAAATACAGGTTCATTATTCAGAAGTTCTAATTATTCTTCCCATTGGAAATTCCTTTGGGAACATGGCCCACTCTAGAGATCTGGTAACATACAACTCACTAGAAATTTGTTTACCTTGATGGGGGGAAGCTGCGTTACAAATCTTGTGCTGTCTTGTTAAGCCGTATTTTACTTTGAAAATCATTTCCCTTCTTCCCAGAGAAGAGCAATCTTAGAAGATCCCTTCTTAGTTAATGAGCCAAAGGGGAGTCAGTCTGGAGTAAAAGAAACAAACTGAGCAAGTTGGCCACTGCTGTAATCTACAAATGCAGGTGGAGTTAATGACTAACATCTTTATTAACTTTAGGAAGTTCTTCTCAAATACATATACTTTATTTTGGTCAGTCTTCTGCACAGCCATATGAGTTAGATACAATCACTGTGTATTTGCTTTGCTAACGGTTTTGCCTATTGGCATAAATGAGATTCTGCTAATTGGCTACTGTGAGCTGAAATGAAAGGGTTAATAGTTTCTCCTGCATGGCACATATTATCCATCGTGGCTTAGAGCCAAACTCAGGACTAAATTTGTCTAGAAAATTGGTAAGGATCTTCTGAGAGGGCATCAGAACAGAAGGTAGAAGTCCCTGACTAATGATAGACTTTTAGGCATCAAGAAGTCTATTTAAGTGTAACATGACAACAAAATCTCCAGTTGAAATAAAATGTAGTAAACAAGAGTAACAGTAGCCAGCAACTGTAACAAAAGAAGTATGTCCTAGTAACCAAATTTTATGGCATGAGAAACACATGCATGCTTAATGCCAGATTTTATTATTTTAGTATAATTTTTAATATCACATGTGGGAATCCCCAAGACCACTGTCAAACTCAGTGATTCAGTAGATGGACTCACAGGATTCAGAAGCTCTTTGACTCAGAATTACAGATTATGACACAGAAAGAATGTGGATCAAAATCAGCAAAAGGGAAAAAAGAAATGGGATGAGGTCTGGGAGGAAACAGGTGCTGTTTCCGATTGCCCTCTCCTGGTGCAGTCTCAGACGCGGAACCTAATTCTCCCAGCCACAATGTGTGACCATATGTGTGAAGCGTTGCCAACCAGGAAAGCCCACCTGAGTCTGGGCACCCAGGGTTGTACGGGGTCTCTCAATAAAGCACTGCAAGTGACTTATATATACAACTCCTCTGTAATCCCAGACCCCCAGGAAAAAGAACAGGTGTTCAGCATAAGTCACATTGTAACCATAAACTATCTGGTCACATTGGTACAGCCTGGTCCAAGGCTCCAGGCACACGAAAACATTCCTTCAGGTAAAACCTTCTAAGTACTCAGAACTCAGCTCTCAGTAGGCAGCCAAAGGCCAGGTCCTAACAAAAGGTCTTTCTTGGAAATATGCAGGGTTTGAGCAACCGGGTCTACAAGGTTAACCCTTGCCTGTACACTATACAATCAATGTGGGAACACTAAAATCAGTAATAGTGAAGAAATGTTTTTTGTCACTATTGTCAAGGCGTTGGAGTATCTATAGGCATTATTCATGCTGACTCTTTATTAGTATAATTTACTGTAAAGCAATTTAACTTAATGGAATATAATATTACTGTATTTTCTTGATGAAATACTGAATTTATTATATTCTTCTAAAAATGTATCTTTATACATTCAAATTTATGCAGTTTGTCTATTTATTCTCTTACTAACAAAATTGGTTCCCTCTTTCTCTGGCTACTTTAGCACCAAGAATGCAAAATCCAAGACATCTTTCTTTTCTTGGGTTTTTTCAGGAGTTATATTTCATAAACCTGCATGGCATATTTACCTGAAAATGAGTAGCTAAGCTGTCTTTGGTTTTCCCTTATCAGATCTTTACCTATCTGCCTTTTAAACATCGATCTGCCCTGTTATTAAATGATAACATGTACATGGTTTCAAAAACAAAAGTTTCAAATAGGTAAAAGAAAATCCTTAACTACAATTAAAATTTTCAAAAAGCTTTGAAAAATGAAAGATTTTTTAAAGCTCTTTTGGTCGTAGAACCTTACCTAAAGTTATATACGTAGGGTTATTTATAATCTATTTTTTGTAATTTGAGGACTGTGAACATTCAAATGTTTCGTGTCAAAGGTATTAATATATATGATTATGACATACGAAACACCATTGCAAGGGTTTTAATGTGTATTATATTTTTAATGTGTATTATTTTTTCATCATCGTTCCTCTCTAAATTGAAATTCTCTGAATATTGGATTCTGAATCACCAAAGGGGTTTAGATCTTTATAACGACCCAGGCTGTGGAATCACCATAGCACATCTCTGTACCTCATTCCCAGAGGCAGTATCTTTAGCTATTTTCGTACTGTTTCTGGTTTATACCTTCATATTTGTAAATAATGTTCTCTATGACATTGCTTGAAATTTCAATTCTGTATAATATTTGCCAAATTACTCATAAGAAGAGGAAAAGATGGAGATTTTTTCCTCTCATATCAAACTAACTTTTATTCTCCCATATTTCCAAAATGGTCATATTGGATTTGAAGAATGTTTAAATTTTATGCCTTTATGATGACTGTTGTAGATCTGAGTGATATGGTGTATTATGATTTTTATTCACTATGTTTTGGGGGGTTTACATGGAGTGAATAAATGCCTTTTTTTATTTGCTTAGTGTTTTTTTGTAACTACCACCAATTCATTAAAATTTATCAAATAATCAAAAATGCTCTCCAAGTCTAAGTAATCCATCAGGCTATCCGTCATTTTCACTCTATGGAGGCCTCCAGCTATATGTACCCTACACTCTGGGCCGGTTTCCTGGGCCAGTTTCCTGGGCCTTCTTCAAACTGTCAACATGGAACTTCTGTAAACAAGCACCTTGGGATTTTCTTAACCTTACTCCTGTGCTCACTCTTCTGTGCTCTGGATTCCATACATTCTGACATAACCGGCAGGCTTCAATACCATTCTGACAGTAACTTCCAGGAGTTAGAATGGACCCAACAAGTTAAAGGGCACGATTCCTAATACACTGGTTCTCGCTTTGGACACCAATCGTCAGGTCCTGGTGTGATTAACTTTGAAATTTGGATTTCATTTTTGGGCAGACTCCGTAGAAATACATCTTTCATGTTTCCACCCCAGGTGGTATATCTCTAGGAGTTACATAGACAAGATGGGGATTTCACTTTTCACAATTGAGAATTACACTTAAGCACATTTTCATGTTTTCAGTATGGCTGCCTCACACTCAGCTGTGCCTGGTGTCCCTAAGTCCGGATGTCTTAGAGGCCTGATGTTCACAGTAAATTTCTAAGTGTCTGGCATGATGGATGAAAAGTACCTTTGGTAGGACTGAGGATAGAATCTCATACAGCTTTACATATATAATGTTTTAGAAACTTCTGCTGTTATTTAAAAGATCCCACATCCTTCTCTTAAGAGGTCCTGGAGCCTTGAGCTTGACTTTTTCTGTGGCCAGGAGTTTGCTGCTGTTTGGCTTACTCTTCTGAAAGTAATTAGATAATAGTCTTCTAATCTCTATCAGATCAACTATCTCTGCCCATGCTGCCTCCTCTTGTTAAAAACCTTTTTGATATCTAATCTATTGACATCTTGTCATCTTCTTTTCATGTTTTTATCTACACTGCTTTTTATCTTTTTTAAAATCCTATTGCTGTGGGTTGAGAAAGTAACAGAAATAAACTTACATTTAAACCTACTACATCTCTTTGAAAGCCTCATGGTGATGACTATATATGTATTTAATTATTATTACGCTTCCATATCATACTGGCACTCTCATTTATAGCTAAAGCTAATGGCTTGTCACTTTGCTCTTTTATATACCGCTGCTAAATATTCAGAAGTTACTAACCTATCAAATTACTCAATA
>NW_003852425.1:588673-591747 GCF_000181295.1 Otolemur garnettii | reverse complement strand
CATGTTCTTAGATCCATACACTTGGAACTAACATTGTCAGTGAAAGCAGAACGGCTTGGTTAAAGGATTTTGTGAGACCAGGGTTTTAAAAATCATATGATATTGAAAAGTTCTGGTTCCTTTACTCCCCTCGTATTGAATAACTAACCATATAGTAATTGGAAACATTTCTTTGTAAATTAAGACATAGTAAATAATCAATGGGTTATGGTATACTCACCACCTTTGTACATAATATTGTTGCCTTTATTACCTGGTCATATAACAAAACCATGATTATAGATTGAGATGCAATGCTGCTATAAGCATGTTCAGTAAACAAAGACTGTCAGGGCCTGGGATTGGCCAGGTCTTGGGCCCAGATTAACTAGGTTCCGGACGTGGACTGCTAAGCTACCTTGCTCAGGTCTCTTAGGTGGCTGAGGGCGATCTACTTTAGCAGGGGAGAGAGAGTCTTAGAGTTAAGCAGTCTTAGAATAAATAGATCTTACTTTTTAGCAGAGCTTGGTAATCTTCAGCAGAGAGATGCCGTCCTGGCGTTCTGCAGGCAGGAGAGGAGACAGAGTCAGGGTCAGCGGGTCCGTGATAGTATGCACACGCTTTTCCGACTGCCTTCTCCTCCAGCCTAATATAAGGCTGATCTGGTGCCTCTCAACACCACAGGTGTAGAGACTTCCAATTCACCAATGTTCTGATCTCGCGAGCTCTCATGCTTGTTAGGAGAGCTAAATTCGTCTCCATGCCTTTTCCACCAAGGGGTTCCATTATTGAGCTATACAGGTATTTCTTATAACTCTCACTCCTCCTTGCCGTAGGCTATACAGGCTGCTACAAAAGTCTGCTGCCTGACCCTTACTTCAGGTGTAGATGATCCATGTAAATAAATTATTTCCAGGGAAATTAGTCCTGGATGTTCTAGAATCCATGATAAATAAATAGAACAGAAATGCAACCCCCATTCTCTTTATTTCTTGAAGGCTAACACTTAAGCAATAGACATCAAACTGGGGTCAGCCTTATGGGTGGTAGTTTAGATAAAGTGTATACGTATAGCATATAAAGTAATTTCTAGACCACAGCTGAAGCTCTTCCTGTTTTTTTTTTTTTTTTTTTCTAAATCATCTTATCATCGTTCTATTGGTTACATGTTGAGTTGGTCTACTGGTCATAAGTTTTAAGTATTTTAATTTTACTGTGTCCAAATGTGACATGCAAAGTACTCCTTTCATAGTCCTTAGTACATCGTGAAGTTTCTAAAACTTTCACTTCTTTAGTAAAATTCTAGGTCATTTTGAAAGTTAAGTTTAAACTCAGAGTAAATGTCTATTCCTTCTTTTCTTCCCTATCATGGATTCGAGTGTATCTCTGCTTGCAGGAAAGGGAGAAAACAGGGTCAACTGTGATAAATGCTTTTCTAACATCCTTTAGCTATTACCATTGTGTCACACACACGCTCAAGAAATACCTGTGTTCCTGGGTGTTTCCCAGGGCTTGTCACCTATTCGAATGTTTGTAACACTTCATCAGAAACGCCAAGTTCCTCTTCTATAGGTCTTGAGGGAAGGTGAACTGGAGCTAGAATTGCACTTCTTCACAAGAATGTTATAACTTGCTTCCTGCACTGTCTTTGGACCCAGGTTTTCCCCACAAGTTTCAAGTCCTTAGAAAACCATAAACTAGAAATAGATACTGATTGTAACGTGTCTCTATTGCCTCAGAAATGCAGGGACTGCGTGTCAAGCCTTCCTAAGAGCTACTTCCTTATAACCAATGTCATTTCAGTTGTGGTCTGAGGATGGACCTCAGGATCCTGCAGCTCCCATGCATTATCCACCCAGGAAGGAAGTGACCATCTCTCCTTCTCAATCATTGGATGTGGTTGAGTCAGAACTTCCTGCTACGAAACATGCCTAGGGGACAGGAGAAATTAGTGCTCACTTTGCCCAGAAGGAAATTGTTGTTTTTCCACTAACACTTATTTCATAAAGTTGGCAGCTTTTATATTTAGTTTGAAAAATTCTCTCATCCTTTTAATTCACTTCCTTTAAGTTAGCCACAGAGTGGGGTGTGGAGTGGTGGTGACAATTTTAAGATAGGAAGAAGTTCGATGATTGTAGTAAATCTTATTTTATTGGCCCTTTTAACCCCTCAAAGATTATGTCTAGCCCAATTATTTTTTGTTTTCTTTAAGTGCGGGATAATTACATTTTTGATCTCCATCTTTGAGCCTTATTCAAAAATAATTCTGTAATTTTAGTTTTTACTGTTAATAAACATCAGTGTTGTTTTAGAGAGTATCTAAATCAAAAATCAGCACACTGTGACCCATAGACCAAATCTGCTTGCCAACCGCTTTGGGCAATAAAGTTTTATTGGAATATAGATGTTTTTATACAGTAACAAAGTTGAATATGTGTGACAGTGACTGTATGTCCCACAAGGCAAATGTGTGTATTATCTGAACCTCTATGGAAGAATTCCCTGATCCCTGGTCTAATCATTTTGGCCTGTATATACTTTAGTTTACCATTATCATCCTTTTCATAATTCAATACAGCACAAAAGGGTTTTATATGCAATAAGTGTACATGTGGTAGTGTTGGGATTTGTGTTGGTAATTTCTCCAAAAATCATGTATATACTTTTACAGATCAGAAAGGAGAAGGAAAAGAAGAAAACAATTTAAGATCAGCATTTGGGAGCTAAGTATAGACAGATAGCACTGAGGATATAATGATAAGAATAAAATTATTTTGGAGAAATCTCAGCTGTTTGAGATGATTTCAATTGAGCGTTCTCTTAACAGAGTTTTGATATCTGTATCTATGTGGAAACTTGATGAATACCTAGAAAATTGATTACAAGAAAACAATACCTACCAGAGTGCCACATTCATCTCAAATTGCACACATAACACCAATATAGCATGTTTATTTTTAAAATCATGAAAGTAGGCTCAGCACCCATAGCTCAGTGAGTAGGGCGCCGGCCACATACACTGAAGCTGGTGGGTTTGAGCCTGGCCCAGGCCAGGCCTACCAAACAACAATGACAACTACAACCAAAAAATAGCC
>NW_003852425.1:585522-588481 GCF_000181295.1 Otolemur garnettii | reverse complement strand
AAAAAAAAAAAAAATGAAAGTAATCTTTGTTCAAGTGTCAACTAATCATTATGCTAAAGATAAATGACCAATTTCAAATATGAAACTTGAATTCAAAACATTTGAAATGAAATATATGCTCTTCTTCACCAAGAAAGTAGATCGAATTGATGGTTTGATAAAATGCTGTTATATGATATATGGTTTAATAATGACCTTTATGGAAAACATATTAAGAATTGGAAGCAAAACTGAAGAGCAAAATATGCAGAGTTAAATAGAGTTTAGTGGAATTTGTAAACCACACCATAAAGAACCATGAATTGTGTTCTGGAGTATGAGTCTTAGGAATCTCTATTAAAATCCAAGAACATAGATCTAAGTGAAAGGGGAATTATTGAAATTTCAATCAGATCTCGATATAGATCTGGACTGTGGGGACCATGTGGTGATCACTGACCCTCAGCAATGTCCCTCAAGTACTCATTTCACTTATCCTCAATTCTTGTCTGTATTATTGCAAAGATTCTACTGCTAGTTTACAATTTGTTTTGACTCTGAATCTTCAGATTTTCCTTCTCTTTTAGAAATATTATTCTGTTATGATCTAAAGACTCAGTGGCTGAAATCTGCTTCTGATACTCAGATATTCACAACATCAAATTATTCTCTGTACCCTCAACACTTAATTATAATGTATCTATATCAGACACTCAATAATTATTTAATAATAACTGACTTTGTCATTGAATGAAGTCTTATGAATGCCTAAAATTCTGGTTTATCATAGTTAGCCAACGTAAAAATCACTCTAGTGGCTATCATTAAAATAATACAAACCATTTTCTGCCATGAAGATGAAGCTGCTTTGAGGTGTTGAGAGGTTCACCTAGGAGCCTGCTCTTAAGGACCTACCAACCCGTACTGTCTTATCCTAGTGTATGAGCTCATTCTAGTTTCTGTATTTTTCCGCTATCCCATGTTTCCATGGGAACCATCATGGCCTGAGGCTTTTTCTGGAAATACAACATATTATACCTGACATGTTCTTCAATATTTTATAAGCTAGATCTAAAAATGAGACAATGTCGCATAGTGTTGGGAATGGGAACAGCTGAAATCACGTAGCCTCGTGCTGGAGTGCTGACGGTGTGACTATCAGCAGCTTACGTAATTTCTAAAGCCATGCTTTCCTATCTGTAAAGGAAAAATAGAGAACTCATGTAGCTTTTGTAGTTAGAGTTGGAAAGTCAAAGGACATTTGTGCAGAAAACATTTTTCTCAGTGTATTATACACAGTTCATATTCAGCATATTTAGTTTTTTTTTTTTTGTTCCTTTGGAAAAAGCAACCTAAGATCAGGAAGGTCAACTTCATTAGATAGGCAGTTTGTGTTTTGAGAGTTGAAAAAGGAAACTCATGTATTTAAAAGAAGTTTTTTGAACATGTGGGAAATTCTTCTAAGAATTGAAAAGTAAAATTAACACCAATTTTTTGTGAAAAGCTCTTTTCTTGGATTTAATGATATGTTTTGGAGAAAAGCCACAGGTTAATGAAGACCATTATAACCAGCAGGGGTATACTTGGAGATAAGCAGTTCTGGCTAACTTTATCTGGGAGAAGTTCAGAAGATTTGTTTATGTTCTTAGCTACAGTCAACAGAATCCGCATTCATTAGAGGAGTAAGAAAATCAATTCAAAGGTATTGAATCTGTTACAGCATTTTAGTAATGTTAAAATCAGGCTTAGAGGCAAAGGGTGTTGGTTCACCAAAGAGCATGCTAACATCATCGCTTAGAACAGTGGTTCTCAACTTTCCTAATGCCACGACCCTTTAATACAGCTCCTCATGTTGTGGTGACCCCTCAACCATAAAATTATTTTCATTGCTACTTCATAACTGTAATTTTGCTACTGTTATGAATTGTAGTGTAAATATCTGATATGCAGGATGGTCTTAGGTGACCTAAGGCTAAGAACCACTGGCTTAAAATTTCAGGAATTCTTTAAACAGAAAATGGACTATTGAAATATCCTGGATGATAAAAACAGTGTAAGTATCCAGGTGAGAAAAGTTTGCAGTAGGAGATCCTGAAGGTAGGACTGGAGTGTAAATCAAAGATATTTTACATAGTGACTTTCAGGGTTCTCCAAAGCAGGCATCAGCTTCTTGATGAGCTCAAGTCATAGGAACTTAGTTAAGTCTCCCTAACATCTTGTTGGCATTTTGGAAAGAGCAATACTAGCTTTTGTCTTCATCCTCTGTCTTTGTACCCAAACTCTGAAGCATATCAATAAATAAGAGGAGACAGAGACAGGTGAGATTATCTTCTCTATATATCCAAGGCCAGTGGGGAAATGGTTTAAATATGCACATCTGTAGATTTCGTAATGCTATCATCCTCTTTTTAACATATGCAAATAATGGTGTGGCTGAGAAGTCCCAGGTCTCTTCTGATAGGGCAAATCTCATGCACTGTGCTAATTGGAGAAAGTGCCTCTCTGTAAAGGAGATGATGTGAAAGGAGATATTTAATAAAGTTTTTAGTTGCATTTTGAGTATACTTAGTTCCCTCTTCCAAACCCACCATCCAGGGACAAAGGCCGGGAGGAGGCAGAGAGAGGCTGATAGTACTATTGTAAAAGAAAGGTCATGAACACATGATACCAGAGTAATGGTAATTATCCACAGAATAACAAACATTCTATTTGGTAGCCATTGCTACAAAAGAGGCAATGCTAGAACCAGAAGACAAACTGGAACCATGTATAGATATACCCGAATGTCATAGCTGTTACAGGTTTACTGGAACCGTATAGAGATATACTTGCATGTCTCTAGATTAGACAGAAGGTCTCTATATATTAGAGGGAGGGTCTCTGAACGTCACAGCTGTCATAGGTTTACTGGAACCATATACAGATATACTTGAATGTCAGGGAGGGCCTCTGAACGTCACAGCTGTCACAGGTTTACTGG
>NW_003852425.1:543393-585299 GCF_000181295.1 Otolemur garnettii | reverse complement strand
CTGAACGTCACAGCTGTCACAGGTTTACTGGAACCACATATAGATATGCTTGAATGTCAGGGAGGGCCTCTGAACGTCACAGCTGTCACAGGTTTTCCTTTACTATCACGTGAGCTAAGCCATGCATTAATAACATTTACACATAGGTGAGCTGTCCAGAAAGAGTGTTCTTAGGTTACCTGGTTTTTAGTATTTCTGAAAATCATGGGCTGAATATTGTTAGCTTCAAAAGTGAATAAATACATTTCTGCTCAATAGTGCAGTTTTTCTCTAGGGAGGGGTGGGAGCTGTCCTAAATCACCACGCCTTGGACCCCCACAGCATACGCCCATCAGTTCAGTCCACATGGGCTCCCTCAGCACCCAAGTCCAGCTCTCAACCCCCCGCCCTGTCTGTGTGTTGGCAAGGGTAAAGACAGAAATGAATGCTTATGTACTGTCGGTGGGACAGCAAACCAGTGCAACCTTTCTCAAAAACAGTATGGAGAGTCCTCAAAGAGTTAAAATAGACTTCTCATTTGATCCCCAAATCCCATTACTGGCTATATACCCAAATGAAAAGAAGTCATTTTTTCACAAAGATACTTGCATTTGAATGTTCATTACAACACAAATTCACAATTGCAAAGATGTGGAATCAATACAAGTGCCCATCAATTTATGAGTGGGTTAACAAAATGTGGTATAAATATGTAAATAAACGTGTGTGTGTGTGTGATATGCATGCATATATATACCTGGGAAAACCACTCGTCCATGAAGAAAGATGGCTTAATTCCTTTTGCAACACTTGGATGGAGCTAAAGACCAATACCGTAATTGATGGAATTGGAGACCATTCCCCTAAGTGAAGTATTGCAAGAATGGAAAAACAAACACCACATGTGCTCAAATGCTAAATTGGAACCACTGGATGATCCACACATAGGCTCCCAGAGAAGAAAAGGTTAAAATGAAATTCAAGTTGGGAATGGGGGGGAAGAGTGATGGGCAAATTCCCACCTGATAATGATGGGAGCTGGATACATTGTACACTTTCTGGGTGAAGGACACACCTGTAAATGTGACCTTAACCAGACAGAAGCAAAACATACGTGCCCTGATAGTAACCCATAAATAAATAAATAATAAGTAAATAAAATGAATAGACCTCTCTCCTAGAGTCAATCTGTAAAAATACCTTTGGAAAAATAGATGAGTAGCTTATTTTCCAATTGTTCTTAACCAGCAATGGTAAATATGCGTAAGTAAAGAGAAAAAGCTAAAACAAACACTGCACGCGCTCACTAAAGGGAACTAGGTGCTGTGCACAGAAGGGAATAAAAATCAAGCGAGTGGGAGGGCGAGGGGGGACATGAGAAGTCACACCTTGTGAGGACAACAGACGCTCTGGGGGGTGGGCACACTTAGAACCCTGACTCCACCAGTACAGAAGCAATCCCTGTAAGCAAAATATTTGCGCCCCTGTAATATGCTAAAATTTTAAAAAAGTGAATAAAGATGATTGAGAAAACCAGGGGACCAAACTTGGGGCCAGCTCTGCCATGCCAACATCTCCGTCGGCTCACTGGAGGCAGGAACCATCTGTCAACTGTGTCTTGATCCTGCTTAGCCCCTCTGTGAGATAAACTGGTTTTCCAGAAAATGCTTGCTGGTTGTCACACATATGCCGATTTTTATATTTATACTGAGGACATGTGTGCTTTATGCTAATATGTGTTATAGGTGATAAAGTTGAGAACATTGTAGTTACTAGAATTTTTCCTATATAATAAGTACATATGGTATTTGAGAGTGATTTCTTTCTTTTTTTTGCAGTTTTTGGCCAGGCCTGGGTTTGAACCTGTCACCTCGGCATATGGGGCCGGCGCCCTACTCCTTTGAGCCACAGGCGCTGCCCTGAGAGTGATTTCTTGATAAGTTTATTTAAGATAGACTGTGAGTCATGATGCAGCTGAGGACCAGATAATACTGATGCTTGTGGAGAAGGAGATTAAACAACTTTGAAGGTGATGAGAATTTTTCTTTTGAATATTGAGTGGAAAAGGGTATAAAGAAGAGAGATGGGAGAAGAATGCCCCTTGTGTAGCTTAGGGAACAGGTGGCTGTCAGCCCGTTCTTCATGTTAATTTACTGCCGGTAAAATAAATTTATGACATTATTGAAAGCTTTGTGTACATCCGTACGTGAGATGAATAAACTACCATGTGGTGAAAGAGCAACATACAGAAAACCACAGGGACTGGAGACAGGAGGTCAGTCTCAGGGCTTGGAGCGGTTTGAGGTTTTCTGTGCAAGGTTTGGCCGTCAGCTTACTGTACTCTTGAGCCTGGAGAGGCCACAGCAATCATTTGGGTGGCGCACCTGTGCACACGCATTTGCTGGAGTCATTTTCCCTCCTCCTGTGACATTTTCCACAAGAAAAAAAGATGGATTTGACTTGGGTGGAATTACTGAAGCAGAACCAGCAACTTACACATAGTTACTGCCCATACTTGCCTCTCCATCTCTATAAGATGAGAATAGATATGACTCAGCTGTGATTTAATAAGCATCCGTCTACTCTTTGGAGAATTTATATAGGTCTGTAATGTCACACGGACATCAGCAGTGGAGATGTTTCGTGGGGAATGGCTCTGTGGGACTGCAGGGGAGGGAAAGTGAAACAGATCAGACTTCAGAGAGCATTGCAGGGTGTTTTCTTTCCTTTCCTTTGATTTTGTACTTTTTTTGCATAAAGAATAGGTTTTATGTCTATAGTTTACTTCAAAACTCTAGGAGGCTGCATAAATAATGTGAATATTAGGTTTCACCTACACACACACAGTTTTAGCGGGGGACTTCCTTTGATCATCAATCTAGTCAGACAAGTTCAATCTTATCCTGTTAGATTCCCACTACTTAGCCTATCACAGATGTCTTAATTTTCTAATGTGGCGGTTGTTTTTACAGAGTTTTTAATATCTATTGATGCCTTACAAATTTATAAAATTTCTAGTTTAGTGAATCAAGAAACATTTTATGGTCTTAAGTTGATTGGTACAATTATGAGTACTGTAAAGCAAAATTAAAGTGTATTTCATTATAGAATAGAGCTCTCTTTATGTAGCCTTCGTCTCTCCATTCTGCTTCTGGTTCTCTCCCTAAATTACTTATCACATCACGACTCTTCTTTAGGACAGAGGTCTCTCACGCCACCTTTTATACCATACTGGACTGTCACCAAATAACTATTTGGGGAAGTGACTGGTAAAATGAAATTATTTTCCTTACCGTTTTTCCTCCTGATATTTTAAAGAGATTTTTTAGAGAGAATTTTAAAGAGATTTTTCTCTTTGGATTTTCATTGTCAACTTTCTGGACTTATAACAGAATCTATACATATAGACAGACATTCATGGAGTACAATCTTCCGTGCATTAAACTTATTTACAGATCTGCCCTCACACACACACAAAATGACCATTTCACAGATTATTCTTTCTCTGGTCCCCTTCATGAGTGAATGGGTCATGAGAGTTGGGATCCTGCTGCCCCTTAACTGGTCGTGGGACCCCAAAATCCTGCCTCAATGTAAACCCACGGGGCCAAGTGTTAATTCCTCTGCTGAAAGATACAAAAATGTCAACCAACTTTATATGATCTTTAGTCAAATAAATAACGACATAGTTCTATCAGAAGAAAACTTATTGTTTTAGAATTAATGAACGTGGGTCTGTGTGTATTTTAAATCTGACATTTCCCTAAGGTATTTCCGAGAACCTTCTGACTTCTCGTTGCAGAACCTAATTCACCAAAATGTTATTTTTATTATGTATGTTCCCTCTCAGTTAATAACCTACTACATGTGGGTATGCACACACATTTGCAAAAAATGGTGAAATGTAGTGGTCTGTATGCCTTTGATATATATAAATATATGTATAAATGCCTTGATATTGTTCAGTTATGTTCAATAATTTCATTGCACAAATTCCAGGTGAAGGAAATTTCAACAATTCTTTAAGCACATTTTGTAAAACTGAAATGCACTGTAATCTCAGCTCCATCCTTGGACCCTCCCCCTTAATAAAAAAGACAGAGGAAACATTTTAAATACGTATTACTCAGTGAAAGGACGTATGGACACAGCAATCTGGTGATGTATAAGAACTACTTTCTGTAGAATCCAAGGAACCTTAGACTTTTTGGCCTTTGCACAATTAGGAGGATTCAGCCAAACAGCTCCCTAGTCTGTGGGGGCTCAGTCCCCTTCCACTTCGTTCTGAGAAAGGACTTCGTTGCTCACTAGCTTCCCTGTGGAATGAAACTACACCCTGACCTTTCTGACAAGTTTACTGGAGATCAGTGGGTAACAAGACAGAGAGCTCTTTACCACCCACACAGCATTTCCCCGCGTCCCCAGGCTCTCCCCGCATTTCTTCCCTCTCTAGCTCATTCATCCATTCCTTCTGCCTGTGCTGTACAGACGGCCTGGGTAGGCTACTTGTTACTGTATATGTAGCATTTAAAAATGGCAAACAACTCGTCATATTTTTATCATCTCCATAGTTTGGCCTTTTGCAGAATTCTATACGATTGCAATCGGATAGTTACGTAGTTTTTCCAAGTTCACTGTTTCTTTCACAGAGTAATATGTATTTACGTTCCTCTGTCTTTGCTGAGTTGCATTTTTATCTGATCTTTCTCTTTCTCTGTTAGAGTTATTTGAAATGGTATTTAGTAAAGGTTTATGATGACATGCTTTTCAGGTGTGTTAATGTAACATCGTAATTATCAGTTAATTGACCACTGAATAGAAAGGATAGATGATTGGTCTTCAGTGTGTTTCATTGAGTTGAGCATTCTCTGCTGAGTCTGTCAGGCTGGAAGTTGAAGCCTCTAATTGTATGAAACTTTGGCCTACAACTCACTGAACATTATTTTCATGCAGAATTTAGAATGCTAATTCACAGCTTGCAAGGATGTTATGATTAAATGAAAAATGTATACAAAATATCCAATCATTATGCATTATGCCTGACACAAAGTGGTATCAAAATAAATTGGTTCATTCATAAATGTAAGAAAGAATAAATGAAAAAACGATTAATTGAACAAATGAGCACCAGAAACATCATTAAACCACAATAGGCTGTTTTAGTTTTTAATTAGAAATTATGCAATAGTTTACCAATAGCTAATAGGTTTTTCTAAAAAATTATGATTCTAATACTAGATGTGCCTTGTTACTTTTATTTTTGAATTTGAAACTTCAAATTTATAGAAAGGCTATAAGTATGATATGAGAATATTTGTTTTCTGATCTATTTGAAAAGAATTTCTGATCTGATGCCCCACCTTCTTATAATAATGAGATTTAACCACAAGCTAACAACCCAAATCAGGAAAATTTACAATGATTTATTACTAACATCTAAGGCACAGATACCACTTGAGTTTCACCAATAGTGTCAGTAAAAATTCCTTAATGCAGAAAGGATCCAGTTTGGAATCATGCATTGCATTTAGTTGTGATGTGTCTTTAGTTCTCTTTAGTCTGGAAATGTTCCTTAATATTTCTTTGACATTCGTGTATTTTGACCCTTTCGAACATGTAGACTTGCAGACCAGCTTGCTGTATTTTGTAGAACGTCCTTCAGTTTTTTTTTCGTGTTTCCTCATGATTCGTTTCAGTTCATGTAACTTTGGCAGGAATATAACAGGGGGTGTACTTGGTTTTTCTCATTTCAGCCGATCAGGTGTTGCATAATATTGATTTGTCCTGTTACTCAGAATGATAGTGATTAATCGTCACTTACAGTATCTGCCTGACTTCTCCATTTTAAAGTGTATCTTGCCTACTTTTAAAACAGTACAAATTTTATGGGAGATACTTCAAAATTATATAAATATCTCTTTCCTCCTAAAGTTAGATATTTATATGTTTGTGTGTTTTTGTTGGTTTATTTGTATCCGTGTGTGTTATACTGTATCTTAGGCCTTCTTAGTTTGTTAAACAATGTATAACAAACTGTGATCGTGCTGTTGTTAGTGGTGCTGATGCAGGTGCAGGGTCGGTGCACCTGCTTCTGCCTCTTTTCGATGCATCTTCATCTTCCTTACGTTCTTCTGTGCTTTGGGCTCCTTGGGCGCCAACTTCATTCTTTACTTTCCCTGTCCTACCAGCGAGTGGAATTATCCACATCTCCAAGGAACTATAGCTCCTCTTAGAGGAGAAGGTTTTCAGAAGCCACAGTCTAGATGTTAGGTGGGATCATTGCCACTGCAGTGTTGCTACTCCCAGGCCCTTTCAGCAGACTGAGCTAAGAAATCATTTTTATGACTATATATACGTATACAAACATACACATCTATGTGAACTTTTAGATGTATTATAGTTCTATTTACAAAGATTACATAGGATGAATTCACAATGATATTCCTAATTCCAATTGAACCCCTCAGGGTTCCATTCCTTCTCTGCTGATGAGAATCCTGACTCCCATTACCCTTGATATATATGTAGTCAATCAATTTCCATGTCTGTAACCAATCTGCCGTCTCTGCAGCTGATCCTCCCTGGTGGAGACGCCCTCCAAGGCCTGTTGTGATTAGGTCTCCATCATGGCTTTAGGTCCCTCTGTGTCCCGGGAGTCTCTGGGCCATCTCGGCAGGGCACCAGCCATATGGATGTCCTGCTTGCTGTATTTGGGCTCCAAATCCCTGCACTTGTCAGTTATCATACACTGCCTTCTTCCTCACTCTTCTGGGATTCCAACGTCCTTTGCTAAGCTTGCCCACGTATGAATGTCATTTATACCTTGCCTTGGGCTCCGATTCCATATAGAGGGCCATTCTTTTTTTTTTTTTTTTTTTGATACAAAGTCTCCCTGTGTCACCCTTGGTAGAGTACCATGGCATCACAGCTCACAGCAACCTCAAGCTCTTTGGCTCAAATGATTCTCTTTTCTCAGCTTCCCAAGTAGCTGGAACTACAAGTGCCCACCACAATGCCCGGCTATTTTTTTGTTTCAGTTGTCATTATTGATTAGCTGGCGCTGGCCAGGTTTGAACCGCCAGCCCTAGTGTTTGTGGCCAGTGCTCTAACCACTGAGATACGGGCACAGAGCCCTCACAGGGCCATTCTTTATGGTGACACCTTTCTCACCCTATTTGGGCTCCCAAACACTGCAGCGGGATGCTGAACTTCCTACTCACCTGCTTGAGCTCTGATTCCCTACACATGTCTGCCCCAACTCGTGTGTAACCTTCTCAGCTGCCAAACCACCCCGTCTCACCCATGGCCCAAGAGCATGTTCTCATCACACTGCTTGTCTCCAACACCCGAGTCTGGGCCACCTCGGCATCCGGCCCCTGACACAGACATACTCTTCTCAGCTTTACTTAGTGGCTCAACAACTGACTTATTCGGGAAGAAAAAGAAAGAGGAAGAAAAGTCAAAGCCCTGTGCTGTTTTAAAACATCTCGAGTCTTTGCTGGTTTAAGATACAACAAAAAAACGTAAAAATAATAAAATAATCTTACATATTTTCACAAAGGATAAGTAGCATCTAAAAGGCAAGTTCATTGATGTCAAGAGTCATATATTTGTATATTTCTATTCTCAGTATCTAGCATATAGCCTCGTCTGGCAATTATTCACGTTTAATGAATTAAAACTTTAAGGTAAATAAGCTGATGGTTTACATTTTAAACTTCATTTCTAAATTTTGCAAGAATTTACACAACAAACAACTCTCCTGTCATTTTTATTAAAAATATATGCTAAATAAAACATAACTGAGTTCAGAAGCACTTACATTTCTTGGTTATTTCTTCTTGCTTTTGCATCCTCAGTTTTTTTCTCTCTCTGCTGGGTCATTCCCACGGAAATGGAAATAGACCGTGGCCTTACCCCTCCACCATCCCACGTCTCTGTGTTCATCTCTCTCCTTCCATCTCTCTGCCGTTAACCTGTTGCCCTTCCATCTTTTCTCCAAGAGGCAGCCTGAGTCTCCCTCCCAGTTCCTGCCTCAGCATGTTGTGTTCACGCCCACGGCCTCAGGTAGTTGACTTCCTAATGAGTCTTTAAACACATCGAGCTTTTTCCACGTGGGGCCTTTTCTACTAACCATCCTCAGCCTTGATGGGCTTTGCCCAGATCCCTTTACAATTTTGCTTTTTCTTCCCCATTGAGGTCCCACCTTTAATGTGACAACTTTATAGAGGCTACTTTAGCCATCCATAGTTGCCAGGTTTACTTTCTTCACTGGTCTTACAATTCTCTTACTGATTGGTCTACACTGGTCTCAATCATTGGTCTACAATTCTCTTACTGATTTCTTCTTTTGTCTTCCCTCAGTTCAGGGAAAATAGACTCCATCACAGTCAGGACTGTGTCTATCTCGTTCCTGATTGTACTCTACCTAGACAAGTTAGATGCTCAGTAAACAGCCGTCAAATATAAAAATGAGAATCCCCACATGTTCACCAAAATAAAATAGATGAGACATTTTTAAAGGTCTGTGCTCAATGGAAAGAAATATTTTTAGATACATCTTTAGCCTTTTCAAATATGCCTTCAGTATAAATTTTAAGCACAGCTCTACTATGAAACCAATATATAATCAACCACACTTCCATATGAAAGCTCTAACCCGACTACAGCCCAAGATGGAGGGGGAAAAGAAGGCAGAGGGGAGGGAAGGAAGGAGGATGGGCGGAGGGAGGGTAATTGATGGGACCACACCTATGGTGCATTTTGCAAGGGTACATGTTAAATCTACTAAGTGTAGAGTATAGATGTCTTAGTATAATAATTTAGAAAGTACAGTGAAGGCTATGTTAACCAGTTTGTTGTAAGTATTTCAAATTGTATATAAAACCAGCACATTGTACCCCATAAATTCATTGATGTACACAGCTATGATTTAATAAAAAATAAATAAAAATAAAAATCATGTCATTTCCCAAATAAAGAGGCATTACTATAGATTTATGCTGACATTTATTTTGAAAGCATTAAATTTTAGTTTATAAGAAATATATGAATCAAATGTTACTACTTAGCATAAAATATGTCTGTAAATACAACATAGTTGGCTTTCCAAGTTTATCTAAAAGTATTTGGTTTCCATTAACTTACAAATATTTAGAAGTCAAACTCAAGAAAGCCACCAACACATCAACATGTCAATCCTCGCTCTGTGCCAGTTGATTAGATGCATAAGATTTTGAATATTCACCTCATATGGATTGAGTGGAATGTAATAAGAAAGGATGCTGAACAGATACTACCATCCCCAATTATTGTGTCTCTGTTTTTTGAATACTTGTGGTACTCAGCAATTAGTCCGATCCCAAATGATGTCCAAGCCATTTATTCTAAAACAGAGGTTGGTGAATTATGGCCTGTGGCAGGTTTCTGCTTAGCGCTTAGTAAGAATTGTTTTCACAGTTTTAAAGCATTATTAAACACACACTCCGCACGCATAAAGAAAAATACAAGACTAACTATATGTGGCCTGAAAACCTCAAATATAAACTCACTTGCTCTTTACATGAAAAACAAAATCGTCAACCTCAAAGCATACTTGAGGGAAACTAAGAGAAAAATAGAGCAGATGAGAGTAAGTAGATAAGAGGACACGTTTAGGAATGGGAGCCGCGTAATCAAATGTTTAGTATTTGGTTCCCTTAAATTATGAGCTTTTGTCCTTTTTTTTCCAAGCTGCTTCTGTGGTTAAACCTACCTCGAAGCCTGTCAGCCGTAAGATGAGAACCCTGTTACACTTCTGCTGTACAGTCCTGCACAGGGAAATTCCCCCCGAGATGCAGGAGCAGGTTTATTTGTAAGCTCTGTCCAGACCTTGAGGAAGACCAGAGCTATCGATCAAGGACCATGCAGATGCCTATCCATTCTTTCCTCTTTTTGGTCTGTATCTTTACAAAATTTTTTCTGAACATATTATTATGTTCCAGGAACTATGGCTTATAACAACTTACAAAAAAATTGTTGCCTGCAAGAATATCACAGTTCTGTAAGGAGGCCAGTAGAAAATAATAATTTCCAGATAATCTTTGCTACGGGCACAGTATTGGAAAGTCTCCTGGTATCAAACTATTTATCATGTTTTGAAGCATCTTCTTGCTTTTCACTTAATGTTTCTTGGCAGTGTCCATTGCCTGGATTCTTCCAGAACTTTCTACCCCATGGTCTTTCCCTGACTTTTGATCCCAGTTTGGATTCCACACTTGATTGATACATTATATTCTTATTTTTAACGTCTCTCTGGAGGTCCTGATTGAATTTGGCTGACTGTCCTCAAGAGTGCTTTGGTTGTCCTCAGATTTAACCCATTTCTTCTACTTTGGATTTTAACCTACTTATGATTCACGGCTCCCTATCGTGTTAAAAACAAAGTTATTTTATTTTATTCTGTTTTTATAAAGCATCTGTATAGATATGCCAATAAATTGAATATTATACCAATTAATAGAGAATGTCATCTGAATTCCAGGGTTTTGCTCTTGGGAAACATTTTATGTACTGTGTATTTCATGGAAATACTTTTTTCTCTTCTAAGAACTACTCAGCCTGATTGTAGAACGCCGTTTAAAAGCTATTATGAGAACTACAGACTGAGAGTGGGCGACTGCTTGTAAAGGCCTTATTGATTTTACAAGTTAAAGAATGACTGAAGTTCTCCACCCCCTTCTAAGGAATCCTATATTCTCTTTCTCTTGACAAAGTGTGCCATAGGAAGGCAATAAAATGGGAGTTTCCAAAGCAGTTAACACGACCAGGAGCTTTCAGAAGTCTTCAGGGGGAATTATGCTCCACGAGGTTTCAGAGCACAGTGTTTAGACTGGCTGTCTAGACAGGAGGGAAGGAAAATCTGGCAGCCAGCGCCGTGTAATAGACTGTTTATGCATATTGAGTTATGGTGCAATCATAAGCTGCTTAACGTCTACAGAGAAAGCTGCCTTAGATTTAGCTTGTACCACGTTTGCCATGGTGACTCACATTACTGAAATTAGGCCCTACAGATTCTGACTTTTTATCTAATGCTTAGAAGGCTGCAGTGTGCCCCTGTATCCATAAGCATCAATAGCTTTGTTCAGAATGTTTCACTACCATAATGTATCGGTAAACAAATATGTTTAAAAATGTCTCAGCTATGACAGATTAATTTTTCTCTTATTTTTAGAAAGGCAATAATGGTTAATTATCCAGGTAGATGTGACATATTTTTTATTTGGGTTGTAGCAACTGAGACTTATTTTTATGTCTTTATTTTGCAGAGTGACATTACAAGTCAGCTACTTGATGTCGCAGAGATCTATAGCTATCCCAGATATTCCAGATAAGGTTTTATTAGATATAAAGAAATCTTTATAAAGCCATTTCTGCATCTTTCACTTTTCTTTTGAATTTCAATTTCTGTGGAGGGATTGCTTTTACTTCTAAATCTAAGAGAATTTTACCTGAGTATAGTATAGGAAACAAATATTGGAAAATGAATGTTATCAATGAATAATCATCATTTTAGCAGATGGATTTTGAGAATACAAATATTTTCAATAGTGTTATATCTGTGTTTTGGGAAAACAGAATTTTAGCTTTATTTCTGATAAAAGTATTAGCTTTTCTTTACATCTGTGTATATAATAAATAATCTGAGTACCACCTGTTGAAAAGTCACAGAGCTCTTGGGATTTATTTTTACTTTCCTTTAGAATAATTATGGCAAAATTACTCCATCATTCATACAACAATGTTCACGTTATTGACCATATCAAATGAAACAGAAATTTTTCTTTATTAAGTCGTAATTATGAACATTAATGCACTTATGGGGTCCTATGTGCTGATTTGTTATACAATGTGGAATGCTTACATCAGACTGATTAACTTTATATAAACAAAACCTTCCAGGTTATAACACCATTTAAGCCATATTACTGAAGAGATTATTTTCCAATTTAGTATTTTATTAATAATTACAGGACTCAGGAACTGCCGACCGACTTTTCAGTTTGTCATTTGATTAACTTTATTTTCTTTGGAGAAATTAAAAGTAGAAATCATCTATGCAGATATCTTCTTAACATCTATAATAAAATTTGATATTTAAATGACTAAAGAAGATTAATTGTGTAAAGGCAATCCGATTGCTTTCATTAAAGGTTGCCATTATCCTCATCAAAATTCACTAAACTGGGTCAGGGATTAAGATATGACATGCAGATATTATATGATGAAGTAAAAATGCCCTGAGGTTTACAGATAGTTTAATGACTTATTTGGGGGGATTATTAATTCTTGGAACTTTCCTATAGAATAGCTTGTTAGTGTCATTCTGTTTTCTACAGATGAAGAAAATAACGTTTTGTGATTATTCTTACATTATTTTTCCCCTGGATTTTGTTTCTCTCTAATTTACCTGAGAGATAGAATACACTCCTGTTAGTAACAGCACCACCCTTTTGGCAATGATCCCTAGGGGCAGGGTCTGGAAAAATCTGAGCAGGTGGTAAGCAATCAAGATTTGGATCTGTGTTTTATAATGAATAACACTAAGTTTACTTCAATATTTAATAGCCTAGGGCAGTGCCCGTAGCCCAGTGGTTAGGGCGCCAGCCACATACACTGAGGCTGGCGGGTTCAAGCCCAGCCCAGGACAGCTAAAATCAACAATGACAACTACAACAAAAAAATAGCCAGGCATTGTGTCAGGTGCCTGTAGTCACAGCTACTTGGGAGGCTGAGGCAAGAGAATCGCTTGAGCCCAAGAGTTTGAGGTTGCTGTGAGCTGTGATATTACAGTGCTCTACAGAAGATGACATATTGGGACTCTGTCTCAAATATACATATATATATATATATATATATCCTTTCACTTATTAATCATGGTGTTTTCTTTAAATAAGTGCTGTTAATATTTTCTTGCCTTCTATTATAAGCACCATGGTAGTTTAGTAAATATTAAAGAGATGATTAAAACTATATATTTAATCATCTAATAAAGTCTTACCTAGAAAGCAAGAACAGACTCAGCGCCTGTGGCTCAAGAGGCTAAGGCTCCAGCCACATACACCTAAGGTGACAGGTTCGAATCCAGCCTGAGCCTGCCAAACAACAACGACGGCTGCAACCAAAAAATAGCCGGGCATTGTGGTAGGCGCCTGTGGTCCCAGCTACTTGGGAGGCTGAGGCAGGAGACTCGCTTGAGCCCAGGAGTTGGAGGTTGCTGTGAACTGTGACGCCACAGCACTCTACCCAGGGGAACAGCTTGAGGCTCTGTCTCAAAAAAAAAAAAGAAAAGAAAAAAAGAAAGCAAGAAGAAAATCCAACATTAAAAATATCTTATGGATTTTATGATTTGTGTAAAAATAGTAAGTGCCAGCTTTGTCAGCATGTCAGGCCCAGACAAAACTAAATGGGCACAGTCTCTGTCTTCGGGACACTCCCTTTACAGGACACAAACAAACAAAACCCAGAAACTAACCACTCTGCACGGCGAGCACTTCTGCCTTTGTCACTATGAATGTTGTGTTAGGACAGAGACTAACATTTTATTTCTAGCTATCTGTAGACTATGGTGGGAGGGGGTAGAGGAATGAGAAAGGCATAAAAGGCCTCAAAGAAGAAACAAAACTATGAGGGAATTTAACGTTTGAATTACTATACGCTCAAGGAACCTGATTTTTTGGGTAAACGTGTCGATTACTTTCATATGATTATTCTAGACACAGTTATTACTAATTTTCAATAACCACTGTGAATTCATTTGTTAAAATATGAATGGAAGTGCTGAGGATTAAGGACCAGAGACTCTACAAGCACATTAAAGAAAGGAAGATGAGCGCTGAGCAATGACCAATTTAACTTGGACAGGTTGATGCGCGGTCTTTTAGGACATCTCAGATGGGTGAGTCTGGTGATGGTGACACAGGTGTGTTAGAGCTTAGAAGCGGCACACGGGTATGGACGGTGCAGTCATAACCCTAAGCTGGGTGAAACCCTGGAGCAGGGAACACAGGCCCCCCTGGCCCAACCCTGGGGCTCCAGTGGGAACCCAGCAAATGTACAGGAGATCTGCACTGTATGTTCAGGGAAGCAGGAACACGCTGGGAAATTTGGGGCTTAGAGAATTTGGTATTCAATAAACGCCAGTACAAAACATATAATTTGGAAGGCACTTGTCGGATTTCATAATATTGAAGTTTGTGAAGGTGTCAGAGTATAATGGGTCTTCAACTGAACGAAGAGAAATTAAAAGACACCAAATGGAGTATGGGTAACAATTGCAAGAAACACTGAAGTAAGAGAAAGGGTCTAACAACTCTGGGAGTTGGGCAGAGAAACAGCTGCAGAAGTCCCCTAGCGGGAGAGACATGAACGCTGTGCATAGTAGGAAGGGAAGATTCAAGAAGTGGAGAAAAGATTCCTGTTCTTTGTCGGATGAGTTATACGCGGAGTGGTCTATTCTGATCACCTAATTTACAGTGTTTAGTAACTTTAACAGAAAACATAACCTTTCCCAAATCTTTTCTCAATGATCAACTTCTTATTATCGTGGAGGATGGGTGTTAGGTCCTTTCTTTCCCAGAATAGGATGTGTCTGGGTGCGCTATGAGACGGGGAAAGACAACAGGCCTGACTCTCAGTCGTGGGGAGTGTCTGATGTTTTGTCTGGGCCCTGGGAATGCAGATAATGAGGACAGACACTGTTCCCTCAGCTCCCTGGGGATGGAGCATCACCTCTTTCTCAGCTCCACCCAAACACACACCAACTCAGAAATATGCTTAAAAGTACGTCTTGCTGTTTTTAAGTGAACAATTGAGTTGGCATCTCACAGTTACACAGAAGAGAATTACAAGTGGGGACCTAATTAATTAACTCATTCCTGTGTGCTTCGAAAAGAGTCAGAGGCGATGGCAGGAATGCTGAGAATTAGGCCTTCAGAAGGTGTGAACCGTTTTATCTGGGCGATTCTTCCCACCAGCATAATTTACAACTGGTTTCTTCTCAAGATGTCTTCTCTTTGCAATAGTTATGTGGGTTTCTTTTATATTAAAAAAATACAATTTAATATTACTTGAAAAACACAAATGCTTTCTATTTTTGTAGCTTTAATTATCCTTATCGGGAAAGAAAAATCTCTCTATTATATTAAAGACCATTTTGTATTTGTCACCAAGATGGCGTTCATTGTAAAGCACCCCCACAGGATATCGAATGGTCCTGTTAGAGGCATCCCAGATGAATGGCGACACTTAAAACCAGATTCTGTTCTCCTATAACAAGGAGAAGGGGTCAGGCCAACCCATGTCCAGCACATCTTTGTAATCTGTAGGTGTGAAAAGTAAAACAAAGTGAAATGACCAGCTGCCCAGGCAGAGGCCCCAGGGCCAAGACTGACTGTTTTGCTTTTCAAGATGACTGACTGTAAGAGCTCCAGACACAAGATTGGTATTGTATGTCTTAATGACCCATGTGGCTATTGCACTAAGATTTTTAATAAGCTGGAAACATTGTTAATGGGATTTTAATTAAGTGGAATAAAATGTATGCATTGCCTTCATTGATACAAAGTTGAATTTAAAATTAGACTGAGAAGTTTTCTGTACTGCTGCGCCACTAGAACTACTCTCATCACTGGGGAGGTTAATTGTGGGGTGTAGCCAGGGGGAAGGTGGAAACATCCTTGTGCCTAAGACCTGGTAACAAGACTGTGGAGGCTCTTCCACATGCCTACAATTGGCTATCTGGACCCAAATATAAAGCAAACCTTCTTTCACACCTAAGAGGTCACAGCTGTCAGAAACTAGGGTTAAAGATTTTCCTATGCAGGTTCTTAAAAGCTGGAAGGGCCCTCTTGGAGTACTCCATCAATTTTACTAATCCACAGACAGAAAGGACTTGAATTGCAGGGAGAGGAACTTAGAAGGAGGTGCACGAGTCTTGTGGACTGGGTAGGAATATTACCAAAAGTCTTTTTCTTCTAATCAGGATGAGGGGAGTTGGTTCTTAAAAAATTAGGATGTTGGTCAGCGCCTATGGCTCAAAGGAGTAGGGCGCTGGCCCCATATACCAGAGGTGGTGGGTTCAGACCTGGCGCTGGCCAAAAACTGCAAAAAAAAAAAAAAAGATGTCATCCCTTTTAAAAATCTACTTTGGCTGGGAACAGTGGTTCACACCTGTAATCCCAGCACTCTGGGAGGCTGAGGTGGGAAGGTTGCCTGAACTCAGGAGTTCAAGATCAGCCTGAGCAGGAATGAGACCCTGTCTCTCCTAAACACAGAAAAAATAGCCAGGGGTGGTGGCGTGAGCTTATAGTCTCCGCTACTCAGGAGGCAGAGGCAGGAGCATTGCTTGAATCCACTTAGAAGCTGTTGTGGGCTATCCTGAGGTTGTCACACACTATTCAGGGGAACAGAGCGAGATGAGACTCTGCTTCAGCAAAAATAAATAAATAAATCTTAGACCTGGCCCCAACGTCAAGCAGAGGCAAGGCCAGGGAATGAAGAGAGATGGCAGAGGGTGAGGCTGGGGTTCAGGCTTCACTGCTGGTGTTTGATAGGTTTTCCTAGGCAGTGAGCATAATAAAAAAAAATCACACAGATGAGTCATACTGACAGCATCCCACCCCAAAGGGCTGCTTCCTGGGCAAACGACCTTCAGCAGTGATGAGAAGCTGTACATGGAAGAGGTTGAGCTGGATCCAAATAACTTATGTCAGGAAATGGTGCAGTTTCCCGACCTCCTAGGGCCTTCTGGAGAAGCCAGCCATGCTTCCTACATGAGATGCTTGAATGCTGGCTGCAAAAATGGCGTGGCCTCTGAGGGAACAGCTTTCAAAGAGCGGTGGTCTACAACCAAGTAGAGACTTTTGCCCTTCTTAATCCTTCCTGTTCTCAATCACTAAGAATAGCAAGCATCTGTTAAAGGGAGCATGATGCTGTAGAGCTTTTTTTTGCAGACAAGATTAAAAGTTGCACCAAACTGGATTAAGCAAATGTAACTAGAAAGAGTTTGGCTCAGATAGCTTTTCAGGGGAGAAGAGGAAATGGATTTCAATAGGTTCCAAAGGCAAGGTTGATAGAAGAAATGGAAACACTATTCATTTTATATTCATGCAAAGGGTTGAGAGTCCTCAGTAAATTAGTCAAGAAGTGTTTCAAGGACAGCAGGTGTCAACGGGTACCCGCCACTGTGAACTCCATAATGGAAAGGTATATTATCCTTAATTTCATTACTGATACACAGAAGATTGTGGCCCATAAGAGATAAGAATTTCTAACTATTTTAAATTGAGCTGCTTTTCATTTTTTACTTGTATAGATAATGCTTTTCTGAAAATAGTTGGGTTAAATAGGCCAAGATAATTCAATTTCTACCTTCAAAAAGGACAGGCACACAGCACAGCATGTGTTCCAGAGCTGAATTCACCTGCTTCAGATTAGACCGCGTTTCAGAATATAAGCTTCAAGGCTTATCGGCTTTACAAACATAATTCAAAGGATGATCTAAGTCATTCATTGCGTGTGAAGCTTTGGATGTATCCTGAGACTTAATGGTTATTAAGAGAGAAGAAATTATGTACTTTCCCCAAAGTCTTAGGAATTGAAGAAAACAATTGAGATAGTTCACCCTAGCAATCAAAGAGGGCATGTAAATGTCAATGGCTGATGGATTTACAAAGCAGTGAATTTACAGGAACAATTGATCATTGAATGTCAATCCGGAAAGGATCTGTTTTCTCCAAGAGTTCTATACATGATGTTAATATGGGGTTCAGTCAAATTTTAAAAAACAAACTTCTATTTCTTAGGTGAGAAAACAATATAACACAACGAACATAAGGAAGATCTGATAGCTGATATTGTTAGGATTATAGGGGTCGGCTTCTGCATGATGTAGGCAACACCTCACAAAATATTCAATAATGCTAAAGTTCAGGCTATGGAATATGTTCAGAGAACTCCGCTTAAACTCACAATCATATCCCAATGTGAAAGCACAGGAAAATACACTAATTAATATTTTCCCCTGATGTTTAATCATGGAACTGACTCAATTATTTCTCGCAGACTGAGAAAGAATCAGACTGAAATTTACATATTTTATTTATTTATTTTTTTTTTGTGTGTGTATGCTTCTATTTGTGCTTATGAAAGGGCAACTTTAGGATATTTCATCTTTTATACTACTATTCTTAATTTTTAGCATTTAACTTATTGCATGAACTCTACCAGGTGTAATGCAAAGCCCAGTATCATCTATGATGCAAAATGCCCAGTCCAGTGGGAGTTCACAATCCAAAACACTGCAAGTCTCTATTTGCATGTTTTGTTAAGTGGCTACTGCTTAGGGAACTTGCCGTCTGCTTTCTTTACTCTGAAATAAATTTTCGTGTACATCTAGAAAACTCTGCAACATGCATTCGTCTAAAGAGGCCCACTGAGTTTCTCTGTGTCAGGCTTCTTTGTATGATTTTTAATATACACACATTTTACTGAATTCCCGAAGTGCCTTTTTTTTACCATCTACTTTCTTCACATCAGTGGCTCCTCATAATGATTAAACCACTGAATTTATT
The DNA here is from genome assembly GCF_000181295.1 of Otolemur garnettii. Lineage (NCBI taxonomy): Eukaryota > Metazoa > Chordata > Mammalia > Primates > Galagidae > Otolemur > Otolemur garnettii. The sequence goes on along the minus strand of NW_003852425.1, from coordinate 566,709 downwards.
CCATTGCCAAACATAGTGGTTTATTTATTTATCTTTAGAATTCATTTCGTGACTGTCAAAACCAAGAAAGTTGGCTGAAGAAATGGCAGCGAGACTTTGCGATAATGATGCGATCGCATCAGTGCACATTTTCCTTGGTTTTTACAGGTTTTACATCAGTGCATAGCCTTGGTTTTTACTCCTTATTCCTTCTGGACTGGAACTCTGCACAGACAATAGTCCCCAGTCTCAAACTTCTGCCTCTTCTCTTAACTCCTCTCTCTGGGGACCTGTTAAATGAAATATGAACCCGTGGATGGGAGACCCTGAGACAGCAAGAGAGAATAACTCTTTCTTGTTAGAAAGTGGCAAGTACGAGTATTTTAAAATATGCCCTTTTCAAGCATATCTACTATAATGTTTAAATTTTTTTATAGTGATAAATTTCTCCAGAGGTTCTTGGGAAATCTTCATTAGTTTCTAGATAACATAAGTGAATATATTTTACCGTATCTTTTGATGTGTGTGATGCTGTCTCCTTTTATGAAATTAATTTCCTTTTAGATTATTTTATAGAGAATACATGGTATTTCAGCTGTAAGATATTGTTTGTTAAGTCTTCAAAACGTTATTTTCCAAATTAGACTTTTATTTACTCTGTCACATTCACGTATTTGTTGAGCACAAGCATGTGAGCCAGAATTTTCTTAGACTTCAGGGAATAGGGTAATGAATAAATGAGTATCCCTCTGAGATACACCGTCTAGCAATGGGTGGCCATGGCACATGTAATCACAGAGATCAGTATTATAAAAATGTTAATCTAAAGTTTTCTAGAATTAGGAAAATTAAATGCCATTTTTATATAGAGCAGCTAAGGAATGTTCTTAGATAAAATATCAATGTCTTCTGAGTAAAGAAAGAGATTTACAATATTCTAGAGGGAAGGGGCAGCCTTGGCAATCCCCAAAGACAGTATTCTGCAAATACTAACTGGTTTTATTTGAATAGTCTTGCTAACAGCTTAATCTCCCAAGCTGGAAATTTGAAGTTATTTTGGTTAACTTGACTTAAAAGGGAAAAGACAGGAGATACAGCTGAAGAGGAAAAAATATATCTATTTAGGTATATTTCCATTTAATCTATTATCCGTCAGATATTAGGTGCTTCTCATATTTTATATCTTTCATGCTTCCCTTGGTCAGTAATTCTATGTGGCATATTAATGATGCTTAATTTTGTGTGTCAATGTGACTGGGCTAAGGGATGCCCAGACAAGTAGTAAAATATTTCTCAGTCAGTCTGTGAGCATGTTTCTAGATATATTTGTATATCCTATTGGTTGTTTGTCTGAAGAACCCTGCCTAATATGGTATTAGTATATAATGTCTTTAGAGAAAGGGATTTACTTTAATACCTAAAAGAGAATGTGTAGAAAGTGTAGTTAAACCCAGCTGAAAATTTGAGAAGGTACTTACTAATGAATGGTCATGGCCTAAGGATTTGTTAATTTACAGCTGTGTTGTTTGCTCCATACTAAAGAGCAATTATTTACATAAAAATTATATACCCATATGCCAATTTATATAAGTTATAATAAAAAATGTTGTCCTAAAGTAAGTGGAAAGAAAATGTGATTAGATTTGAGATTTGGAAACATAAGTCTAGCAGCTAGCCTTGTGGACAACGGTGGAGGAGATTTAAAAAGTGTTTATAATATGCCAGGCAAGGGTAATAATTATTATAAGCAGTGCAGTGCGTGTTATTTTCTTCACAAAAAGTGGAATGAAGAAATAGCAGGAGGTAGATTATTTTTAAGTCAGGTAAAGAAGAAATGTCTTTGATGTAGTGAACACTTTTCTGAGTCAGATATTGATGTATGTCTGTACATTACTGTGCTTGAGTGCTGATAATAGACTTCTGTTGTCTTGCCAAGACTTTCCATTTCATTAATAGAAGCTACCTTATTGCACAATTCCTAAAATTGGTGATAATCTTGTAGTCATGAAGCCGTTACTTATAATGTTTTGTCACCACCCATATACCACCAGTAGTGGGGTTTATTGCTGTCACCTTATAAGTAAACTCGGCTTAGTCAAGTCCATCATTTATCAAACCCATGTCTCCAAATCAAGTCTGTGTGAAAAAGAAGAAAATAAGAGGTGTGCCATTTGTGAATTCCATGTGGTTGACGTTTGCTCATGAATTTTACTTGGGGATGGACCTGGGTGCGGTAGACCCCATGATTCCATCCAGGGAAATAGTGAGTGTTCCACAGAGTGTGGAACCTTTTACTGGTCCTGGTGCCTTTTACCAGTCCCTACAGCTTTTTTCTTATTTACAACCATCTCTGTTGGAATGCTAATAGGTTCACATTTCCATACCACTGAATCCATCCCCAATAGCCCCTGGGGAAAACCAAAATACAGAGTGGAGAACATATTGGATCCCATGTGCACCAAAACCAGTCTCAATTCCTGGAAAGACAAATTTTCTGGAAGGCAGTCATGATGACTCTGAGAACTTAGTTTTCCTCCAGGCAAATAAAGAAAAACTCTGAAACATAAAGAAGAGGGTGTTCAATCATAAATGAACCCTTCAGGCCATCCCAAATCAAAAAGGAATCCCAAAAGGTTGCTCTTAGTCAATGTTGAAAAAAGGAAAAAAAAATCTTTGCTAATTCTTGATTTATTTTAATTTGTTTTCCTCATATCTAAAATCTGGTCTGTGATTTTTGATTCATTTATCTGGCTCTTTTGAAGTAGGCCCTGCCCAGCCGTTGAAGCTCGTTTCTTTGATCACAGATCCCACTGTCTGCTGATCACAGCCATCCTAACATTTCAGCTCTTCTCGGGTGGGAACTGCTTATTTTAGACCCTCTGCTGGTAGAAGCCAAGGTCACTCATTCACTGAGCCAGTATGTGGCTCAGTCTCCCAGCCTTCAGCAGGGTAGAGGGGATGGAACAAGTAACATCAAATACTTCAAAGAATTATACTTTTGAACTGAAAAGTACTCTCCTAATATTTCAGTTTAAAAAGGTGATTTGCTTTAAGAAGGTCAAGAGGAAAATGGTGTAGACATGGAACAGATACAAGTGAGAATGAGACTTATTGTTTGACTAGCTTTAAAAGCAGAATTCCCCCCCTACCTCTGCCAAGCACACTAGTTATAGAACAGTTATAGCAGGCTGCCTACTTCATAATGCACAGCCTTTTATTGGTACAACTTAGTAATATATTATTCTTCAAATATGCAAGAAGCACTCATGGTACATGACATTCCCCAAAGGCCTTGAACTGGACTCCTGAGATGGTAACAGAGACTAAGAGGAAAGTTAGTTCTGCTTTAGAGGCGTTGTAGAAGATGCTGTTAATATTTCTAATGACTGAATACCCATGGCTTAAGATAAAAAGTCCAAAAACAGAAATGGGAGGAAGATTGAAGGATATCGTCCATGAGACTTGACCATTTTCTGTCAGGAAATGCCGCTATTGGATTGACCACACAGTACAAAACAAAGGATTTCCCACCGTTATCCCAGTTCTCAGAAACACACTCACTCACACAGCTCTGCTAAACGTGTTTGTACATATAAATGTCGCTTTATGATGACATGCCATTAAATCTCCAATCCTTGGAATCCAGTGATTTTATTGCCAGTGATTTCAACACACATGAGGAAAGATATGAGGGGGAAGATTTGGAGTCTAACAGTCGAAAGATCAGCTAAGTATATACCTTGACCATGAAGTTTGTTTATAGGTAAGAGTTCCACTGTATTCACCGTTCTGAGGACTCATTTTTAAGCCAGATGGAATCCTCAGATATGGAATGCATTGACATGTTCTCCCTTACGCTATTAATTGCTCTTTCTTCCCACTCTATTAGGAATAACACTTTCTCTTCTAGACTCAATTCTCCTGTGAACTCCAGTGTGGGAGGTAAAGGAAAAGTGTGCCTTAGCTCAGCCACTTCCCCCTAACATGTCAGCCTGTAACTGCTCTGGCTTCAGTTTCCTCAACTGTAAAATGAGAACTAGTCATTTGCTTCCTGCAAGATTGTAGGGTTGTTAGGAGAAAAATAATTAACAGCACATAGTAAATACCTCGCATAATACACAGAAGTTAAATTCAGACTAAAGACAAGTCGATTCCCATTTTCTCAGCATAAAAATCATAATTTCATTAACTTAATTAAGATTTTTTTTCCTTTTGGAAACTTCACTTCTAATTTCAGTATTTATTTTGCAGTAGGCCCAACTTTGTGTCTTATTTGAGTATACCAGCTTTGATCATTTAAGCCTATATTGAAAATAAATATATTTTGGTTATGAGACAAATTATTGAGTCTAATTTAAGATCATTTTAGTGAAATCTAATCTGTTTCTTAGTTTCTCCATTAAGTTTCTACTTCTGTTAACAATTTTCTGAATTAAAGATGCAGATGAAGAAAATTATCTCTCATTTCTATTTCTTTAAGGAGTTACTTTAACTTGCCAAACTGATTTGTTTTGCCTACACATTCCCTCTCCTTAGTTTGTGTATTTTGAACAAAATACAGCCTGGTAAGTGAAGAGAGGCCTGGGATAGGAAGTATGGATGACAGGGTAAACTGAGACTTTCTCTCAGATTGTTTGTTATGAGCACTTTTAGTCTTGTTGTGACGATTCTTAGAATTATGATAGATGTCTGTGAATTTCCAAAGCACAGTGAACACATAGCACTTTTTAGATAACATCTCCTTCTTCTGAATATCTAACATCACATTGATATGACCCAACTGTGGTCTACCTTGTAAAGAAACATCTAGCACCATGATCTGTCTTTTCAGATTGGTTGCCAATCCTCTTAAAATGTATACATTCTTTTATATTGTACTAAAACATTCCCACTTGTTTTGAGGTCTATTAATATTGTTTTGAGCAAATTAATTCTGTTTTTATAAATAAACTATAATTATATTTTGACTTTGTTTTGCTTTTCAAGATGAATAATTTTAGATTAGTTTGGTAATTATCATAGAATCCATTTAAAGGTGTTCTTTATGAATTCCTTTTCTCTTTTAATCTCCTTAGACTCAGTTTTATTTTAAAATTTCCTCCAGAATTACTAATTATGTTAGTGTGAAGATGGCCATTGACAAATACAACAAATGTATTTAAATAATATGTTTAACAGAGTGAAGTAATTTTTCTGTAGTGATATTACTCCTCAGTGGTGGAGTTAGAACACAAATCCAAGTTCTAGTACATTTAGAGAAAAATAAAGAGAAGATTCAAAACATTCCCCTATTGTCAGTTTAATTTTGAAAATGCAATTTATATATTTTAGTTAGAATTGCATTAAAGTTATTCTCTCCTCAAGAGTCAATTAACTACACCCAGCCAATAATAATCAGCGCAATATTCAAGCACCAAAATTTTAGAAATATAATCTATGGAGTCAATTACAACAATTTACCCTAATCACCTAGCAAAGACACAATGTCACGGGCAAAAGCCAACCAAGATTGGAAAAAAAATAATTCTACCTATATATTTGCTGCTTTGTATTTTCTCATTGGAAATTTTCCTCTGCAGTAAATTATGAATGGCCAGTAGACACCTGAAAGAATGTTCAATCTCACTAAGAATGAAAGAAATATAATAAAACTTAGAATAAGTACTTGTAATTTTCGTCTTTCAGTTTTGTAAGTTAAAAATAAAATTCTTGCTAACAATTTGTGTTAGCAAGAAAGTGAAGAAGTATTTGACATTGGCTGTGTTAATGGGAATTATATTTTTTGGAGGCCAATTTGCCAGTAATTCTCTAAATCGAAATGTGTAAACTTTAGGCACAGCCTTGATACTTTGAGAATATTTCCTACTTTCCGAGTACACAAATACATCTGAAAAAGAATAGTTATTGAAGCCACATACAAACTATATGACTTTGAAAGTTTAATCATGAATTAAACATTTGAATGATTAAACATTCAAAATCTTGCTTAACTCCCCTATAAACTGGAAATATTAATAGCATTTACTTTGTTGAGTTTGTGTGAACTAACGTATCAACCAATTAAGTTGCATCTAGAAATTCCAAATTGGTAACAACCTTAAAAAATGACAATTGTATCCCCTTTACTCTATCTTCTTTCCCTTTTTCTTTCTTTTAATAAAAAGATAGTTATAGGGGAATAGGGCATTGCAATGAGAATAAACATTCCATCATAAACTATGTATGTATTCAAGGAAGTAAAGAAAGGCAAAGATTTTTAAAGGAAAAATAAAAAGAATTACATAATGATTTCGAAATAATTATCTATGTATACAAAGATAAATTATAAATGTGATGTCAGTCTGACATTGGACAGTTACTGAGCAGATGTTTTATGGAAGAATGTGATGGGCTTTAGAGAAGGTTGTGACTTGTGCAGTCTTGTCATAGTTTTATTTCTTCTTTTGTCATTTGGGATTCATTGAGGGTACAGAGGGTACAAAGAGTTCGGTTACACTGATTGCATTTATTAGATAGTCCCTCTTATAATTACGTTGTACTCCCAAGAGGTGTGCCATACACCATGACCCCCCCCCACCCTTCCTCCTTCCCTCACCCCACTTGCTCATTCCCCTCCCCTCACCTTGCATTATTAGCTCTTTTATTCCCTTCTTATTAGAATTGAGTACAGTGGATTCCTGCTTCTCCATTCTTGTGATGCTTTACTAAGAAGAATGTGATCTACCTCCATCCAGGTTAATACAAAAGATGTAAAGTCTCCATCTATTTTGGTGTATGAATAGTATTCCATGGTATACACATACCACAGCTTGTTAGTACACATATACCACAGCTATTGTCAGTTTAATTTTTAAAATGCAATTTACATATTTTAGTTAGAATTGCATTAGAGTTATTTTCTTCTCAAGAGTCAATTAACTACATCCAGCCAATTAAAATCACTGCAATATTCAAGCACCAAAATTTTAGAAATATAATCTATGGAGTCTATAATTGAGATGATGGTCATTTAGGCTGTTTCTACATTTTGGCAATTGTAAATTGAGCTGTGATGAACAGTCTGATGTAAATCTCCTAATGATAACATGAAATTTTTTTTTTCCTTCTGGGTAAATGCCTAATAAAGGATTGCAGGATCAAATGAGAGGTCTAATTTGAGTTCTTTGAGGATTCTCCATACTTCCTTCCAAAAAGGTTGTATAAGTTTGCAGTCCCACCAGCAGTGTAAAAGTGTTCCCTTCTTTTCACACCCATGCCAGCATCTGCAGCTTTGAGACTGTGCTGTGGGTCCTTCTCACTGGGGTTAGTTGATAATCTCAGTGCAGTTTTGATTTACATTTCTCTGATGATTAGGGATGATGAACACTCTTTTCACATGTGTTAGCTATTCGTCTGTCTTCTTTATTGAAGGCTCTATTCCTGTCTCTTGCCAGTGATATATGGGATTTTGGGGTCTTTTTCTGTTGATTAATTTGAGTTTTCTATAGAACTTAGTTATCCAGGTTTTGTCTAACTCATAACACGCAAATATCTTTTCCCATTCTAAAAGTTGTCTGTTTGCTTTGATTGTTGTTTCCTTAGCTGTATGAAGCTTTTTAGTTTAATTGTGTCCCATTTGTTTGTTTTTGTTGTTGTTGGAATTGCCACAGAAGTCTTCATAAAATCTTTCCCCAGTCTTATATCATCAAGTGTTTTCCCTACACTTTCATCAAGGATTTTTATTGTTTCATGCCTTAGATTTAGATCTTTTATCCATCTTGAATCAATTTTTGGAAGTGGTGAGAGGTGCAGGTCCAGGTTTCAGTCTTTTATATGTTGTTGTCCAGTTCTCTGAACAGCATTTATTGAATAGGAATTCTTTCCCCCACTGTATGTTCTTGTTTAGTTTACCAAAGTTCAGGTGGCTGTAAGAGGTTAGTTTCATTACCTGGTTTTCTATTCAGTTTCAGATGTCAATGTCTCTATTTTTGTGCTAATACCATGGTGTTTTGATCATTATGGCCTTGTAGTACAGCCTGGAGTCTGTTAGGGTGATACCCCCAGCATTGTTTTCAGTACTAAGAATTGTGGTGGCTATATACAATTTCTTCTGATTCCATACAAAATGAAGAATAATTTTTTGAAAATCTTGAAAGTATGATTATGATATTTTAATGGGAATTGCTTTGAATTTGTAGATTGATTTGGGTAGTATAGACATTTTCACAATGTTGATTCTTCCCAGCCATGAGCATGGTATATTCTTCCATTTGCTAACATCTTCTGCTATTTCTTTTCTTAGGGTTTTGTAATGTTCCCTGTAGAGGTCCTTTGCCTCTTTTGTTATGTATATTTCTAGGTATTTCAATTTTTTTGAAGCTACTGTGAAGGGAATTATGTCCTTGATTGGCTTCTCATCCTCACTGTTATGGGCATATATAAAGTCTAGTGATTTGTGGACCATTGACTTTATATCATGAGACATTGCTGTATTTTTGATCACTTCCATGAGTCTTGTGGTTGAGTCTTTGGGGTTCTCTAACAAGAAGATCATATCGTTGGCAAAGAGTGAGAGTTTGACCTCCTCTGCCTCTATTTGGATACCCTTTATTTCCTTCTCTTGCCTGATTATATTGGCTAGAACTTCCAGCACTATGTTGAATAGTAGTGGCAATAGAAGATTACCTTGTCTGGTTCCAGTTTGAAGTGGAAAAGCTTTCAGTTTTACTCAATTCAGTCTACATGACTCCATGAAGCATTCAAACATTCAAATAATAGGGATTCCTAAAGGGAAAGAAGATTGTCCCAAAGGAATGGGAACCCTATTGGAGATTATCATTAATTAAAACTTCCCAAGTCTTACTAAAAACCCTGACATGCTCCTTTCAGATGGATATTATACCGTGGGTCATCTCAACACAAACAGAGCCTCTCTAAGAAAAGAAAGAAAGAAAAATTTTTGCAAACATCCAGGAGTAAGCTCCAAGTGACCTACAGAGGCAGAGCCATTAGGATGAAAGGGGAGTTTTCAACTGAAACCTTCCTGGCCAGAAGAGCATGGTCATCCACCTTCAACATTCTTAAACAAAACAATTTTTAACCCAAAATTCTGTATCCTGCTAAACTAAGCTTCAAAATTAATGGATAAATCAAATCCTTTGCAGATATACAATCACTGAGGACATTTTCTGCAACATGACCAGCTCCATAGGAAATACTTAGATCTCTTCTCAACACTCAACATCACAATGGACCACTTGCAAAGTAAACACCCAGGAGCTAAAGGTCAAAACTTAGCTTCCACAATAGCACAAAGGAGGAACACACACAACAGATTTTCACAAAATAAAATGAATAGAACTCCACCATGCTTATCAATCTTATCAATAAATGTCTATGGATTGAATTCATCACTGAAGAGGCACAGGTTGTCTGAGTGGATTTAAAAAAAAAATGCACAGGCCATCCATATGCTGTCTCTAGGAGACACACCTAGCCTTGAAGGACAAATCAAGTCTCAGGGTTAAGGGATGGAAAATAGTATTTGAAACAAATGGAAAGCAGAATAAAGGAAGGGTTGCAATCTTATTTTCAGATACAAGTGTATTTAAAGCAACTAAAGTTAAGAAAGACAAAGATGGACACCTTATACTGAGCAAAGGAGGAATACAACAAAAAGACATTTCAATTTTAAATATTTATACACCCAATTTAAATGTTCCCAGATTTACAAAACAGACCTTGTTGGGCCTGAGGAATATGATATCCCATAACATAATAATAGTCGGGGATTTTAACACCCCTCTGACTGAACTGGACAGATTCTCTAAACAGAAACTAAACACAGATACAAAGGACTTAAATGTGACCCTAGAACAAATGGAATTAATAGACATATACAGAATACACCATCCCAAATCAAAAGAATATACATTTTTCTCTTCAGTCCATGGTACATATTACAAAATCAACCACATCCTAGTATACAAATCAAACCTAAGCAAAATTGAAGGAATAGAAATTATACCTTGTATCTTCTTAGACCATAAAGCACTAAAGGACTCAACTTGCTGTAAGCACTCCCAGTCCATTCCCCTGCCCTACATGCTTCTCTGCCCGTTCTCAGGCCCCCTTCTTCCCCTTAGGGTTACCAAGAACAGACCTTAGAACAAGGAAGCACAACCCCTCCCCCCAAGTTCCCAGTGAGTGAACAATGGTGGAAAACCTACTTAAGTTGTATCAATCATTGTTACATAACTATAACCACTGTGATTTAAGATGTATCCATGGTCAAACAAGTTATAACCTCCCTGCCCTAAGCTAACCAGCCACATCTTGCTTCTGTACCAGTATGCTTGCTCAAAATTATAAAAAGCAACCTACCCCCTATTTGGGGGCTGACTGCCTCTCAGAGAACCAGCCCCTGCGGCTGGTAAAATAAATTACCAACTAATTACATCCAAGTGGGGGTCCTACTCTATCTTTTCAGGTGATGGGGGTACAACAAACTCCAACAAAAACATTCATCCCCACACAAAGACTTGGAAATTACGCTACTTTATGCTGAATGATATTTGAGCTCAGGAAGTGATAGAAGAGGAAATTGTTAAATTCCTCAAACATAACAACGATGAAGACACATGTTACTGAAACCTGTATGATACAGCAAAAGCAATCTTAAGAGAGAATATATGGTATTATGTGCCTACATTTGAAAAACAGAAAGAGAACTCATCAACAAACTCATGAATCATCATCTTATAGAACTGGAAAAAAAAAAGAACAACCTAATCCCAATCCTAGCAGAAGAAAAGAAATCACCAAAATTAAATCAGAGATTAATAAAATTGAAAATAAAAGAATCATTCAGAAAATTGATGAAACAAGGAGTTGGTTTTTTGAAAAACTAAATAAAACAGATAAACCTTTGGCTAGATAAGCTAGAAATAGAAAAGTAAAATGTCTAATAACCTCAATCAGAAATGATAAACAGATGCCACAGCAATACAGAGGATTATCTCTGAGTACTACAAGAGACTCTATGCCCAGAAATTTGACAGTGTGGAGGAAATGGGCCAATAACTGGAATCACACCCTCTCTCCAGACTGAATCAAGAAGAAATGGATTTCTTGAGCAGATCGATTTCAAGAACTGAGATTTATGGAACAATAAAATATCTCCCAAGCAAAAAATGCCCTTGTCCAGATGGCTTCACACCAGAATTCTATCAATCCTTCAAAAAAGAGCTTATACCCATACTGCAGAAATTATTCCAAAAAATTGAGAAGGAAGGAATGTTCCCCATCATATTCTATGAAGCAAACAAACATAACCCTGATACCAAAACCAGGAAAAGACCCAAGTAAAAATGAGAATTTCAGACCAATTTCATTAATGAATATAGATGTAAAAATTCTCAATAAAAGCCTAGCCAATGGATTACAGGTACACAGTAAAAAAATCATTCATCACAATCAAGTAGGTTTCATCTCATGGATGCAAGCCTGGTTGAACACACGCAAGTCTATAACTGTAATTTACCATACCAATAAAAGCAAAAACAAAGACCATATTATCCACTCAACAGATGCAGAAAAAGCATTCAATACAATTCAGCATCCTTTTCTAATTGAAACACTTAACAGTAAAGGCATAGGTGGCACATTTTTTACTCTGATTGAAGCCATCTGTGACAAAATCACAGCTAATATTATACTTGTAATAGTTTCTATTATCAAGCACACAAGCATGAAAATCCTCTCTTCATAGTCTTCCCTGTCAGCATTTGTCAGGGCTAACATTAGTGCCTCCATTTGATTTTGACAACATTCACATTTATGTCTTTTGATGAAAATCATTCTCTGAAAGCATGACTGACTACCCGTCCTGCAGTTAGATTTTGACATCCATCACTGCTGAGATGGACCTGTCTTGGTTTCTGATCTTGTTCTACATTAGGAAGAGTGTATTGGTGACTGCAGTCAAAACATCCTTGGCCACTCTGGAAACAATGGTAGTTTGAAGGCAGTGGCTCTCAGACTAAGTTTCCCTCCTGTCCAGTTTTGTCTATTCTGTAGTCTTTTGCCTTCATCTCAGGTGTTGGGCCAGCATTATTTTGTAGGAATTATACTTTCACAAAAAAGTTAACAAGTAACAGATAATAAAGTTTTAAAATGGAAAATGCAAAGTAAAATAAACAGTAATGTGACAATCTCAGTTTGAATGATGATTTTGAGCTGGGAACACAGGCTTAAAGACAGCTATTTAAATAAATAGTATCCTTATGACACTGAGTCTTGTTCTGAAATCTTGGAGAAAGCTTTCTCCCCTGTGTAATGTCAACTTCTCTTCCTTTCTGGTCATGACATTAAATGGTTGATTAACTTTTTGTGTGGCCCATACATCAGACACAAGGCTTATTCCTTAAAATTCAACAAGTCTCACCTTATACAGGGCTAGAGAGAGAGGAGTTTTTGCCTTTTATTTAGAGAGTTGTAGCCATATGTTGGAGGAAATTATGATAATTCTGGATCTAGTCTAGTCTACAGCTATATAATAAGGCTTGAAAAGAATGCACAGGGCTATAATCTATTGTAATAACAAATGCATTGCAGGTTTTCTGTAGATGCATAATGTTTTTCTTTCTACATTATTCAACACAGGAATCTTAGATTTAAAAAGTTCTTGAGGCTGGGAAGCAAAAACCAAAATAGACATTAGAATTTACTTTTAGTCTTAAGGTTCATGGGCCTGTCAGGAAGCACCAATTTTATTTGCTTACTGTAAGGCTAAGAACTTTTAAAATCAGAAATTCTATACACATCTTCAAATATTATATTTTCTACCAAAGCCTTGGTAACACAGCCAGTCCCTGGATAACAGAGGACCCAACTTACAGCATTCCATACTTACTAACTGGCTTCTAAGACTCCCGTAAGGGTAATTCATAATAAGATAATTAAGTTAATAATTCAGGAATTAATTTCTTCCATGCATGTAAACAAACCCAGAAGGCATAAGCAGTTTGTTGGTGCAGTATCTCTGTGCTAGCAGCTAGTCTTACTAGCTTATACAGGCATCTACACATGGCATCATTTTGTTCTGAACTTTTAAATTCAATTTTGTGAGTCTATGTTTACCCTGAAGTTCATCCTCCAAAACGAAAAGTCCATTGCAAGTTCAGGTGAGCCTGCAGCAAAGAGAAAAGGTGATCGCAATGGAAATGGGAGTAGAACTAATCAAGCATTTAGCGAAAGGCCGGAAGCCATCATTTATTGAGAAATCATTAGTCTTCAGTTCCTTGACTATTGGAATAATTATGAAAGACAAAGTGAGAATAATGGAACAGGTGAACGGCAGTGCTCCACTAAAAGCATCAATTATTACTAAGCATCACAGTGGATTAATTATTGAAATAGCAAGGTTATTGTTGATGTGGTTAGAAGATCGAAATCCGTGTAACCTTTCTATTAGCCTAGCATTGATGTGAAGTTAAATGAGTGCTAGCTTAATAGAAACTCTTCTTTGAAATTCCTCCTACCTCCTATCTAAACTTCTTGTATGAGTTTGTTATTTATGTTACGTTTGTTTGAATTAGAAGAAAGATCACCATAGTTTCTGTAATTTCTTATTACAGCATAGGGGTATTATTGCTCTTATTATAGAATTATACTGCATTATTGATACCACATAGGAGCTCTTGTAGTATATATTATTATTATCATTATATTATTATGATATATGTGGTGTTCATCAGGGATCTGAGTGACATACAAATCTAACCCAGAGACGTTCTACAGAGCATGTCTTTTTCATGACCTGGGGACTGCATATAAAGCGGATATCTCTAATTAAATACTGCTATAAAGAAGAGCAGATTTAAAAAATATATATGCTAATACACAATATTCATACATATTTACAGAGTACATGTGATATTTTGTTACCTACAGAGAATGTGTAATGATCAAGTCAGAATAATTAGATATCATCACCTTCTGCGTTTATCATGTCTGTGTTTGGGGGACAATTCAAGACCTGCCTTCTAACTATTCTGATATAAACTATATACACTGTTGTTAAAAGTAGTCACCCTGCTTTGTTATTGAACTCTAGAACTTAATTCTTCTATTTAACTGTATGTTTGTGTAGATTAACCAACCTGTCTTCATTGCCTCACCTCCCAACCACACATATATTATTGTAGCAGCCCTTATAGCTTACAGCTAGGAGGAATGAGAGTTATAAGAAATACCTGTAATGGAACACCTTGGTGAAAAGTGCATGGAGAGGGATTTAGCATGAGAGAGCTCACCACGCAATGTGAGAGCATTGGTGAATTGGCAGTCTCTATACGTGTGGTGTTGAGAGGCAGGTCGTCAGCCTTATATTAGGCTGGAGGAAAAGGCAATCAGAAAGCATGCGCATTCTATCACGGACTTGCTTACTCTGACTCTGTCTCCTCTCCTGCCTGCAGAACGCCAGCACAGCGTCTCTCTGCTAAAGATGACCAAACTCTGCAGAAGACTAGGATCTATCTGTTCAAAGAAGACTGATTTACTCTCTCTAAGACTCTCTCTCTCCGGCTAAAGTAGATAGCATGCAAGCACCTAAGAGAAACTGTTCTTGAGCAAGGTAGCTTAACGGTCCACGTCCGGAACCTACCTAAGCCAGGCCGAGACTTGGCCAGTCCCGGGCCCTGAGAAGTGGTGTCAGAAGCAGATCCTGACATATTATTCTATATCTTTTACTCTTTATGGCTACTAGATTATCCTTTTCAGCTCTCCTCTATGGCAGAGAATACGTGATATGTTTCTGTGCCTGGCTTACTTCATTGAACATAAAGACCTCTGCTCCACCCATGTTGCTGCAGATAACATGATTATATTCTTTTTTATGGCCAAATAATATTCTATTATAAATATATATGTATATATGTGTATACACATATATATGTACATAAGTGTGTACATATATATATATATATCTCATATTTTCTTTACTAATTCATTCACTGGTGAGCATTTAGGTGGGTTCCTTACCTTTGCTATTGTGAATAGTGTTGTCATAAACATGGGGATGCAGATACATCCACGCTGTTTTATATAGTATTTGTACAAACATACATTCCTACCAACAATGGAGTTCTCTTTTAGAGTTCTCTTTTTTTCTGCTTCCTCATCAGTATCTGTTGTTTTTGTCTCTTTGATAACAGCCATTCTCACTGGAATTAGTTGATGTCTCCTTGCAGTTTTAATTCACATTTCCAGGGTGATTTGTGTTGTCCACCTTTTTTTTTTATACACCTGTTGGTCATTTGCGTATCTTCTTTTAAGAGATGTCTCTTTCCATCTTTTGCCCTTTTTAAACAGGATTGTTTGTTTCTGGCTGTTAAGTTCCTGTATAGCCTGGATACTAGTCTTTTGTCAGATGAATAGTTTGCACATATTTTCTCCCATTCAGCAGGTTGTCTCTTCACTCTGCTGTTGGTTTCCTTTGAGGTGCACCAGATTTTTAGTTTAATATAGTTTCATTTATCTATTTCTGTTTTTGTTGCCTGTGCCTTTAAGGTCTTAGCCATAAAATTGTATGGGTGGGGAACCTAAAGGCTTAAGGGAATTTGTGGGCTTCCCAGTGGTTAGGTGAGGCCTTTGACCCAACCCAAATATTACTTGACAAATCCTTTGATTAAAGAGGTACAACAGAATAACTGGAAGCTTTTCTTGCCTCCTTTGGCAAGATTACTGACCTGTGCGGTTCTACAGTACTACACGTGGGAGAACTCCTTGACCCTCATAGGCCCTGAGACTAGTACAGGAAGCTGCCTGGAGTTAGAGTCTCACTCTATTGCTCTCGGTAGAGTGCTGTAGCCTCACAGCTCACAGCAACCTCCAACTCCTGGGCTTAGGCAATTCTCTTCCCTCAGCCTCCCAAGTAGCTGGGACTACTGGCAACTGCCACACTGCCCAGCTATTTGTTTTGGTTGCAGTTTGGCTGGGGCTAGTTTTGAACCAGCCACCCTTGGTATAGGGGGCCAGCGCCCTACCCACTGAGCCACAAGCACCACCTAAAAAGAACAGTCTTAATCTTGAAGTTAGAAGGCTGTGTATTTTCTCCTGGTATTTTGATAGTTTCGTGACTTACATTTAAGTATTAAATGTATCAAATACATTTAAGTATTAGATAAATTTTGAGATGATTTTTGGATAGGGGACTAGTTTCATTCTTCTGCCTCTGGATATCCAGTTTTCCCAGCACCATTTATGGAAGAGGGTATATATTCTTGGTACTTTTATTTGTTGTAAATCATGGATTTATTTTTAAGTTACTTATTCTTTTCCACTGGGGTATGTGTCTGTTTTTCTAGCAATGTCATTACAGCCTTATCATGTATTTTAAAGTTTTGTAATGAAATGCCCTCAGTTTGTCTCCTTTTGTCCAGGATTCTTTGGCTATTCAGGCACTTTTTGGGTTCCACACAAATTTTAGGATTGTCTTTATTCTATTTTTGTGAAAAATGGCATTAATATTTTGAGAGGGAGTGCAAATCTATAGATTGTGTTGGATACTATGATCATTTTCACAATCTTAATTCTACCAATCAATAAGGATAGATGTCGCCCTTGATTTATTTGTGCTCTCTTCAATTTCTTTCATCAATGTTTGTAGTTTTCCTTCTATAGGACTTCACCTCCCTGGTTAAATATTTTTTTTGTTTTGGTAGTGATAGCAAATTGAATTGCCTTCTTGATTTCAGCTAGACTTTTCAACTAGTTTATTATTGGTGTCTAGAAACACTACTCATTTTTAAATTTTGATTTTCTAATCTGCAACTTTACCAAAATTTTCTGATTATGGTTTTTTTGGATACAATATCATGTAAACTGTAAAGAGGGACAATCTGACTTTCTCTTTCCCAATTTGGAAGCCTTTTGTTTCTTTGTGTGATGACCCTGACACCGGTGGGGGTTGAATTGCTCTCTGGGACAGTGGCCTCAGGCAGGCATCTTTCTGAGGCTAGAGTGTAGACTCCCTTTGTCTCAGGGGGAGCCCCCCCGGTGTGCCGCACTGTCCACTCCCCATAGTATAGGACACTGTGTGGACTAGAGTGTGGGGACCCCTGCTCCACTTCTGTTCTGATGGGTGTCACACTGGTGCAGCCCTGTGGGTGGACACAGGGATCTATCAGTTGGGCTACAGAGATGTGGAGATACAGGGGCTGCTGGGCTCCTGGAGGAATGCAGTCCTATGGGACTGGCTACACAAAGTGCAGTGTGATACAGCTGTGTGGGTCCTGGGCAGTGTGTGGGACCTCAGGGAGCTCCCTCTCCCCACCACCTTGCACTAACTCCAGGCAGTTTCCTGTACCAGTGTCAGGGCCCAGGAGGGTCCAGGGGTTCTCCCATGTGTAGTATTGCAGCACTGCACAGTGGCAATCTGAACCACTGGGGCATTCTTACTTTGCCCACACTGGGGAGTTACTCTGCACTCCCAGCCTATCCCATCGGGGCAGCTGCTTTACGTCCCTCCCATGCTGAATGCCAGCATTCCCTCTTAAATGCTCCATCTAATGTCTGATTATCTACTAGCTATTTTGGTTCTTTGTGAAGCCAGGTACATGCCAGATGCTTCTAGTCACCATCTTCTACTGTACTTTGTTTTTAAATTGCAAAATGAATATATATTTATCATAATATGTCAAAAATACAGAGACATACATTTCCATCCTAACCCAAATTAAGCAATGTTTTGACTTTGATAACTGAGCATATGAGAAATTACAGATTGGACATCCTGTGTGAACTGGCAATGATATGCCTTTCCTCAGCTCACTCTCAACAGCTATTAGATAGCTTATGGACATATGTGCATTCTGATAAGTGTGTCATGCTGGGATCATAATTTGCTAATTAAGATAACTTTAAACCAGCATAAGAATAATAATCAGTCAGCTAGACCAACCCCTTTAAATTACTGACATGGATATAGTTCTGCTAACATCTTCCACAGGTGCCAATCCTCTTAGGTAGTAATAGCATTATGATTTTTCTGCAAATGCACATCTTTCTCAGATACATTTTCATAGAAAAAATAGAAAAGCATTGTCATATATTCTCCTTTCAAAGTAACTAAGGAACATCAAAACCACTGGGGAAATGTTGATTAAATGTTCTGAAATTAGATTTAATGAAGAATTTAAGAGACAGAATAACCTGAAAACTCTTAAGACCTCAACCATCCACTTTGGCAGGCATCAACAGCAGGCCACTTGTATAAGAACAAAAAGTCACTTAAAATTATAAGACTTTAAAAGGCATTTAAATACTTGCTTTCTCTTACTTTAATGAAAGAGGAAGTTGAGAGAATTTGCATATTTCCAGGTCAGATTTTCAGATCACAATAGGAGGTGGAGGTGATTCTTGTTATGACTGGACTCCTGGTCTCAGTTCAAGGCTTGTCCAGGGGCCCAGGCATGCCATTTCTTTTTACTGTTGCCCATATAACTGTGACTATTGAACAGCCTCAGATTTGTAACACACATTTTTGTCGCCTTTTGTGGACAGTTATTGAAATTGAGAAAAAGAGAAAAGATCACAGGTTTATACACAAGTGCCCATTCATTCATTCTACAAGTACTTGTTAATTGCCAAATACACTGTTTTATTTTCTATGGACAAATGATTCCTTTGAGAAATTCTGACTTTTTGATCTTTTCCATATTTTAGTATTTCCTTTCACTCCTTCTGGTTATAAGAATTCATTAATTTTAGAAGGGTGAATGAATACACTGTAATCACATAGTGTACTACTAGATTTTTAATACATTTCTTGTGGGCATTAATACCTCAAAATTCCATGTACCTCAAGCACTACCCAAAGAAATTCTAGCAAACTGGCAAAGTACAGAGTAAGTGCAGCCAACACAGCCTGGGTCTGGATCTCAGCTCTGGCAGTTATTAGCTCTGTAACTGTAGGAAGGTTTCAAAGCCATCAGTATCTCAGTGTTTATTATTAAAATGGAGACATGAATAACAGTCTATCCCATACAGCTGTTGTGCTCATAATTCAGATCTTGTAGACAGCTAACTCTTTCTTCTTATTGTTGCTTTGCTCAATAAACCAGTAAAGTAGGAGGAAGAATAAATTGCTAACCTAGAAAAATAATAGACCTTCCATCAAAATCAAAAAATACTCCAGACCTGGATCACTGACCTCTTCCACTGAAATTGATGGTGGTGAGCCTTCCTGCTGAGCACTAACCAGGCCTTACAGTTATCCAGTGCTTCTATAATTAATCAATCAGAGATGTGCCATACTGAACCTAGTCTGTTAGGAATACCTCAAATGTTCTAAATGTCACAAAGCCTCCTCTGCTGAAACTATTTTACTGGGAAAAAAAAAATAGTAAATTTAAAGTGTTCAGTGCTTTCGTGGCTAAGGTGATCATACATTCTAGTTTGTCTGCAACAACTTCAATTTTCTTTTCTTTTCTTTTCTTTTTTTTTTTTGAGACAGAGTCTCATTTTGTCAGGCCTGGTAGAGTGCTGTGGCGATTGTCTTGCCTCAGCCTCCTGAGTATCTTGGACTTCAGGTGCCTGCCATAACACCACCTGGATATTTTTAGAGATGAGGTCTTATGCTGGCTCAGGCTGGTCTTAAACCTGTGAGCTCAGGCAATCCACCCGCCTTGGCCTCCCACAGTGCTAAGATTACAGGTGTGAGCCACCATGCCCAGCAATAACTTCAATTTTTATGCCAGAATAATTTTTATAAGTACTGCCTTCACTCTTAAAATTACCTTGGTTTGGACAAGAAATGATATAACCTCTTAGTTATCGTATATTTTAGAGACCGTTATAGAGATGAGTTTGCCTACTTTGAGCTTTGCATGTTGAGCAACCATCCTGAAAGCCAATAGAAACAAATCTAATTCTCATGCACATGTGAATTTTAGTTTATTTTTAAGTCCAAATATAAAGACATTTCTAAATCTATATAATGAAATAACTTCCTAGGTTTTTCAAAGACTGAAGTACATTACACTTTCAGTTCTTTTTTTTCAGTTTTTAGTCAGGGCTAAAAACTGCCACCTCCAGTATATGGGGCCAGCACCCTACTCCTTTGAGCCACAGGTGCTGCCGAACACTTTTAGTTTTCAATTATTATTTTCTAAACAGTTATCTCAAATATCAAATTCTTACATGTATAACATTTAGTTGAAATATCAAGAAATATAATCCTAAATCTTATATCAAATATCCCTTGTAGGACAACTCTTTTTAAGTAATTAGAACAACTCACCATTCTCAGAGTTTTATTAATTTCTTATCTCCAGATGACAATCTTAAAAATGGTGCCTAATTCACAAACTATTAGTCCTTTATGAATGAGTGTATGTTTTATTTTTACCTTTTATATCAATTCATCTGATGCTTTAAGTGAATTGAATGTTATATTTATTTACATATGATAATTTATATATAAAAATTTCATATATATATTCTGTAAATAAAGTTTTAATAAAAACCTTACATTTGTCTATGGATATTGACTGCTGAAGAAACAACTTTCCAGATCTTTGTCTTCCTACAAACACTTACGGATTAATTTACAACCAGTAAAATGTTCAAAAATATTAATGGCTAATGTTAGTGTTTGACTTAGCTTGTTTGAAGCTTTAAATATAATATATTGACAAAACCTGGCAGTTAAAATGCCATTCATCAAAGCCTATCACCCTCCTTAAGAAAATCCCCTGTCACACATAAGACACATGTGTGCATACACATAGAATTTGTAAATAATTTTGTAATGTTTTAAACCTCTACAATTGTTGCATTGGAATACAATTACCTGCATTGAAGAAATATAAAACCAGGTTAAGCCAATTTTAATAAGCAGCTCAGGGATAACATTTGTTTTTGACTAAACTAAAATCAGTCTTCAAATAGTGTCTTCTCGAATCTTTTGCCTCTGCCTGTGTTTGGTTTTATTGTACTAAGAGGAGCAGATGGTCGGTGGTAATTCTGGACTTACATTTCTAACACTTTTAGCAACATCTCTGGAAAGAGAGTTTTTGGTGGTGTTGTTCTTGTTGTTTGTTTTGTTTTTGTAGTAAAATCCTAGGTAATTGACTTTGACCTGACTCAACTCACATGCTAATCCTTGAACCATCACGCTGACCCATGGTGGTGGAACGTTCTGCTGTTTAGATTCGAGTAACATCTTAGAGTACGGATATTTTAAGAAAGGATAATCGAAATGCTATTGGCAACAAAAAGGGCAATGAGGTGACAACAATGGCAACAAAGACAGGCTCGGCACCTGTGGCTCAAGTGGCTAAGGCGCCAGCCACATACACTCAAGGTGGTGGGTTGAAATCCAGCTTGGGCCTGCCAAAACAACAATGACGGCTGCAACCAAAAAATGGCCAGGCGTTGTGGCGGGCGCCTGTGGTCCCAGCTACTTGGGCGGCTGAGGCAGGAGACTCGCTTGAGCCCAGGAGTTGGAGGTTGCTGTGAGCTGTGATGCGACAGCACTCTACCCAGGGGGATAGCTTGAGGCTCTGTCTCAAAAAAAAAAAAAAAAAATGGCAACAGAGACAACACACGTTCCTGGAGAACTTAAGATTCCAAAGACTCCTGATTAAGAACCTGAAGACCCCAAAATAAAGAAAACCCAAAACATGGCAGATAGTATAAATAAGGTAGATAATTTTTTACATTGTTCACATTTTATATAGCCATAATAATATGATTTTCATCATTAAAAATATTAGAAAATATTAATTATTTTGTAACCAATGGCTGTAAAGTCTGTTTCCACAATGCACTTATTAGTCAAATACAGAGGTGCCAAAAAACTGTACATACATTTTAAGAAAGGAAAACACTGTATTAAAATTTTAATACTCACTACATACCAGTAACAGAGAATAAATGCAAGGCTCCATGAGCACCTCTTTTAATTTCAGAAGTCAAACCTGACTTGAGCATTATAAATTTAATCCTTTTTCCTTTCTTAAAATGCTATACATTTTTTTTGGCACCCTCTGCATTTAGGCATGGTTTTGTACTGAGGTTTGGAGAGCATTAGAATGGAAATATTTTTAAAATGTGCTAGCCAATAACAGAAGTGTTGGCTCCCTTTTTTCTGCAAGAAGTGTGGTAAAGGAATGTTTTAAAATCTGCTAAAAATAGATACTGTTGTGGATTATGCAAAATCATCTCCTCATTCTGAATTGAATTGACTATGAAGACTTAAGCCATAAATGTCTAAGTTGTATTGGAAAAGTCTGCTCCACGTTGCTCCAGCTGTTACAAGTGTCTTTGTGGAGTACCTTTGTTTCCTTTCACAAAATCATATGTGTACAGAACCTATCACAGTGCCGGGTGATGTGCTGGGCAAAGAATGGGGTTATTCTGACTCTCTCCTCCTCTCCCCATCTCTGACTATTCTACCCCTTGATCTTTCTCACACATTCATATAATTCTGACTTACATTCTCACTTTCCTTCTTTTCCTCTCTCTCTCTTTTTCTTTCAAGCTAAATTTAGAAGACCTGGATTCTAGTTCTGATTTCACAGACATAATATTTTAGGTTAAACCATAAACATAAATTGGCTTTCTAAACTCTTGGAAAGATTCAATCTCAGAGAAATATCAGGAGAAGAATGACATATTATTGCCATTCTAATTCATTTAGAAATCTCTAACTTTTGAACTGCCTGTTAAAAAGTATGTCTACTCTTAAAAACAAATTACATTATCTAATGACGTTTGACCCTATTTCAAGGAAAACATTATTGTTAAAAGTTATTCCCTGCAAAGCGACAATTTAATTTGTTCGAGAAATAAGTGGTTAATAATTTATAATCTCCCCAAAAGGAACAATACAAAAAGACAATATAACATTTCTGAGTATGCTTGCATATAAGTACACAGCATTAAAAAAACATATAAAACAACAGAAAACAATGACTATATCAGACATTTTAACATACTTCTTTGAGGCAAAGTATGGAAAACAAATGAAGTATCTGAGATACTTGAGCTACTAACTACATTTATAAAGCTGCCCATTCTCAACCAACTAAAATTTTATTTACAAAATAGTTTGTGGATTAGTCCCCTAAAAAGCCTGAGGAAATCCATAGAATAAATATTATACAGCATAAATTCTCCATTTCAATTAGGAATTCGTAACCCAAGCTGTATTAAAAATTCAATATGTTTAGAAATAAATTGACACATTCTCAAAGAGCTTGTATTAAAAGAGAATTAAAGAACAGTAAAGAAGAACATTTTCCAGCTCCATTCATGTAAACATGAAGGAGGTAAAGTCTCCATCTTTCTTTA
>NW_003852425.1:510979-543130 GCF_000181295.1 Otolemur garnettii | reverse complement strand
GGGGGAGGGGGTGGGTGGGTGGAGGGTGATTGGTGGCGTCACCTCTATGATTTATCTTACAAGGGTACAAGTGAATCTTTCTAAAAGTAGAGTATGAATGTCTTAATGACTAAGAAAATGACACAAAGGCTACATTAATCAGTTTGATGAGAGTATTTCGAATTGTATATGAAAACACCACACTGTATCCCATGATTGCATTAATGTACACAGCTATGATTTAAAAAAAAAAAAAAGAACAGTAAAGATGATTAGTGGACCAGAAATCATTACAAAGTACCAATTTAACTGCTATGGAAAATTTAAAAAATAGACTATTAATAAGAATACTCTTCAAGATCACTTCACAATAAATATCCAAAGCCCAAATTATTTTTTGTGATTTCTGTCTAATTTTCCAAAGCAGTTAAATTATCAACACAAATTGTTAAAGAGAAAAAGTAAAGCATCCAAACTTATTCTATGAGGTTAGTGTAATTTTAATCCCAAAAGATAAAGACAAAAAATTCTTGAATCTTTAAAAATATAAATTATGAAGACAATTCTGAAATAATGAGAGAGATAAATATAGAATTGTAATCTACAACACATAATTACAAAGTAAGATTTATTACAGAAATTAAAAGATGATTCAATATCAGAAAATTTATCAACTTAATTATTTTTTTCTTTAATATTTTAGTGATTTCAAGGGAAAAAATAGCAATAGACGCAGAGAGAAGGTTTTTTTTTTTTTTTTTAATAGACAGAATCTCACTGTGTCACCTCAAACTCTTGGGCTTAAGCGATTCTCTTGCCTTAGCCTCCCAACTAGCTGGGATTACAGACACCCACCACAACGCCCAGCTATTTTTTGTTGTAGTTGTCGTTGTTTAGCTGGCCCGGGCCGGGTTCAAACCTGCCAGCCTCCTTGGTGTATGTGACTGGCACTGTAACTACTATGCTACAGGCGCTGAGCTGCAGAGAGAGCTTTTGATAAAGCTCATAATATTTAATAAGAACTTAACATTCCGAATGTTTCAGAAATTATATTCTGTATTATATGCATTTGTTTTACTGTTCAGTTAAGATGGTTATACTACATACATATTTCATACTTCTGTATGAACAAACTTACTTATATATTTCTCCCATAATTGTAATGATTATTAAAAATGTGTAACATTAGATTTACTAACTCCTTCCTTCCTTCCTTCCTTCCTTTCTTCTTTCCTTCCTTC
Organism: Otolemur garnettii; assembly: GCF_000181295.1. Lineage (NCBI taxonomy): Eukaryota > Metazoa > Chordata > Mammalia > Primates > Galagidae > Otolemur > Otolemur garnettii. Next base: position 541,910 of record NW_003852425.1, on the reverse strand, counting down.
CGAGTATTTTCTGAGACAAGGTTTAGTCTGTTTCCCAGGCTAGAGTGCAGTGGCATCATCATAACCCAATGCAACCTCAGTCTTTGGGCTCAAGTGATCCTCCTGCCTCAGCTCACCAAGTAGCTGGGACTATAGGTATGTGCCACCATGTCTGATTAATTTTTCTATTTTTTGTAGAAACAGGGTTTTACTCTTGCTTAGGATGGTCTGGAACTCCTGGCCTCCAGAAATCCTTCTCCCTCAGCCTCCCCCAGTGCTAGGATCACAGGCTTGAACCAAGGTGCTGGCACAGATGCTTTTCTGTGACGATGGAGTCAAGACTAGCATGCTTATGATCACCACTACTAACAGGGCATTGACATCCTGATTGATGATCACCACTACTAACAGGGCATTGACATCCTGATTGATGATCACCACTACTAACACAGCACTGACATCCTGATTAATGCTCTGAGGGGGGAAACCAAAGAAGCGTAAGAATGGTAAGAAAAAGAATAAAATTGGAATTTTAGCCAGATCAAGTGGTCATTTACCTAAAACAACAAAAAATCACTGAAGTTAATAAACTATTTGAATCCAGACACAGTGGCTCACACCTGTAATCCCAGCAACTTGAGAAGGGAAGGTGAGAAGAAGGCTTGAGGCTAGGAATTTGCAACCAGCCTGGGGAACATAGGGATGGGGAACCCCATTGTAGAGGGAAACCCCATCTCTACAAAACAATAAAAATAATTAGCTAGATACAGTGTCACACTAGTTTCTCAGGAGGCTGAGGCAGGAGGATTGCTTGAGCTGCAAGTTTGGGGATGCAGTGGGCTACGATCACGCTGCTGCATTTCAGCCTGGATAACAGAGTGAGACATTGCCTCACAAACAAAAACAAAACAAAACAAAAAGTATTTGGATTAATCAGAGAATTTAACAATGTTGCAAAGTTGTCATATAAAATAAGAATATTATACAACCAACGGCTTCCTCCTCTACACTAGTTGTAGCCAACTATAAAGGGTAATAAAACACACTTCACAATTCAGAAAGCTACCATATATTTAGGACTTTACCGAGACTATACTAAAATTTTGGGGAAAATATTTTGCACTCAATGATAAACATGGAAGATAATATGAATAATTTGAGGTAAACTCATGTCCTTGAATGAATGCTAGTATAAAAATAACAATTATCTCTAAATTAATTTGAACATTAATTGATCAACCCAATAAAACTTCAGTTGGATATTCTGAGAAACATGATAAATTTACTTTAATACAGATGAAAGACTAAAGAGTCATAAGGAGTTACCTACGGTCTCAACCTTTGCCACGACATCATTACCTGGGAGCCTGTGAATAATGCAAAATCCTGGGACCCAAGCCACATGTAGTGAACGAAAATATGTGTCTTTCTTTTTTATGGTCCCCGAGAAATTTGTATGCATATTCATTTCCTCCTTTTTGATCTAGAAGATGTTTTCATAAATAAACAAGAAAAAGATAAAAATCTCAGTATAAAACAGGGATCAGGAATTTAAAGCTATCTTAAAGGTCAATAAGCTTATAAAGAAATAATTGTATCCTTTGGTAGCGAAGGAAATAAAAATTATATAATTATATGACATTTTAGATATATTAAGGACCTGGATAATGCCAAGGGTATGGCAAGATGCGGGCTGTGGGAACCCTCATGCTCTGCTGGTGGGAATGCAGGTTGCTGCAGGCTTCCTGGAAAGCAGTCAGGCAGTACTTAATAGCATTAAATATTCATTTGCCTCGTGAACCAGCAACCCACGTCCTGTTCATATAGCTCAAAGACATTTTTACACAAGTTCACAAGGGAACATGCATGGGTTTGGTGCGCAGCACTGCCTGTGAGAGCAGCAAGTCAGCTTCTCTCTGTGCACCTGTTACTGCAAGTAGATACAGGGGATGTGCCCCGTGGGGTATCCTCAGAAACACCAGAGAACAAGCTGCAAGGACACGCATGCTGAAAACAGCATGCCTCGTTAAAAGAAAGAAAAAAAGGTAAAAAAAAATGACTAATTCTATAGCACACCGTCATTTGGGGAAGCTGCAATTACGTGTCTAAGAGCAAAAACAATTCAATTTTAAAAGACTGCATAGAAATAAAAGTATACCTCTCAAACACATTAGAGCAATTCATTCTTTTGGAATAATAAGGAATGAAGGGGGAATAGGTAAAATATATACCTAATTGAGTTGAGAGACTTAACAGTGGCAATTTGCCATCAACTGAGGCACATCATTAACGTTCTGAAACAGAGCGAGAATGAGAGAAAGAATTTATTGTGTAAAATGTACATGTTGACACCCCCCGTATTCACTAGCTTTGCAGTCTAACAGTTCCCAGTAATGCTTAGAAGTGATTCTTCTCTTGACTATTTTAATATTTTTTAAACATATGAAATATATTCCACTACATTTAAAGCAACATTTGAAAGCCATTGATTTGTCAAATAATCTCTGTAACAATTTAAATTTCACTGAGCTTCAAGTAAACCACAATCTAGAGGGTAAAGGGGCAAAAGGGAGCTGCTGCTGTTTTTGTTTGTCCCTGTGCTGCGTTTCTAAACATTATAAATGATCACTGAGCAAAGGTAAGCACAAGAGCTGTGGCTTGTTTTTACAAAGTCAGATGTTCTGGCGAGGTTAGTCCTCTACTGTTATAAGATGATGCTTTGGTCTGAACTTGGACCATGCATTCTCCGGGCCAGCGTCGTCCTTGCCTGATGCACTACATGCATCGATATTAACCAGTCAGCTCCTATTGGCATGAGGATTGGTGAACCTTTTAGAAGCATCTGTGGTGGAACAGGCCCCACATCTGGGCATGAGGACTCTGTGACATAATGTCTACGGCTATCTTGCAACTCATTCACTTTTAACCTTCCAAAGACTTTTACTTTGTGGCACAAGATTCTGACTCCCAATTTGCCCTAGGGAGTCAATTTAAAAGGAGTAGTTGCAAAAAATATATATATTATAATGATCTCTTGCTGTTTAGAACCGTATTGTATAATAAATGAGGTTCGCTACACAATTGCCAGCTCTGCCTGTCCTGGGCTTCTGACAGTAAATTCCTGCCACTTCTGGGCTGCCCAGTCTCTCGCACAGCTGGTCCCATTCTGAGGCCTCTGGGACACCACATGGAGGAGGAAGCCTTCCTGATGACACCCCAGTGCATTTCCTTCTCTGTTTAGGGACTAGACTGTGACCTCCTTGAGCCATCCACATCTTGGGCACTCAGTAACATCAGAATGACAACAGTTTCCCCAAACTTGCAAATCCTACAGATCACTCAGGGGACTGGTTAGGATGAGACTGCTGAGCCACATCCAAATACACTGACTCAGCTCTCCAGGACAGAGACCGGGGTATCCATTTCAGTAACAAGCATCCTAGACTGTTATTTCCACAGGCAGGTTTGGGAAATTATGTCAAATCAACAGCTTGGAGTTTGCATGAACTATAGGCTCAAAACTCAATCTATGGTCTAGGCCCCCCCACCAAGCTTTTGTGCTTTGCTGCTGGGTACCCTCACAGACAGAAACTTCATGGGACTGAGCCCCAAGGTCACGACAGTGCTATACTCGTAGAACTGAGTCTGAGAGCCCAGGTCTCCCAGACCCCAGCCCAGGGATTTTCCTCCCCAGCATGGTATTCCTGGGATCTCAGAATGGGGACAGCTGCCCCAGAGATGAGACAGCCTGGAAAGGGCAGTAATCTACTGTCGGGAGCCTGGGGCAGCCAGGGACAGCCCTGGCCTTTGACCAGGATCCTGGGAAAGTAGCCCTCTGGGGTTCTCAGAGGAGTGGCAGTGGCCTTATTCCCACCAAAGGACATGGCCAGCTATAGGAAATGAGAGAATGTGGGGACAGGGTGTTCTGGGAGGGGACAGTTGGCTGCTCAGGTCATCTGGGCCACTCTCACCTGCTGCCCGGCTTGCTCTTGGCTCCTCTTCAGGGGCCAGCTCTGTGCCTGGTGTCTCTCGTGAGAGAAGGAGGCGCCTGCACACCACTGCCCCCACCCCTTCCCTGAGGTCTTGACACTAACTGTCACATTGCTGTCACAGTGTTCCTGCTTCCAAGGTGCTGGCCGTGCAGCGTTGGGTGCTATCAGCCAGGTGGGCTGGAGGCTCCTGGAGCTGGAGTACCTACTGGCGAGCAGACTGCGGGGAAGGCAGCTAGCATGCGGGTGGGGGGCATAATTACCATATTCTGGGGTATTATTTTGCATACCAACATCATTATTGCTTTTTAGAGTCACACTTTTAATGCACAAGCATAAATAAAAGAATTAGAAACATTTATGTAGAACAGAAATAGTACTACCCATGTGAAATGCACATCCTTACTTTTCCCTCAAGAATTTGGGCAAAAAGTGTGCACTACCTATGTGGCAACATATGGCAGATTTTTATGAGTAGAATTAGGGCAAAACTGCCTCCCCACTAATCTTTAGTTTAATTCAGGAAAAACAGATAACAATCTAACAATCTAACTTATTAGAGGATGAAGCGAGCTTTCCTAAAAGCTGGGCGATGTTTAAGTGCATCCTTGATAAATACTTGATTAAGTAGGAGTGGGGTGTTCAAAGCTGTTAAGAATGTTGGGCTGAGTAGCCCACAGACCTCTACCAAAGATAAACAGGTTTCCTCTCTTACAAGGTATGATGAAATGTGATGAAACCTTGCAACATGAAATTCTGGGGTAGCATGTTAGAGTCTTAAAATTACTCTGGCAAATGGTGATAAAAGCCTTTGTGAGAACTCTACTTGTAAAAATATAAAGGGCCTAGAAATATATTTTGACAATCTGATATCTGTCTGGAATATGGAAGATAGAAGACAAAGCAATTTCTGGATCAGAAAAAGAGGGTCAGATCACATAGTACAGATACTACCTAGAAAGATCTCGAGAGAGAGTTTATAGGTAAAACCGTGAATAATCCATATTCCTTGAAATGAAGAGAAACAAGAATACTTAGGCAATGGAAATAGAAGGGAAATTTATTCTAATATTTAAGAACATGAATTTGAGGATCAGATGGCCTCAATATCTGCATCTATCATAGAGGTATAATAATACTATTAAAGTCATAAGTTTGTTTGGAGGAGTAAATGAGTTAATTCACATACAGGACATGGAGGATAGCAAACATTCAATAAATACCGCTTATTGTCAGCAACACATAGTAGGCTTTCAACAATACTCATTATCTCCATCACCATTAATAGAAAAGGGAATTTCTCTGAAATACAATCTATGCTCATATGCTACTCTTAAAGTATTGCTCCTTTGTTTCTAGGATAACCACTCATTTTAGCTAGTTGTTGAAAAGCTTAGGTGCAGGGAAAAATATTATTCCTTCCTTTATAGAGAAAAGGAAATGTACAATTAAGAGATGAAGCACCAGAAGCCTCAATAGCCCAGTTCTCTTGAAGGAAACTTCAAGTGATGGGAAAAGAGAATGTGTAGGTTAGCTTTAGGAAAAGTTGGATGGGAGTGATATTGCCAGGTGGAGATAAGGTACCAGAGCAGAGCAGAGCCTTACTGACTGCCTAGGACAGGCAGCCAAGGGGCCTGAAGGCTGTAGGCCTGCTATCTAGCTTTGGAGCATATTCGGGAACTTGCTTTCTACTTTTACCTTTTAGATGATCAACATGCAAATGATATGGGGCTCCTTCAGCCAAATCTGTCAATTAGGCCCGGTGGCTGCATGTAGCAACCTGAAAACAGTAGCCTCATTAAATGGCCGTGTGTTTTTCTCACATAACAAGGAGCCTTAGGACAGAAAGTCCAAGGTGGGTGTTGCATCTCCATGACATCATTTGTGAATTGGGTGTATTTATCTGCACCAAATCAAAACTTTAAATCTCTGCCTGGCTAGTGGCTCATGCCTACAGTGTTACCACTCAGAGGAGGCCAAGGCAGGAGGATCCCTCGAGCTCAAAGAACAATACTCTATCTACTAAAACTAGTAAAAATTATTGGGCATTGTGGTGGGCACCTATAGTCTCAGCTCTAGGAAGCTGAGGCAGAAGGATTTCTGTAACCCAAGAGTTTGAGGGTGCTGTGAGTAAGGCTGATGCCATGGCACTTTAGCCTGGTGACAGAGTGAGACTGTCTCAAAAGAAAAGCGGAAAACAAAAAACAAACAAAACCCCTTTAAGTCTCCTAAACAGTAAACTTTGGGATGTGTCTTTTTGGTCTGAATTTAGATATATGGTAATCTCAGTGGCTATTGGGTATGTAAATTTTTACCTTGAACAATGTCACAGCAATTTAGATAAAATAGGGAAACATTTTAAACTAAGTGTTAAAATAAAACTTGGTGCTAAGAATAAATACAGACTATGTAATATGTGCCAGAGCCTGGTGTAAGTGCTTGTTGCACGGTAATTCATTTTACACTTTCAAAAGACAGACAAGGTCGGTACCACTATTATCCTATTTGACAGACGAGAAAACGGAAGCACAGCTTCTCGCGATAATTCGAGCATCCTGGTTATAAGCTCAGTTCCTACAATAATATTCGTTTCTACCTGTACACAGGAAGCAAAACGTAATGGAGATATTTAATCCCTCGATTGAGAGTATTTAAAATAAGTATTTTTTTCTAGGTTTAATAATTCTAGAAAAAGTTAGAAATTTAAATGTCATGTACAAACCACTGTTTCTCTCCTTGTAATCTCCTTTCCTGTTCCTTCATTGCTAGTTTAGTGCCTTTGGTTTTTTAAGGTGATTTCAGAACTATCATTGAAAATGTAAATGCTTACTGGAATACCGTGGATATTTTTCTCTCAATATCATCTTCATTTAAACTTGTTTTAATGTGTTCTACCGTGCTGTAGCTTGGTTTTTTGACTTATTTGGGATAATATTTCAGTGCAAAAAAAGAGAGAAATAATCACTTTCCAGGAGCAATGAAGAGTGATTATAACAAAAGTAGAGATTTGTGTTTCAGAATATTTTGACAGATTTATAATACACTTTTAAAATAATGTTCTTATAATATGATTTATCTTGTTCAACATTAATTTAATGCCAATCATATAGTCGTAATTGTAGTTTCAATCAATTTCAATTTTTGTTCTCTATGTCTAAAAGTTATATTTCTTAAGTGAAAACTGATGCCAATTCACCTATATCCAAGCTTCAGTTTTGACAGGTGTATCAAAATATGAAAGCATAAAATAATGTTTGCCTTCATTTGTCTTTTACCTGAATACAATATTTATATATTCGGTTACATGTAGAAACTATATACATATATTTCTCTGCTGCCTGCTGGTCTTGTTTTTCTATTATGATGACCCTACACTTAAAGATAACACATATAGATAAAATATTGAAGACAACATGTTTATTATTAAGTTTCACCTCTCTTTTGTTTCCTTCCATAGAGATTCTCAAATTAGGAACTAATTAAAATTGCAGGCAACTTTAGACATGCAATTAGAATCCCCGAGGGCTGGTCCATAAATCTGCATAGTAAAAGGTATACTATTAATGAAATTTGAAATTCACTGCAAGATCATACTCTATATTTTAGTGACTGTTAGAAATATTGAGAGAACAGTTATTTCTATTTTTTTTTTTTTTTGGCAGAAACTCTGCAATAGAGAAGAAAACAAGATCAAAAAATGCCTTCTAATTGTTTAAGCATCAAAGCACTGTTCATTCCAGGGAGTTCTATGAAGTAAGGACATTTAAATTGAGCTCTCCTTCCCTGGGAACCATTCCCTCGGTATTGCCTGTGTTCTGGTAGTCGGCATGTCTGAGAAGATTCACCCTTGGTCTCTTCCGGACAACGTAACCCTGCCTCAATGTCCTTGCCAAGGGCACATCCAATCCATCTGGGTGATTTGGAAATTCCAGTTCTAAAACTTGAAGAAGAGTTTGTTGTTTCTCTGTTTATCTTGTGATCTTTATCTCTATAATGACTATTTTATCGTTTGTCCTGTTTTTCCAACCTCAAAAAAGAATAAAACTTTAGAAGAAATTTCCCTCACTTTTTCAACCCTAAAACTTCAAACTTTTCTCTTTCTGCACCAATTTGCTACTTATTCCCTTTTCAAAGAAACAAGAAGACACCTCATCTATGAAAGGCTAACCTAGAAACCAAGCTCTTATCACCTGAGGACCTGCTACCCTCCCTGTCTGCCACTGATTCTTTCCTATAGGACTAAATTCCTTTCAGATGATATTAAATTTATATCATTTATATGACTACATTTATATATAATTTGAATTTGTATTATCCACATTTATTTAATAATATTTACTTTTTTTGATATAAAAATATGTTTATTTTGTAGTAGAGAGAGGGAAGGGAGTGGGGGAAGAAATGAGAAGGAGAGAGAGCAGAGAGCAGGGAGTGAGAGGAGGGAAGATGGGGGGATTTATACTGTCTTTAATGCCAGATTTGAATATCCAGTTGCCCACTACCTACAACAGGATGGCTTTATGAAAATTTAATCTAAATGTATTCAAATTAAAACAACTGATTTTTTTCCATTTATAAAATTTCAGATTAAAATGAGCATACATGTGATTGGGTTACATTGTTTGCATGTGTTAGGTTAAAGTTAAAATTGTAACCGAGCCCTTCCCTGGGGGTTGTGCCATAGACCCTTACATTGTACCATTAGGTGAGAGCATACTGATCTCTCTCTCTCCTTCCCTGTTCCTTTCTCTCCTCCTCGTCCTCACCTTAACTTGAATTTAATTGTGTTTTTCTTTTATAAGGGCTTATAGTTGTTTATCTATTGGTTTTGTATTAGTATTGCATACAATGGATACTTGCTTTTCCATTCTTATGATACTTTACTAAGAATAATGTTCTTCAACTCCATCCAGGTAAATATCAAAGATGTAAGTCTCTGTCATCTTTCTTTATGACTGAATAGTATTCCATGTAGACACATACCACAGTCTATTAATTCATTCATGATTTGATGGGCACTTGGGTTGATTCCGTGTCTTGGAGATTGTGAATTAGACTTTGATGAACATTCTAGTGCAAATTTCCTTATGCTAAAATGACTTTTTCTTCTGAGTAGATAATGGGATTGTGGGATCCAATGAAAGTTCTACTTTAGCTCTTTGAGGATTCTCTATACTTCATTCCGTAGAGGCTGTAGTCATTTGCAGTCACCAGCAGTGTGTGAGTGTTCCCTTCTCTCCACATCCACGCCAGTATCCGCAGTTCTGGGACTTGGTGATGTGGTCTATTCTCAGTGGAGTTAGGTGATATCTCAGGGGGGTTTTAATTTGCATTTCTCTGATAATTAGGGACGATAAGCATTGTTTCACGTGTTTGGCTGCCATTTGTCTCTCTTCTTCAAGAGAAGGATCTGTTCATGCCTCTTTCCACTTATAAATGGGATAGTTTACTCTCTCCTGGTTGATTATTCTAAGTTCTGGGTAGATTCTAATTATCAGCCCTTCATCACCACTTAAAATATTTGACTCTCACTGGATAAAAGATTTGAATTTAAGATACAAAACAACAAAAATTCTAGAAGAAAGGGTAGGAAAATATAGCAACGGTGGCCTGGGAAAAGATTTTATGAAGAACTTTTGATGTTTTCAATAAAATTCCTTGCTGTTTTATTTTTCTCTCCCCCAGTAAATGGCACACATTTAGTTAGCCAAGCCAGAAACTTAAAATCATCTTACATTTTCTCCCTCACTGCTACTATTGACTTCTCAGATGCATCGTTAATTCCTGCCTTTCTGTTCACGTACACTATCATTATCGTCCTGTAAATTCTGCTCCTCTCCTGAACAATTTAAAAGACCTCCCATGTTTTCCTACTTCTTCTATTGCCTCTTCTATTCTTCATCAAGCAGCTGAAATAATTTTAGCATTCTTCCATCTTGCCTTTTTTCATCTTTAAGCTTAATTGGGGCATAACTGACAAAGACTTTTATGTATTTAAGGTATACAACATGATGTTTTGATATAGGTTATGGTGTGAAATGATTACCACCATTAAGCGATAATGGTGAGAACATTTAGAATCCACTCTCTCAGCAGATTTCAAGTGTGTAATACACATTATTAACTACTATCATGTTACGCCTCCAGATCTTATTCATCCTATATCCACACATATCCGTCCTCCACAATTAGGAGTGTACTTTGCACCACACATAGAGGGAAAGCCAAACTCCTCATCTTTGCCTATAAACCCTCAACACTCTGACCTTGCATTTCTCCCAGTTCGTTTTGGACCCTTCTTTCTTATGTTTAAAAAATACAGTCAGCTTGGTCTTCTGTACAATTTTAGACCTAGTTAAGCACTTTCTTAATGCAGAAACTTTTCAAACACTTCCTTTTTTGCCTAAAATTTACTGTCTTACTCCTGTTACAAGGATTGTCCTCTTAGGCCTCAAACTGATCTTTAGTTTCTCTGGAAGGCTTATCTCGTCCATCCTAAGTAAGTTCCCCCAATATTTTCTGTCAGTGAATCTTGAGTGTTTCCTTAATGGCATTTATCAAAATTTGCAATTACTCATGCTATGGTTTAATTTATTTGTTTACTGTCTGTCTCCCATTTAGCAAAATCCACCATGGTGGCAGGAATGATCTATGTGTTTCTAATTAAAAATAAATACTATGAATAAATTATTATTTTAAGTTTGGCCACATGCTCATACAAATGGACCTTTGTTTAAAATGTTGTTTTAGGAAATAAACAGGATATAAGGGATCCAATTAGAAGTCTCAATTGGGCTGAAGTTTCATTGGACATCCAATATCACACTAGCTGACGGCAAGATAAGACCATGCCTACCGTGTCTTCCACAAGGATTTTTCCCTTGTGAAAAGATTCAGAGATACGTCCTCTTTGTGGTTTCTGTGTTTTAATGCCATTATAGCATTTTGAGATATTTTAATTAAACAGGAGAGTTTTTGACATGTTACGGAAATTTAAAAAATACCTTCTAGTCTTTTTGTCCTCTAAAATCTGTATTCATTCACTATCCCTACTCATTGCCGTGATCCTAGGAATATTATACATTCCATTGCTTAGTATTATTCATGCACATTAAAAATAAATGTTAGAATGACTTTTCCAGGTATCTGTTTTATATATATATAACTTTCTGTCCATTTATTCCATAATGGTAAATACTTCCCAGGTACTTGGCATGATCTCAGATGATGGGAATGTCTCAGAGACTAAGGCCAGTTCAGTGCTTCTAGGAGTTTACAGACTGTTGTAAAAAAAGATAAAAATCATATTTCAAAAGACTACATAGGTAAGGTAGTGCATGAAGTGTTAAATGAGTTTTTGCTTCTCTGTCTAGAGATTGACTAGGAAAATGAGTAGGAAAATTTTTATAGATCCATAGAGGATGTGGCCAAAGCAAGACTTTTCTTTTCTAGTCTTTATTAACTCTGGGCTTGACTCCCTCCCTCCCTCCCTTCTTGTTTTCTATATAACTCAATTTTATCCCCCTTTTTTTCACTTGACTAAAATGATTTTTAAGTGCACTCAGCATTGGTATAATCTAAGGAACAATATCATTCTTGTTTAAGTGAAAATACTCATAGAAATAAAGCAGAAATCCAACCCAGGCATAGCTGCTTTCTTGACTTTGCTTAAATAGATAATCATTTTGGCCTTTGAAAATAAGATTTCTGTGTAGTTTTTAATCACTGGGATTTTTTTTTATTAAATCATAGCTGTGTACATTAATGCAATCATGGAGTACAATGTGCTGGCTTATATGACATTTGAAATATTTTCATCAAACAGGTTAACATAGCCTTCACCTCATTTCCTTAGTATCACTGGGACTTTTTATTCTTCTAGCATGAAGTCCCCTAAAAATATCTTCTTCCCTAGTCATTGTAACTTACTTCATTTCAGGATCAACTTTAATAGCACACAGGACTGGAGGCAGTTATAGCTGGGCATGGTACCACACATATTTTTTCTTTTTTAGATATCTTAATGTACATTAGAAAAAAACGTGTTTCTATTCAAATGTGTAACTACATGAACAGAATTGCATCAAGCCAGATTAACTTGCATGATCAAGTAAGCATCTGGAAAATAAAAAGTAAACAATAGCATAACTGGCATATGAAAGTGACAAAACAGTGAGGGTGGATCTTACCTGACTGAACTTTAAAACATCCTAGACTAGACGGTTTTTATGATCACTTTGAACTTTACCATTAAATGCTTTTATGAAATACCTTTCCTTTTGGGAGACACTGAAGCCTCCCAGAGACTGACGTATACCAGGACCACATGTCATGAAACCGCACCTGGCGGTCTTCTCAGGAAGCTCTTGATTTTGCCTGAGATACACATTACATTCCTTGCAATATTGAACACAGCCATTAGGACGTGCCTTTCCCCCTACAGCACAGTCTCAGTAGGGTAAGTAAAAGAAAACTGCAAGGGCTGAGGATAAAGAAAGATTCCCTGAAGTGATGTTGAGGCTCCTGAAACATGACACTAACTCTTAACCATACAATTAAAATTTTGATTCTTTTTTTCCCCTAATCATCCATTTTATTTTATTTTATTTTTTATTTCAGATTAACATGACAATACAAATAATTAAGTTACATTTTTTTGTGTTTGTTATTCAAAGTCCGAGTTGTAGTTGAGGCCTTCACCCTGGAGGTGTGTCATATATCCATCCTTACATTACGCCCATTAGATAAGAGCTCATCAATCCATCTTTCCATCTTCTCTCCCCTCCATATTCCTCCTACCCCAACCCCCACTTGAGTTTTATACTCAGTCTTTCTCTGATGTGGGCATGTGGTTGTTCATCTGCTTGTTTCATATTAGTATTGAGTACATTGGATACTTGCTTTTCCAGACTTTACTAAGGAGAATGTTCAACTGTATCCAGGTAAATACAAAAGATGTAAAGCCTTCATCTTTCTTTATGGCTGAATAATATTCCATGGTATACAATTACCACAGTTTGTTAATCCATTCATGAGTTGATGGGCACTTAGGTTGGTTCCACATCTTGGTGATTGTGAATTGAGCTGTGATTTTAGTGCAGATGTCCTTATGGTGAAATGATTTTTTTTTTTACTTCTGGGTAGATACCTAGTTATAGGATTGTGGGATTAAATGAAAGGTCTACTTTTAGCTGTTTGAGAATTCTCAATGCTTCTTTCCACAGAGGCTGTATTAGTTTGTAATCCCACCAAGAAATTCTTCAATACAGAATAGGCTAGGAGAAATACTAAACCATCTTTCTATTCTTTCTTTAGAAAATGGTTTAGAAATCAGTACATATGAAGAGACTTTGAAAGAATAAAGAACTAAAAAGATAGTAAAGACTTGGAGGCAGATCAAAAAGTAATTAATAAAAAGTTTATGTGTACAGATCCCTAAGATGTTTGTGATATATGTCAGGTTTTTTTTTAAGTTACGATGAATTTTTTTTTTATTCTTTTGAGCCATTTTTTGGGTGGGGCAGGGCTGGGTTTGAACCCGCCACCTCCTGTATATGGGTCCAGCACCCTACTCCTTTGAGCCACAGGCACTGCCCCTTTTTAAATTCTAAATAAGTATCCACCCTAGTATTTAGACATTTGGGGGAGTTCTCTAGATTAATATATTGTTCATTCTTAAGCACAACTGTGAGACTGTGGTTTCAGGGTGGCAATTCAATTAATCTCCCTGGAAGGAACAGAAAGGAGTGGATTTTCCTCATTTGCATTTCTCACCTTAATAGAATTGTTTTTTGTTTATTCATGATTGTAATACAAAACCTAAATCATCATTAATTATATTAGCTAAATTTTATATTGTTAAAATATACATATGCATAACATAAGATTAACTTTGGTAAAATATTTGGCACTATTCTTAGTGTAAAAATTGATAACATTAATTATATTCACAGTATCATGCAACCACCATCACTACACTATCTATGCCCAAAACTATCACATCACCTCAAATAGAAATTTTGTAACAATGAAGGAATGTCTCCTCAATGACGCCTCAGTCTTTCCCTGGGTAGCTTTTTATCTACTCATGAATTTTTCTATTCCAGATAGTTCATATAAGAGAAATCATACAATAATTGTCTTTTGTATCTTGTTTATTTCACTTAACATTGTATTTCCAAGGTTCACTCTTGCTATAATATGTATCAGACATCATGTATTTTTATGGTTGAACCAATTCCGTTGTGAGCATATGCCACATTTAATTCACCCACTCATCTGTTGATGGATCTGAAAGCTGTTTCTACCTTTCAATGATTGAGTGTTAAGCTTAAATGAACACTGACATACAAATGTCTCTTTCAGTCCCTGTTTTCAATTATTTTGGGTGTATCTCTAGGAGATGAGTTGCTGGGTCTCACAGATTATCTTTTGGAGTAATCACCACCATTTTTTTACATTCCTACTAGCAATGAGTAAAAGTTCCAATGTCCCTTTCCAACCATTATTATTACTACTACTACTACTACTACTATCTTGATAGGCATGAAGTGATACCTTTTTTGGGTTTGGATTTGCATTTTCTTGTGATTAATGATATTGAGCATTTTCTTATGCACTCACAGATCACTTGAATATCTTCTTTGGAGAATAATCTAAGTAATTCAACCATTTTTTTCACTGTTTGAGTTTTACAAGTGTTTTTTTTTTCCAACTTATTCCCATTATTAGACTCTTAAAAGACATGACTTACAAATCTTTTTTCCCTTTCGCTCGGTAGTCTTTTCAATTTCATGATCATGTCCTTTGAACCACAAAAGTTTTAAGTTTTAATGAAGTTCAATTTATCTATTTCTTTTTTTTTTTCCCCCGCAGTTTTTGGCTGGGGCTGGGTTTGAACCTGCTACCTCTGGCACATGGGGCCAGCACCCTACTTCTTTGGGCCACAGGCTCTGCCCTATCTATTTTCCCTTTTTTACTCAACTTCAAAGAATCTACTGCCAAGTCCAAGATTATCAAGATTTATCCCTGTGTTTTATTTTCAAAGTTTTATGGTTTTAATTCTTATATTTAGATTGTCGGTCCATTTTGCGTTAATTTTTGTACATGGTATGAGGGAGAAATCCAAATTATAGGGTTATTTAAGGTGGAATCTGGTTGTCCCAGAACCATTAATTGAAGGGATCATTATTTTCTCATTCAATGTGCCTGGCACTCTTGTCAAAAATCAGTTGACCACAGATGTATGAATTTATGGACTTTCAAGTCCATTCTATTGAGATATATCTGTCCTCTGCCAGTCTTTTACTTAATCTTATACCTTTTTTAATTTTCTTAAAGAAGCCTGTTCACTAAATTATCTAAGTTTATACTCCTCACAACTCAGATCTCAGTAGTAGCATCTGAGGAATTATGGGGAGTATTATTTGCATTTATTTCTGTTTCTATTTCAGTTTCCATCTGTTTTAAAGACACAGTGCTATCTCTTCCGTATTATTTTTGTGCTTCTATATTTTCTACATTTATACAAATATTTGTGCAAATCATTGACAATATAGGGCCTTACTCTTTACAGGGCACTTGTCTTTAAGTTAGAAATCATATTCAGTGTCATTTTTTTCTCTCTTGGCCTCCACGTTCTCCAAGCCTGATGTGTAGAGAGACAAAGTAGAAAAATAAAGAACTGAAAGCTGAGGGAGGTCTGCCTTCATGGAAAGGGGAGAGAAGGCCCTCTTAGAGTGAACAGGGAGGCTGTTTGAAGTGGATATAGGCAATGGAGTGGCACTAGCCCTTTCTAAGGGTAATTCTATTTTAAAAATAGTAAGAAAAAGAGTAATAGTCTGAATCTCTAGGCTCCCTAACCCGCAAAATACGTCTGAGAAGACAGGAACATTCTTTGATACAATTAAAATAACAGAGTGATAAAGTAAAAGAAAAAAATACCGTGAAATGCCTTTCAAAACATGGTCACCCAGGCTAATTATAGAAGATACCATAATTACTCCACTGTGTTATGTGTTCCAAAATATATTATTGGCAACTTCATTATATGCTACATAGCCTAGGAACTGGGGGTCATAATGATGAACTTATTGTGAGTAGTCTAGATACTAAAATTATAAAAAAACATATTGTTATGAGACTAGAATAATAATTTGAGTCTAAATGCAATAAGCATTACAGAAGATTATTAGAGTGTGCAATAAAAGCATAAAGCCAATGCCAAAATTGATTTTGTACATCAGAGAAAACTGTGCTGAAAAAGTAGTGCATATGTCGAAATTGATAGAGGAAGAGGAGGAGCCATGTGATTCGAAGAAAGCAGAGTCCTGAAGATCCTGAAGTGGGAAGGCCTGAGGAGGGTCAGAGGATGGAAAGATGCTTAAAGTAGTCTCTCATTTTAATCTAAAGATAACTCCATAGCTAAACTCAAATATGGCGTAAACAGTAAAAGAGAAAACGTTTGTGGGGTGCACAAAACCCACAAATCTGCCATGGGAGTGTGGTTTATTGTGTCCCACCATAGCAAATAAGATTCTGGCATGAAAGCCTCTTAACTTTGCATGAAATTTAATTTACATAAAATTCCTCTTCAGAAAGCTCTAATCAGCTCTCGGAGCACATTTAATCTCTGAAGAACTGCCACTTCACATCAGTCGTTTAACTAGCTGTGGGTTTACAAGAAGCAGGTTTCAATGAGTTATTTCTTTGGGTCAGAGTTTCTTTACTTTAAATGGGATTTTAACTTGTTTTAATGTTTGTTATCACATAGAAAATTGGCTCTTCAGGTCAAGGCAATCCAATCTCACTGATTGGTTTTCACTACGGTCCATTATTTAATAGTTTCTTTTATATTTAAAGAGAAATCTTCAGGTGAGTAGCAAAGCAAGTTGCTTGTCTTACAATTGTGGGAAGTAAGTAAAGGATTAAAAGTCCTTCATTAACATTTACGTATTGGTAGAATAATATCTTTGGCTATTAGCATTTCAAAGCACTGCAGTCTATGTTTGTTGGATATGAGAGAATTGAGTATACAGCTTTAACTTTGAAATTAGGAATTCTGCCTTTGCCCTGAGTACTACTTTCTTGTTAATAATATATGTTTTAAATACTTTGCATATAAGAGACCAATACTAAGGAATTGCAGAGGTTCAAGAAATTAGAACCTAGGACAGTATTTCCTATAACTATGCTTTTCCTTAAGATGTTTATGTGTTACACAAATGTCTTATAATAAAAAAATTGATTATAAGACATTATAAAAATTGAAATGGGGGGAGTGTTTACATAAAGACACTTTGGTTCTTTTTAATTGTATATGTTCTCAGCGGCTTTGACATAGGAATGGGTATGGTCTATAAAAGGGGAATAAAGAATGGTGCCTTTCCTGACTCACATATTGGTAACCAATCTGCATAGGACAGATGTGTGACACTATTTTAGATAATGCTCTATTCCAGAAGATTGAGGGAGAAGTGTCTTACTGAAAAGAATAGATGAATGACATTATGAGAACCCAGAAAGAATGGCTTCAGGGATTTTTTAATGAAAGCTGAGCGCTGAAAGAGTTAAAAGCATGCCACTCCAACATGCATCGATCTGGCAAATGGAACACCTTGAGTTAAAGGCACTTGAAAAATAGCTGGTGCAAGAAAATCACTCTGCTCTGACTCTTTGTGAAAAGCAGGAGATGAAATTCCTATGTGAAAGATGTCTTCCCGGTACCAGAAGGATAGGAACATTTTTATCATCAAGAACAGGAAATTGAGATCCAAGAATTATGTACAGACCTTGTTAAAATAAGGCTTATCATCTTGTAGCCTCTCCACATAATTTAATTTTAACAACTTACCACTCTTTGTCAAATTCGGTGCTCAACTCTCACTCTATCTTTGGGTCTTTATTTCCTTATGAAGATGCCTGTGACACATCAAACTTGTATTAAATTTTCATGCTTTTCTTCTGTTCTATCTTATGTCAATTTAATTTCATACCCAGAAAAAAAAAAACTCTATAAGAGAAGAAGTCAAATTTTGTCTTTCCTACACACTCAATAATCATGAAATATGGATGAAATGGAATGAAAAGGCCAAGAACAGAAGGAACGTGTAAGGTGCTGAACTTGTACTAACTGACAACCTTCATGGAGTCCGGGCTGGTGGATACCTCTTTATAAATTGAGAAATGTCTAGTCTCACCATGTGGCTAGCCCCTCCCGTACCCTTTCAATCTACTGTGATTAAAAAGGAAGACAGTCAAACATGATTTTAATGGTTTTCACATTGCAGGAGTCTGATTTGACTCCAGGCATGTATATTTAATGCCTGTATGTTTAGCTGCTAAATCTCTACGCAGCCCTAGTATTAAAATGTATTATGCATGAAAAGTTCATGGGAAAGAAAAGAAGACAGAAGAGTCTGGGTAGACATATGCTTTATTTTTTTGTTGTTGTTTTTAATTCAGTAAATTCAAAATACCATAATAGAAAACTGGGATTTTGATGTAAAACCAGCAATACCTTCAAGAAGGGCAGTCCCTTTGTTCCTAAATTTCTGCTTTTGTATCACCTAACCATAGCATACAATTTGATTTAATAGCTGAAAATGGAGTCTTTGTTTGAAAGTGAAATTATTGCAATGATTTCAAAATAGCCAGTGACTTGTTCAAAGTTTCAAGCACACTCCACGCTTCTCTGGCTGAATAGAATCTTAAAATTCTCAGGGTTGTGTCCCTTATGAAAGTCATTCAGAATTACAAATTTTAAGTAGGCTATAAAATAGATTATAAGCATTTTAGAATATGAAATATTACTTGTAAAGCCTTTGCCAGCTAACTACACTGGTACTGTGATAAATATAGACCATACAAAACTTTTAAAAAGTCACTTCTATTGCAAAGTCAATTTAAGATGGTTGTGCACACCTATTCACAGAGTCCAGTGTCTTTAATTACTCTGTTATATACTTCTTTATTTAAACAGGAACCGTCCACTCCTGTTATCTCTTGGACAGTTTTTAGAATTGTTCCTTATGAATAAAGAAGAAAGAAAAAAGAATTTAGCATGGTACAACATCTTTTTTCTTTACTCAGATTCTCAGCTATTTCAAAAGTTTTAATCAAGCATTTTTTAAAAGTTGACCTGCTCAATTTTTGCATAATGAAATTATGTTGGAGTGTGATTCCTATTTCAGTTCTTCCACTCAGCGAGGGACGAAGAACCCAGAGGACTCACTGCCCTTTTCCCAACTTCCTGGAGTTCCATTTTCCCAATTCCTCAGGCATTCTGGGTCCTCTTTTTTCTCCCCTTCCTTGACACTACTACTAAGAATAAATCCATAACTTTTTATTCAAGGTAAGGTGTTAAAAGTTACAAAGTATTAAAACAGATGAATAGGTTTTAGAGGCATTTTAGTCACTGTCAATGGCCAGAACAATTTAGACATACATTTCATAACTTTCCCTCCAATGTTATTTATAAATATTATATTTAATTACATAATTCTAACAATTTTTAAAGCTGAGACATCTGATTTTCCTGAAGGTATGAAACATCTTAGGTTTCTCATAGCTATTCCTGTGGCCCTAAAGATTCTGTGTCCACTTCCGAATGGCCTTAACAAATTCTGAATCTGAAAAGTGCATTTCTATGCTAGGTGTGGTGGCTTACAGAGGTAATGCGAGTACTCTGGGAGGCCAAGGTCGGTGGATTGCTTGAGCCTCAGGAGTTCTAACCAGCCTGAGCAAGAGTGAAACCCCATCTCTAGTAAAAATGGAAAAATTATCCAGGTGTTGTGGCAATGGCTATAGTCCCAGTTACTGGGAGGTGAGGCAAGATGACCACTTGAGCCCAAGAGTTTGAGGTTGCTGTGAGCTATGATGACTCTGCACCACTCAACCCAGGGAGACAAGAGCCAGACCCTGTGTCCAAAAAAAAAAGAAAACAAATATCAGGGCGGCACCTGTGGCTCAAAGGAGTAGGGTGCTGGCCCCATATGCTGGAGGTGGCAGGTTCAAACCCAGTGCCAGCCAAAAACTGCAAAAAATAAAATCAAACAAACAAACAACAACAACAAAAAATGTCATTTCCAGTCTTCTGTCCTCTCCCCAAAGGCAGGCTGAAGTCCCTATTATGGTGTTCTCAACCCACTTTACCAGTGGCAAGATTTGAAGCTTGAATGATTTATTTTATTTGGTTTTTATTTCAAGTTAAAACATATGTATCATGTTTATTCATTGTGGAGATTAATAGAGTAAAAAAAGAAAGATACATATTTTCATTAGATATAAGAAAAGCGAATGAACCATTTGGTCAATGTGCTTAGAGGCATGTTTCGTCAAAATTCAGTCTCCTGGTGGAAACACAGGGGAGAGAGCTTGTTCCTGGAAAGCTGTCAAGTGAGGAACGCAAGGAACCTGGAAGCAAAGCCAGTCCCCTGCACGGTGCTCACCCTGTCACTCATTAGCTGACTCCGTTCACTGTAGCAAGCTTTCCCCTTTCTCTCCTGACACTGCAACCTGCTTTCCTGCCTTGAGACACCTATCTCAGAATTTTAAGCATAAAGCATGGAAAGGAGAACCAGAGGAAGGTGGGAAGTTTAAAGTGTGGGTGAATTACAAAAGACACAAATAACTAATTTTAACTGCTTT
The DNA here is from genome assembly GCF_000181295.1 of Otolemur garnettii. Classification (NCBI taxonomy): domain Eukaryota; kingdom Metazoa; phylum Chordata; class Mammalia; order Primates; family Galagidae; genus Otolemur; species Otolemur garnettii. Next base: position 521,295 of record NW_003852425.1, on the reverse strand, counting down.
TCCTAATTTTATTCTTCCTTTTCCCTTTCCAGGGCTCCTGTTCACCAAAACCCTCTCTATTCTTGATGAATAGCAGGTTTATGCTGATACCATTTATCATTAGGAATAATCTGAGTCTTCCTGTTATCCGCTGGTCAGTGATTACTTTTTCCTGAGGACTAGATTTATTATTAATCTTATCCTCTTGGAATTACTACTCAAGAAAGCAAAAAGAACTACAATTTTTATTTGAATGGAATTTAATTTTCTGAGTTCTTCCAAACCTGGCTTTTTATAGTCTATTTTGTACAGGCTCCAGGATGGCAAGCTGGATAAGTTAGAAGAGGTAGGTAGACAGTTAAAAGCTAAATGATCCACTTGTAATTGGTTTGTCCCAGATAACCAGAGGCCTTGGGAATATCTATTCTAGCGACAGTTACTTTGTTTGGGGAGCTCAACCACCAGGAACAAAATTGGCAAGGAAACATAAGTTCTAGAAACAGCATTTTAAATCAATTGGGTAAAATAGCTAATGAAGAAATAATACCCCAACTTAATCATCTGTGGGTTGTGGGCTCAGATCATTACATAAAACACATTGGGAACCTCAGGAGGAAGATTGGGCATTCATGGAGGGAGCAATTGCCTTGATGTCACTTATTCTCTTTGTTTTGAGAACATAGGTCAATAGGGTCAAACCCAGGTTGTGTTTGTCAGATATACATGTTTGAATATACCTTGGTGTCCATCAGGAAGATGAGAGATGAAAATGCCCATGATTTTTAGTAGGACTATATGAAGTGAGAAAGAAGATTTTTGAGTAAGATTAAAGTAAAAAATACTAACAATCTATCTTTAGTCACCGTTTTCAATGTCAATTTCTTAAGTCAATTAAAGAATTTCTTTTTTTTATTTATCATTTATTTTTTTTGAGACAGTCTCACTATGTCACCCTCAGTAGAGTGTTGTGGTGTCATAGCTCACAGCAATCTCCAACTCTTGGGCTCAAGTGATTCTCTTGCCTCAGCCTCCCGAGTAGCTGGGACTACAAGAACCTGCCACAATGCCCGATATCAATTAAGGAATTTCAAGATGCAGTTCATGCACTAAGATATTGACATCCTTTGTACCCAAATTAATATTACATCACCATTTTTCCCATATGCAAGTGGCAGTCTGGGATATGATAAAGGTAAAAGTGTATTCTCAAGTGGAAGCTAAGATGGGGTGATGCCACATTAACAGTCAACTGAAATACACAAGGGAGAGTTATTTATCTTCAGGGTCTCACTCCCTGTAGGCAAAGCTCATCGTATTCATAAATTGCATGTGTGAACTGGAAGAATAAGAAGCCTCTGTTAAATAAAAGGAAAAATAAATTAACATGTAGTTTAGATTCTGCCCTCCAGGTCAATTTTGATGTGTGCTACAGTTTGTGAATGAGTTATCTAAAAGGCAGGAATTCCATTATAATGAAAATTGTGAACAATATGACCACAAGATAAATATTTGAAATATCATGAAAGAAATAAAAGAGGGTGTTGACCAAACTAGAGAAAATTAATAATTAATATGAAGTTCAGATCTCATGTGCCTTGCAGAGGCTGAGAGCCAATTAAAATCTTAATAATGTTTTTCTCTCTACTCACTCACTGGCTGCACATTAAAGGCACATAATTATTGTATCATTCCAACACACACTTGCACACACACACGTACAACTTAAATGATAGAATGCATAATAAATTCAAATGGAAGTTACTTTTGATTCTGTGGATTAGCTGTGTAATTCTTGTCCAGATTATTAAAAAATTGAAATTTAAATCTGCTTTCATAGAGATCTGAAATACCATGTTAATGAACGGGGGAGAGAGGCAGTTGCTAAAGATAGGGCCATTGTACTTCACTACGAGCTTTCGTTTTTACTTCTTTTATACAAGAAGATATGCTAGTAGATATGCCTTAGAAATATTTTAGCCAGGAATTTAGAAAAATATCAAAATAATGAGAGAGTTCATTTCAAATAATCCCTTGAAAACATAGCATGTCCTCACTTAATTTTATAATCAAGTTACGTAACTATCACTGGGTGGGAAGTTACGTTATAGGGAGGTCATATTTCACATAATTAGTTTTTCATAAATAAACAGTGTAAAAGCCACTGCTGATATGTGGCTTTTACATCAATGTCTTACCTAAAAGAAGATTTATGTTAAAGAGCTTGCTTTCAATTCAAAATATAACACAATGTCAGTTTTATATGATTTATTGTTGGTCCTATTAAAGAAAACGAGGAGCAGAGGTGAGAATAAAATTGAAGACAAATTGTTTTTTAACCTTTTTGTTTTGAAATAGTTTTAAATTTAGAGATTAGTTACCAATATAAAAGAAATTTTTAGTTATACTCTGCACCTACTTCCCCTAATCTAACCCCTAACATCATTATGCTACATTCACCCATACTAAAAAAATAATATTGGTGCAGTGTTACTTGTTAAACCACAGACTTTACATCTCACCTGTTTCCCTGCCAATGTCCTTGTTCTGTTCCATGGTTCAGTTCAGGATTCCAGTTGTCATGTGTGCTTAGGGTCCTCAGATCCATGGATGTTCTCACGTTTTCCTTGTTATGCTATTGACACTTTAGATGTCTTTCCAAAAGGAACGTATTAGTTTGCAACCCCACCAGCAGTGTAGAAGTGTTCCCCCAAGTGCTCATCGACCCACGAATGGATCAATAAACTGTGGTATATGTACACCATGGAATACTATGCAACTGTAAAGAAAGATGGAGACTTTACCTCCTTCATGTTTATATGGATGGAACTGGAAAATATTCTTCTTAGCAAAGTATCTCAAGAATGGAAGAAAAAGTATCCAATGTACTCAGCCCTACTATGAAACTTATTTATAGCTTTCATAGGAAAACTATAACCCAATTTTAGCCCAAGAATATGGGGAATGGGGAGAGGGAGGGGAGGGGAGAGGGGACGATGGGTGGAGGGAGGGTGATTGGTAGGATCATGTCTATGGTTCATCCTATAAGGGTACATGTGACTCTCTCTAAATGTACAATATAAATGTCTTAACACAATAACTAAGAAAATGACATGAAGGCTATGTTAACCAGTTGGATGAAAGTATTTCAAATTATATATAGACACAACACTCTGTACCCCATGATAGTATTAATGTACACAGCTATGATTTAATAAAAAAAATAAAGATATTGACATTTTAGAGAAGCAATGCAGAGATTATTTTTGCAGAGACTCTCCGTTGGAGTTTTGTGATGTTTTCTCCTGCATGTGTGATCAACATGGCGTCTGGTACCTCTGACCCTAACTCAGGCTGAGTCATTCTGGCCTCCCCATCCTGCTTCATTGCTAATGAGCAGCTTCTTTATCAGACAAGGACAATGAGAAACCAGACTCCAAATACCTACAACTTGTTTTTTCTGCCCTAATACAATATATAAATTAATTCCAGCAGTGCTCCCTCTTTACCCTGTGAGAAACTGTTTATCATCTGGAGTGTGGTGTTTCTGATCAGTTTTTGTCTTTAGCCTTAAAACATTGTCAAAGTTACTAAGTCAGCTCCTTAGTCCTACCCCTTTTATATAGTTATTTTTTATGGAGTAGAATAATGGTTCAATTATGTTATTTCCCATTTTCCTTGAATTTCTGCTTTGCAATGCCAGCTTTCATATGCAAAACTTCTGAATATCAATAGATCTCTTTCTAAATGTTTTACCCATCTTTATCATAAATTTATTTATCTTTATCCCCAAACCATACACTTAAATAAAGCTTTATAAAACTTTAGATCAACTTTATAAAGATTTTGATATCTGATAGGACAGACTTTCCTTTCTTTTCATTATTTTAGCTCCATAAATTTGAAGGTCAGCTTTCAAATTTTTATGACAAACCCAATTTAGATTTTGATAGGATTTATTTTATGAATATTACCATTTTTATTGAATAATTTTCCCATCTATTAAGATAGTATGTTTCTACATTGTAAATCTTCATTGGTGAACTTTCATAACACTTTACACACTTTTCTATAAATTCTTTCATTACTTTTGTTGGTTTTATTCCCAGTTGCTCTACAGTTTTTATTTCTATTACAATCATCTTAAGAACCTCTATTTTCTAAAAACTTCTACCTAGTTTATGAGAAAATGATTGATTTTTTTTGTAATACACTTTTCATACACTTATAAAGCAGAAGTCACTTACTAGGTATAATACTTTGTAGATTCTCTCGGGTACATCACACATTTTGTGAGTGATTGCACTTTTGTCTTTTTCATTCTAAATCTTAAATCAATCTCTCTCTCTCTCTGCCTCTGTTTTTCTCTTCCCTCTGTGTATGTCTCTCTTATTACCTTTGTTTCCTAGTCCAACATTAAAGGTAATGATAATGTAGCCATCCATGTCTTGCTCCTAACTTTTAAGAGAGATCTTCTGACATTATTCCATTGTATGTCTGTTATGTCACCATTTTTTGACCTAAATCCTCTATTGAGTTGAAGATAATACATTGCTTACTTAGTCACTAAAATGTCTTTTTTAAAAATCATGAATCATTAACTTCTTACCACAAGTTTTGTGCATCTATTAAGATAATCATTAGGCTTTTGCTCTTTTTTGGCTCAGTTTGGTGAATTACATAAAAGGTTTGCTGTAGGTATATTGTTATTACAGTAGAACCTCTGTAAGTTGACCACCCAAGGGACTGTAACCAACTGTCAACATATGGAGTGGTCAATATAAGGAACTGGGCCTACTGTGCTGGCATGTACATGTGGTGCACGTCCAGTCTGTCAAAATTAGGCCAACTTAAGGATGTGGTCAGTGTAGTGAGGTGGTCAACTATGGGGGTTTTCCTGTAAATGATTGTTGTGTCTACAATGCTAGTATATATGATATAATTATACAGTGAGAGAGTAAAGAGAAAGAATCTTTTTGTTTTTTTTGAGACATAGTCTCACTATTGTTACCCATTGGTAGAGTGCTGTGGTGTCATAGCTCACAGCAAATTCAAACTCCTGGGCTTCAGTAATTCTCTTTCCCTAGAGTTATTATATCATCTATATTTGCCAACTTTCCATTTACCCAAATATATTTTGCCATTTCCTTCAATTCAATAAGCCCAAATCCAAATCTATTCTCCTATGTTTCTCAAACATCCATCTTAGCCTTCTTTCTCCTATAGGGTGAGCCAGCAATCATCTGGTAACTCACTCTCAAAATGCAGAGTCCTAGTTTAAGTATTTCTATACTTGGTCCTCATACCAAGTAATATCCTCAAGAAGAAAAGTGAATGCATTTATCTTTTCTATTCCTCCCACCACCAGAACATTTATCACTTTTAAGTTAGGCACTTATTTTTTTCAAATATAGATTATTGCCATTGTTTCTTGCTCCCCCACCCCGCATTTCTGCTCCTAACAGACTCCATTATGGCCGCTGGATATTTCTTCCTAGCCTACCTTGTTCATGTCATCCCTTTGCCTCAGATCACTATATTTTTTAAATATATCCATAAGACAACAATTGCCTAAGTTTGACCCCCAAAGTTCTATGATCTGGGCTCATATCACTTTTATATTCAGCTACACAAAACTGACAGCCTAAGCCTTTCTTAACTTTATTCCCTTTTCCTGGAATGCTGTCAGAGTTCCTTTCTGCCTATCAAAATTGTACCATTCACCAAGGCTCAGTTTTATTGTCACTGTCTTTTTAACTCCCCTTAATTTGCCTCCTGTTAGTTATCTTCTGTCCTGAGTACTATGACCTGTATTTCTTATGCCATCAACTGGGTATGTAACACCCATTGATGTGCATTTTATTTTAATGTGTTTGTTTAATTTTTTGTTTGTTTGGTCTGTTTTTGGTGTTTACATCTAAATCAGGCTTACATTTATAAACTGCAATTTAAGATATGAAGAAGTATAATTTCATTACACCAAAAGTAACATTACTTTGAATTGAGCCAAGTTGTAGAGTTCATGTTTACCCTGATGAAGAATCTATTGATTCTTGGCTCGGTGCCTATGGCTCAAGCGGCTAAGACACCAGCCACGTACACCTGAGCTGGTGGGTTCGAATCCAGCCCAGGCCACCAAACAACAGTGACGGCTGCAACCAAAAAATGGCCGGGCGTTGTGGTGGGCACCTGTAGTCCCAGCTACTTGGGAGGCTGAGGCAGGAGACTTGCTTGAGACCAGGAGTTGGAGGTTGCTGTGAGCTGTGATGCCATGGCACTCTACCCAAGGCAACAGCTTGAGGCTGTGTCTCAAAAAAAATGTTTTGTAGTTCTCCACAGCTCTATGGCAGTACGCAAGGGTAAGGATGTAGACGGTGCTGCCATTGTGTCTGCTGTACCGGGGCTAACCCATACCGGCATGTATTCAATTACTTATGCCTGGCCATTTCCTCTCAGCTGCCCACAGAGGCAGTGATGGGACTAAACTCACAATCACAGATCCATCTGAAGTGCCTCCTCAGATTCCAGCCTTCTCTGCCTCTCAGAACTCAGCAGCTTCCTCAACATCAGCTATACCCCAGGCTTAAGAATTTGGTGTATGTTTGCCCAGCTTACCTACCTCTAACTCCAAGCTCCCACAACTATTGCTGTTTCTGGGCTTGGATGAGACACTGCACTATTGACCAGGAGGTATGGCTTATCAAGAAGCTAGCACAGTGCTGGCACGACAATCTTTGGAAGTGTGGGTAGCTATTTTACTATAAAGAAAACAATGCTCTATAGTAATGGAAGCTGCACAAATAAATGTGATCCCTCCCCTTCCTCCCTCTGAAGAACTTCATAAGGCTTCATTTCTCAGTTGAGTTTGTCCAGAGATGGGCCTCAGAGCTGAATGAGCAGCTCATCATGCAGCAGTCGCCCACATGGTGCCGTAAAGTGCTGTGAGCTGATCCGCATCCTTCCCTGACTCACGTTATTTTTTTCTCTCATTCTAGAATTCTGTCTAGAACACCATCCTAAGAAAGCATCAGTGTTTATTTGCTCCTTCAGACCGGTTTTCTAGAAAATCTTGGCTAAAAACCATATAACCTTGGGTGCTGAATTTAATTGGAGGGTTTCCTGATTAGCAACTGTAGGGTTTAAAACCTGAAAGGCAGGTTAAAGTCAGGGTCCACATTGAAGAACTAACCCTCTAATCCTCTCCAAGGCCCTACAGTCCTGTAACACTTGTTTTCTCTTCTTTCTATCTAACTCTCTAATTTTTGTGTCTGTGTTTTGAACCTAAAAGTGCTTTCTTATTTTAATAAAATCTGGGTCTTGCAAATGAATGCACTCCTCTTCAGAGTATTATTTCTGACATGAGCTTTCAAAAACCTATTTTGAAAGTCAAGTTTGAGCTGTTAATGTTTTTTCTCTGGGTGGCACCCTTTTGCTTGCTGAACAATGGATACTACTGGCTCTGTGTGCCTAGCAAACTTAAAACTTTGTCTCTCTAGAAATAAAATTTCACTAGAGGTTATGGGGATTTGGTATGTCTGCTCCTAACCCCCAACCCCGTATGATATTCACTCTTAGTCAAATTGTGCATATGCCTCGTATATCAAACCAGGAAATAAATATTAAAGCAAGGCTGTAACCACAGTTCCAGGAGTACTTCAGTAGAGAGCTTAATTGATTTTGCTTATACAGATAAAGGAACGTCTTAAGGATATAGCAATATGTGCCCTAAAGAATGGGTGTTAACACAGTGAGAATAAAGAGCATGGCTTTGTTTGTTTGTTTGTTTTCCTCTATTGCCATCAAACAGGAGCATGGTTGTAAGAATTAGTACAAAGGCAGGGCAAGAGGAAAGATGATCCTTTTTCTTCACAATCATCATCGAGCTTTTTCCTTCTTCCAATCCCTCAGGACTCTCCTGTATATCAAAATGGATTTTACTATAGGCTCAGTCAAAGGCAACAATGTGGCCGTGATATCCACTTCACTCTGACCTGGTACTGGCCTATGTAAACAATGAAGAAGGAACGTGAGTGAGAAGGAATTAGTACTTTCAGTGGTGAACTCAAATTGGCTTTGGGGTAACTATTCTGACATTTTATTTTTTCGAAAGCATGAATTACTCTGTGTGCGTGTGGCTATGTGTGCTGGTCTGTGTTTGTGGAGGGTAGACACGGTCATGAGTGGTGGAGCCCTGGGAAAGGTCAATGTGGTGACTGTATGTGCAGGGTGGACAGACCAGACCATAATTCCCAACCAGTCTACTCCCCTCACCCTCATGCTCACTTATGTATAATGCAGTGGAAAATGGGGTCTGCTAGGTCAGACTTTTTTTTTTTTTTAATTTTATATTTCTGTAATGGGTAGAGACAAGCCACTTTCTAGCACCTAACTCAATATTTCCATCATTTCTACCAGAAAGTTTTTAAAGGATAATTATTCAACCAGAAAGACCTATAGCATTCTTTTTAAAGAATTAGTTGTAATATGTTAATACTGAGTGAGCCCCCTAGTTGTATGTAGCACCTATTATTATTGATGTTTCAGGAAAGAAGGTGGTGTCTTGTTTAAAGAGATTGAAGAGTCTATTGAAAAATAAGGATCCAGAGAGTCTAACTTAATTTTCCTAGTCTAACTCATTTTCAATTGGGGAATTCATCACAACACTCAATATTACTGTGATTTGGTTTTATTTTTATGAAAACCTACAGGGAAAAGTAAACAATGTAGGAACTGAAAAAGAAACAGCTCTGATTTAAACAACTTTCCAATGAAGAGTACTGAAGAATGTAATTAACACATTTCTTTGACTGACAAATGATTATACTTGATGTAAATGATTATACTTGATGTTGTTACATCAATCCCAGCCCATATTAAGAATTTCTTACCATATACTCATGATTACTGCCATACACAAAAGATGAAATTTTTTCTCATGGAAAAACAAATTTAATTTTGGTCAAGGGCAATATAGCTTGCTAATCCTTCATTGTCAAAGAATTTAGTTCCAGAAAATGATGATGATACTCCGAAAGTTGCATGGCAAATAGAAAGAATCCCTGCATTTTTTTTTTCAGAACACACGTATTAATATCTCACAATGCAAGCTTTTAGAGCTCTTCTCCAACATTTGTCCTAGGAGGTTCTGTCAAAGCAAAAACAGGCAGGCACAGACCTCGTCCCCAATCATTCTGAGTAAGTGCATTCTTAGCAAGACTCTGTGTGTGGAATGAGCAAGAAAACGTTCTGTTCTTTACTTGAATATCTAGGAACAGCTCAGGACCACTTTTTTCCTTTTCCCAAATCATCTGCCTCTGACTAGGTAAATGCATAAAAGTATTTTTTCATTTAGACACTAGAGTGGGATTTTCAAACTCTCTTCTATAATAATATTTTAGATTCTGTAGGCCACTTCATCTTTGTCACAAGTACTCAACTCTGAGCTGGAATTGCGAAAGTGGTACTGGCTATATGCCAATGACTAGGTGAGACTGTGTTCCAAACTTTAGTATGGCCTGGCATGGTGGCTCAAGCCTGTAATCCCCGCACTCTGAAAGGACAAGGCAGGTGTATTGCCAGAGCTCAGGAGTTCAAAACCAACTTTAGCAAGAGCAAGATCCCATCTCTAAAAATAGCTGAGCATTGTGGCAGGCACCTGTAGTCCCAGCTATTTGGAAAGCTGAGGTAAGAGGAACGCTTGAGCCCAAGAGTTTGAGGTTGCTGTGAGCTATGACGCCATGGCCATGGCGCTCAACCCTAGGGTGACTGAGTGAGACTCTGTCCAAAACCAAACAAACAAATAAACAAACAAAACGTGATTTGGAAAAGTGGAATGTGCGCTGATCATAGTTTGCTAACTGCTACTCCAGAGCAAATTATCTCTCAAGTTAGTTCCATAAAACATTTCCTAATAAAACGAAAGAGTTGCCCACTATCCCATTTTGCACTCTTTACCTAGATTTTCTTTCGAGCAGCATAACATGAAGTGACCAGTACTCACTGGCAAGAAATCTCTCACTCTTCCTGGATGTAAATATGAGTTAAGTTGAATAACATCTATAAGACAAAAAAGCTTGACCTAAAATGCGGCTAAACATTTATGGTATGAATTAGTCTTATCTAGGGCTTGCTGAAAAATAGATACAGACTTAGTTGAATCATTGGTACAAGATCATAGCTGACACTCATTACTCCAGTGTAACATGCCAGCTGTAGGAATCCTGTCTTAGTCTTGTGTGTCTCTTAGCAGTGGCCACTAGAGAAAGAGAATAGCTAGGTTAGAAGGGAGTAGGATGCATTATAAGAATACTATTGTCATAGTTGCTACTTACTGAACATCT
>NW_003852425.1:506821-510016 GCF_000181295.1 Otolemur garnettii | reverse complement strand
CTATTATTCTCAGTAAAAATGTTGCTCATGCCCTTGACAAATGAGTGACATTCTAAATAGGAATCTTCATTATCTTATTTTCTCTTACTCATTAAAGGAAATAAAATACCATTTGGCATTCACGTTGCAACTGAACTCTTTCATCATTTGCAACTGTAAGTTGGTAACAAATATAAGAAATTGGCAAAAATCAACTAAAGTGTTCTTTAAGGACCATTTGGCTCTATGGAATTGACCATAGTGTGTATTGTTTATTTTATTATTATTTGTAAATTATGTGCAACACATTCTGTATATCAGTAAAATCCATGATATCTGCGTATGTATTCATATCTGTAGATTTATATGGTTATAGTAAACTGATCATTGGCCCTTTCCCAGTACCCTAATCTCAGAAAATGTGAGATGCGTAGCAGCAGCAAGAAAAATCCAAACTCCAGTAGCTAGTGGGTTTGAGTTTATGATCTATCAGTCGCTTTGTAGAGAAGTGTTCAGCTTCCAGCTGATGCTGAGTCTGTGCATTGCATGTGTCCCAGCAGAAGGGAGTCATGCAAAGTTCTAAGACTAAATACATTATGAAACAGCCATCTCTGTGGGTTCCTTAAAGGTTATAGCATTGTACTCTGAGGTAGCATTTCATTGACTAAAAGTTCTCTGTGGCTGGGTCCATAAAAACCATCGTGTAGGCTGACTTAGCTGTATCATAGAATGCAATCTCTATGAAAGAAGGAGCTGTGATAGTTTTGTTGATTGACAAACCACCAGGATACATAGTAACCTTTAAATATCTACAAATTTGGTGAATGAATAAATGATGGAACCTAAGAATTTAATTTAATTTTCCGTTCTCAATGCTAGAAGCCATTGTCTCTCTTATTACTTAGGGGATTTTTGTGAGAAGAAGGGTACCAGTAATATTATTTATATCACCCTAGCAAGTCATTTTCCAGTTAGGTTAGAGCTTTGTGTATTAAATGCATTCCCTATGTACCTTAAGGACAGAGGTTAGTAAAATCTCCAGGATCGTGGTCTGGATTGAAAGTCGTTTGCTTCTAAAATAAAATTTCTTCAAACTTTCGTAGTTACATTTAAAAAGTCACTTTGACTTTTGCATTTTTTCTCCAAAAGCCACTCGATTTTTATTTGCCTTCAAAGGTCCTTCAAGAGTTGTTTGTGAAGAACAATGACTAGTCCTCTGTTAATAGTCATTGAAAAACAATGACTATTTCTTTGGATAAACTGGTGTTCTGATCAAATGTACTTGGTCCAATAACAGCTTATTCACATATACTTGGCATGCATTCCAGGGTTTCACATAATCCTGTTTGAGAAATTTTATATACCTACTCACAAAATCATCTCAGAATAATTCATACATATAATAGCATACTCCTCTATAAGGTTTTAAATTTTATATAAACAAATAGATATTCCATCCATGCTCACTGCTAATGAAAACAAAACTACAAAATACTTTAAAGAAAAATCTATTTATCTTTGAGGATTTTTTAAGGCCATATTTTTAACTGTGAAATATTATATTTTATTTTACTACATTCAAATGAATTAATTATAATGTTCTGATGGGTCACCTACCTAATAAGATAAGATCATATTTAATTCTCGAATGTTTTATATTATATTCTTTCTTTCCTTATATTTTCTAAAATTAAAATTAAAGAAATAAAGCTTTATGAAAATATTATGATAACATGTTCCAAAGTCAATAACTTTGACATTCTTGACGATAAAATAAAGCAATATTAGCATAGTGATTTAATGTTCTAAAATCTTTGGCTATTACAGTTTTTGCAAGTTTTAGAAGCAAGTTATACCAACAGTAGCAGATTCGCGTTGTAAGTGTTCAAAAACACAGGAGGCCTAAATTATTTCTTGCTGCAAATTGTTTTTTTCTCCTTTGACTTGCTGATATTGAGTGTTAGATTTAAGCAACTGTTATCATTTTGTGTGTTTCCATTCTATCCAGGAGAATTCCCTTTTGATGTGTTTTTGGTGAATTCTTAATTTATCTCCTTTGAAGCACAAAAAATAATAGGGTTTCAACATCTCAGGACCTACTGAGACTCAAAAGCATAAAACTTTCTTCTGCTTTCTGTTCACTTCATGTACATAAAGTTTAAACTTCATTAAGACTGAATAAAATATCACTATTTTCTTATATTTCATCTATCGTTTTCCTTTGATGGAAAAATTTGCATGAAATCATGTTTGTTCTGTGGGAAGAAAGATAAATACCAATGACTATCTAAAATATATTCCTCAGAAAATACTGAAAACAACATGAAATGATATTTATTAGCCTGAAACAATTTCAATAAATTATACAGATTTTAATTAATAAAATATTATTAAAATTTAAGGTAACCTGAAAGTTTTCTAAAAAATAATGTAAAAAAAAGACCTTCCTCGTTTCCAAATACCCAGTCCTAATTAAAACCATTAAGGAAAAATAGTTATGTTGTAATTTTTATGGATTATAATTAAATAACAATTTCTAGAACTATATTTTGACTTACAAAAAGAGACATATAGAGTTTGGGAAGGTCATACTTTAAATTATTTTTAAAATTAATAGACTTAATTTTTAGGTTCATTCTGCATTTACAGAAAATTGATTGGCGTTTAGCAGTTGAAATTGAGTACTTTTGCTCTAGTAATGTTTTTTGGAAAATCAAGTGTTTTTATAGCTGAAATTGGAAAACTGAGAACTACTGAAATAATTTCTGAAACTTTTTCATTTTCAGCATTTAAAGCTCATTGCTGTGAGTTTAGGTGATATTTTCAGGACCATTATTTCTGTTTGTCATTATCATCAATCAGCCACCATCTCTAGGAAATGAACTCTGAAAATCTCACACGTTTCAGGAAAAGCTGATAATTTGCAGAAAATGTGGAAGACATTGCAGTATTCAAGCTGAGTTAATCTAAGTAAAATTAATGCTTTCTGATTCTGAAATATATTTGACAGAGGAATCACCAAAGCTAGACCAACCGTATAAAGTGGATAAATTTAATGATGGTTATAAGGAGGGAAAAGTATCTATACTCCCCCAAATGATTTACAGATTCAATGCAATTCCCATTGTAATAATCCTTAACTTCACCGAAAATAGCAATAAAAACAAAACACCCAAAAGATACAGCAATCTTAACCCAAAACAACAAATATGGCAA
>NW_003852425.1:499578-505475 GCF_000181295.1 Otolemur garnettii | reverse complement strand
AGCATAACTGTGTACATTAATGCAATCATGGGGTACAGTGTGCTGTTTTCATACACATTTTGAAATACTCTCATCAAACTGGTTAACATAACCTTCATGTCATTTTCTTAGTTATTGAGTTAAAACGTTCATACTTTGCTTTTAGAAAGATTCACTTGTACCCTTGTAAGATAAACCAGCCCTGACTTCTTTATGCTACAACTGTTCCATGTAACAAAGAATCTGTACCCCGTAAATGTTTTTGAAATAAAAATAATAACTTTTATGTTGAATTTTGTGTGGCCTTTCAGGGATTTGGTAATAGCAAATAAAATAAGGCATTTTATTTAATGAAAAACTTAACAACCTCTGCAGGCCAACAACTTAAATGTAATTTTGAATCCACAAATTGTGGCACAAATAATATTTTTTGTGGCAAAGAAACTTTGGGTAGAGTTCATCAATATATCAAATACTTCAGCAAAGAAACTCTCATAATATTCTGTCTTTGCTATAAATTTAACAATTTATCATGGCATTAGGACTGCTTTGAAAGGTGAATTTATTTTATTGTTATAATGGAAAAGTCAATGCAATAAGACAAATGATTTATGCTAGTATATCAAGGTGAGATTTTTCTACTTTGCCTCATTCAGCAAAGGTAACTCTGTACTACAAAGGCTTTATGTTGTAGCAGTACCTGTACAGATAACTGCAGGTGTTGGGGGCAATCATGAAGGAAGTCAACAACAAAACTAGTGGTGTATGGATCCTTAAGATAAAGAGTTTAAACTGATAAGGGGCAGAATTGTGAGATTGAAGGCACTCTTTTTTTTTTAATTTTGTTTGTTTTTATTAAATCATAACTGTGTACATTGGTGCATTAATGGGGTTCAGTGTGCTGATTTGATATACAATGTGAAATGCTTACATTGAACACATCCATCACATTATTCTTTTCTTAATAGTTTTGAAATGCACCATTCCATGATGTACATTAAGTGAGGTCGCCCCAAATACCTCCCTCCTCCCCACTCCACTCCCCTCTCTTTCCTCTTCTCTTCTACTTTATAGGCTATAGTTATGTTTTACCATTCAATATATATGTTTATATATTGATTTCATAGTAGTATTGGAGTACACTGGATTTTTTTTTTTGCCATTATAGAGATAATTTGCTAAGAAGAATATGTTCCAGCTCTATCCAGCTAAACATAAAAGATGAGAAGTCTCCATCTTTTTTTGTGGCTGCATAGTACATGTACTATGGCTCCATGTACTATGTACACTATATGGTGTACATATACCACAATTTGTTAATCCATTCATGGGTCAGTGGCACTTGGGTTGTTTCCATGTCTTGGCAATTATGAATTGGGCTGAAATAAACATTCTGGTGCAAATGTCTTTGTTGTAAAATGATTTTTGATCATCTGGATATATACCTAGTAGAGGAATTACAGGATCAAATGCTAGGTGTACTTTTAGTTTCTTGAGGGTTCTCCAAACTTCTTTCCAAAAATGTCATATTAGCTTGCATTCCCATCAGCAGCGTAGAAGTGTTGCTTTCTCTCTGCATCCACACCAGCAGCTGTAGTTTGGGGATTTTGTTATGTTAGATGATATCTCAAAGTGGTTTTGATTTGCATTTCTCTGATGATTAAAGATGATTAGCATTTTTTCATGTGTTTGTAGTCCATGCGCCTGTCTTCTTCAGAGAAGTTTCTGTTCAAGTTTCTTGCCCACATAGAAATGGGGGCATTATTATATGAAGAGTTAGAGTCAGAAATCTCAGATTTTTAGAAAAATCATTTGATACTTTTCTTCCATAAAATAAAAATGATAGGACTCGATGCCTTAGAAGAGTGGTTACGGTGTCAGCCATATATACAGAGGCTGGGGGGTTCGAACACAGCCCAAGCCAGCTAAACAACAATAACAACTGCAACAAAAAACATCTAGGCATTGTGGCGGGCACCTGTAGTCCCAGCTACCTGGGGAGTTTAAGGCAAGAGAATCGCTTAGGCCCAAGTGTTGGAGGTTGCTGTGAGCTGTTACGCTACAGCACTCTACTAAGGGCAATATAATGAGACTCTGTCTCAAATAAATAAAATAAAATAAAATAAAAGTTTTATTAAGATAATTTAACAAGTGATTTTATGTATTATGTAATAGTAATTATTATATAATATATAATAGTAATTATTTCTATTATATAATAGTAATTATAACATAGTAGTATTATATAACAGTAATTATTCCTATTTTTTGGGTTTATGGGAGCTCAGTTGAGAAGAGTGGTCTGAAATCATCTACTGCTTATGAAAAAGACCAAGGGGGGCTGAAGCTTTGAAGTAGGTACTTATGTTGCACATTTTTAGTTTTCCCATTTCTACATATTTCATAGTCCTTCATAGACTGTGATCAAATTTAAGTATTTTTTTCAGAGATGTCATGTGTCAAGTCTAAGTCGTTGCTTCTTTGTCCTTGAATTAAAATATTCTTTTCTCCTTTGCTTTGAGTGGAGCCTCACTAAATCATGAAAATTTTAGGTTATCATCGAGAGAAGTACAAAAAGCTTCCTTTTATCTTTTTGATAAAGTTTTATAAAGACCCTTTCATAAAACTTTAGAGGAAAGATAGAAAATCAATGAGAAAATCAACAAGGAAGCAAAGCCAATGTGAGAGAACAATTAACTTCCCAAGAGATAGTTTGTACTGTTTTTGGGAAATCAGAAGATGGTATGTGGAGACATAGCAGAAAGTGTTAAAATAAAATAATGTGGATGGAAAGTAATATTCTTAGAAAGTAGAATTTTTATATGTGTCAAGCTCTTGTAAATGTCCTTGTTTACATTTTATTTAGGTACTATTCGCTTTCACTTGTATTCTTAAGCTGTTTATTGAAGACAATAGTGGAAATTTTTAATTCTAAAATTTTTCTTCTTTATTTTACACTACATAAAAATGTAACCTATATAAGCATGTCATTTTTATCACTTATAACACTGATATAGAAAAACTTTCCTTTCAAATAAAGTATCAGTTGGGCAAATAGAGATATGCCATTTTGGTCATAAAAGGAAAGAATATACTGCCAAGAGGTGATAATGGAGAGTAGTGATAATCCTCTTCAATACTCGTCATCACCAGCATGTTATCTGTGTAATATTGGTACACATTTTAACAAGCATGTTCTTAATCAAAACATCATACAAATTAAACATTATCGTTTACATAAAGATTTAAGATCACGTATATACATAATACATACATAAAATATATAAAACTGATAGGATTAACCTTCTCCCAATGTTTCCTTTATCATTAAACTTGGAATCCTTTATTCATTTTTCACAAAATTTAAAAAATGGAACTGAAGATTTTGGAAAAAGAGATGTTTGTTGTTTAATGGCTGAGAACAGAACAGCCAGATCACTTTTCCTATTTTTTTAAATTCCTGCTGAAACTCACTACCTCTCACCCATATATCACCATTCAGATTTTACCCTTTTGTTCAATTTTATCAATTTTTCAATAGAAATGTCAAAAATCAACAGGTTTTGACATTAAAGGTTGTAATTTATTGCATATTATCTTTGATGCTATATTTTCAAATGTGTAAACTGAATTTTAATTAAAAAGATTTCTTCCTCAATTCAATTTGGAAGGATAAAGCATATCTAAAGTCTGAATTAGATTAAATCCTATCAAAGGCTTTAAAAAATATGGTTTTGTAGAGCATTTGGGTTTTATAGGATGGCTCAGATAGCACAGTCAAACTTGCCTCAGTGCCATTAGATTGATAATGAGGACAGATATAAACAAGGGATTAGCTATATATTCAAATTGATATAAATCATCTTACATATATTCTATGGAATATTACAAAGTAGGCAGAGACAAAACATGTTTGAGCCATTCCTTATACATTGAAGAAGAATGGTTAAATGTTTATAGCAGACATTTTAGATGCCATCATGTATAACCCAGGCTCACCTCTGAGCAACCACTGTGAACAGTTGATTGACATGCAGGCTGACAGCTTTTCCCATCAAGCATCTATGAATGGGCCTGGGTCAAAGGGCTTTTCTCCACACTGTGGAGTCTGGTAATGAAAGTGGGCCTAGAAAAAAGAGCCTTGGAAGAAGATTCAGGGATCGGTTTACTCACCAGTCAGATGGCAACAAGGAACCCCTTTGTGCATAGTAAAGAATGTAGATAATAATTACTACTGAATTGTGATAGCATTGTTCTTGTGAAGAGTCTCACATGTAGTAGATTGGGATGAGGTTTTGGAGGAAGAGGAAGAACAGCTTATGGGTCTTACACTGCTTGGACTGCTATGACAAAATACCGTAAACTAGGCTGCTTACAAACACAGAAATGTATTTTTCACTGTTCTGGAGGCTAAGAAGTTCAAGATAAAGGCACCACAATATCCTGGTTGCACTCTCTAATTCATAGATAGCACTACCTTCTTGCTATATCCACACATTTTGGAAGGTATAAACAAGCTCTCCAGAGCCTCTTCTATAAGGCCAGTAGTCCCTTGCACAAAGATTCTTCTCTCATGGTCTAATAACTTTCCAGGAGCCCCACTTCTTAATACCATTACTTTGGGAGGTAGAATCTTATTTTATTTGTTTTTTATTATTGGGGATTCATAGACTGTACAAAAAATTAGGTTACACTTATTGCATTTGTTAGATAAATTCCCTCTTATACTTGTGTCCCTCCCACAAGAGGTGTGCCATACACCATGATCCCCCAACTTTCTCCTCCTGTTCCCTCATTTCCCTACCCACCACCATGAAATAAATCATCTACTGACTTCATATTAGAATTGAGTACATTGGATTCTTGCTTCTCCATTTTTGTGATACTTTTTTAAGAAGAATGCATTCCACCTCATTCCAGGTTGATATAAAAGATGTAAAGTCTCCATATATTTTGGTGGCTAAATTGTATTCCATGGTATACATATACCACAGCTTGTTAATCCATTCTTAGATTGATGGGTATTTAGGGTATTTCAACATCTTGGCAATTATAAATTGAGCTGCAATAAGCAGTCTAATGCAAATGTTCTTATGGTAAAATGATTTTTCTTTCTTCTGAGTAGAGACCCAGTAATGGGATTGCAGGACCAAATGGGAGGTCTAATCTAAGTTCTGATATATGAGTTCAAAGGAGATATAACACGTCTGACCACAGTATTTTACTATAGCTTTAGCCATGGACAGTTGTAGGGGTAATGATGAATATAAGGACTATGCACGTGGATGGCTTTGATTAACTGACCTCAAGCTTTTAATGAAAGATAATGACAACATCAAAGTAGCCAAGTCTCTCTACTCAGGGTTGCTGTGGAAGTCAGAACACATTCATGGTTAGGATCTAAAGACTTTCCCATCCCCTGGAGCAGGACAGAATGTCAGACTAAAATTGAGGTCTGTGAGTTTACAGTGAGAGTGGTGCAACTATGAAGTAAGTGGAATTTACAGCATTGAATGCCTTGTATCCTTAAGTGGGGGCTCTGATAGAGAAATGATTGCCCAGAGAGAAGACATTAAATATAAATAAACATTCTTGGACAGCAGAAGCAGCTGTAAAGAATAGCCACATTCATCTAATTGATGTTATGGAATTTGTTTCTGGACGAAATGGGAGTGGTTAATTGTCAATAAGAAGTAAAATGTGATAGCCAAGAGTACTGCTTGTTAGAATGCAAAGAAGCAAATGTCTCAGGCAGAAAGAGATAGAGACACCTAAGGAAAGAGACACTAGGTCCCAATTGTCAGAGTAGCCAATTTCCAATGGGGAGCAGGGGGGCATAGTCTCAATAGGTCCAAAATATGCTTCTAAGTTCAGGATGCTATTTGGAAAAGAATGGGACCCAGACATACAGAATGGAA
>NW_003852425.1:498422-499336 GCF_000181295.1 Otolemur garnettii | reverse complement strand
CTGAGATATAGGAATAAATACCTTGTTAAGGCTCCTAGGAGATGGTGAGAACTTGCTACTTTATCAGATTTTAAAAATATAGGAAAAAACTGATAATTCATGCTGAGATAGAAACGGCAGAGTAGCAGTGGCTGTTGTTGAGAGAAAGAATTAAATGGGTCAGAGAAATGGGCAAGCTGGAGTGAAGATAATAACCAAGGATGGGGAACTGATAATGATGTTCATGGGAAGGCTGGAAGAATCGATACTGGACTCACTAACACTAGTGGAGATGACCAGATCCTGAAATAACTGAGGTCAGATGGCAACACTTACCCTCCAGATGCTGAGTAGATGTAAGAGTAATAAAGAGAGGCAGGGCTGGGATGGTAGATAGAGGAGTTTGGTCACAGAATATTAGGAGATGGCTCATCAAACATGCCATTCCTAGGGGCAAAAATAAATGAGCAGTCACCAAGGATGCTCATTTTCATGTTCAGTATGTACCACCAGAAGAGGTCCAAAGTAGACACCCCAGTAGATTGAGTGTGGACGTGCAATCCTCTGGTACTTTTGCATCATCTGGAAGTTGGTGCCTAAGAGAACACTGAGATTGTTTCTTAAAGCTCAGGCAAGGAACATAAGGAATTACAGTTTGGGGCTGGTACGATCCCTTATTTTTGATATAGGATATAATGTATTTTGAACCAATGGCAATTGAATAGTTCTGTGTCCCCAGTATTAAAAACACCTACAACTGCTTATTTTAATAGAGCATAAGGAAAAGAAAGAAGTTATTATACTGTTGGATGTTATCAACAATGATAGTCATAAAGATCTAGGGATCCGGTGGGCAAGAGACTTGGAGAGAAATTTCTCTGAAGAAGATCGGCGCACGGCCTACAGATATATGAAAAAGTGCTCACCATCCTTAA
>NW_003852425.1:472868-497653 GCF_000181295.1 Otolemur garnettii | reverse complement strand
AAAAAAAAAAAAAAAAAAGATCTAGGGATCTAGGGTTTACAATAGATACTTCAGAAACAGCAGAGGGAACCACTGAGACAGAGTGGGATACACTGTGTTTCGTACTGATATCTCCATGGTCAGTGAAAACAGTCTATCAGGTGAAAACCTAATATAACATGGGGCTCCTATTTCTCAGATAGAAAATCTGGTTAATTCTACCAGCTAAGCAACCTGGATCAGTTGAAGTGTAAACAAAAAAAATTTTTTAAATCTAGGAAAGGTGATAGAAGAGAATTGATCAATATCAACTACTCCCTTGAGATCTCCTGCAGCAGGAAAAGTCCACCTTGTTTTATAACCCTCTAGATTTTTAGATATTTTGCCTAGCCAATGGCCTGAAATATTAGTAACCAGGCATTCACAATATGGAGCATGAAAAGATTTGGGTACAACAAGAGGTGAACTGCAACAAATACTGACAATTTCTTAGTTTATATCCACTCAATTTACTTACAAATTCATTTGAATTGACTGTGGCCAATTCCCAGTGCTTTATTCCATGCCAAGCAGCAAGTGTTTATATGTCTGTGCTTCTCTTAGGGCTTTTGTAGAAGTCTGCTTAGTTTGTGAGAGTGGCAACTTAGAACTTGAGGCTGCAAGCAGCAACCAAGATTTAAACTAAAGAAATCTTTAACCACCTCCACATCTCATAGTCAGCATTCTTGATCACTCTATGATCACGTTTGATGCAATTCTGTCTCTCATTATCCACAATAATAACCCATCATTTAGCAAACCATTTATTGCCTTTTTTTGTCTTTTCTATCTTTCCCGACTCTCTCATTTATGCTTCTTTCATGGCACATCTCAGATAAACTGCTTGTGTCCAAGACCATGTCCTGATGTCTAATCTGGAGTAATTCGAACTAAGAAAATGATAACTTTTTATGATTCCCATTTATCGTTACACATTTCTCTAATGAGTAAAGATGATGAGCATTTTTTCATGTGTCTGTAGGCTAGCCGCCTATCTTCAGACAAGTTTCTGTTCAAGTCCCTTGCCCACAATGAAATGGGTTTACTTGTTCTTTTCTTATTAATAAGTTTGAGTTCTCTGTGGATTCTGGTTATCGAACCTTTGTCAGAAGCATAACTTGCAAATATCCTCTCCTATTCTGAGGGCTGTCTGCTTGCTTTACTTACTGTGTTCTTGGCTGTGCAGCTTTTTATTTTGATTAGATCCCAGTAATATATTTTTAGTGTTGCTTCAATTGCCTGGGGGGTCTTCCTCATAAAGTATTCTGCCAGGCCAATTTCTTCAAGTGTTTCTCCTGCACTCTTTCCAAGAATCTTTATAGATTCATGTCTTAAGTTTAAATCTTTTATCCAGAGAGAGTTCATTTTGTTAATGGTGAAAGGTGTGGGTCTAGTTACAGTCTTCTGCAAGTCACCAGCCAATTCTCCCAGCACAATTTGTTAAAGAGGGAATCTTTCCCCCAGTTTATATTTTTGATAGGCTTATCAGGTGGGAGTGCAAGCTAATATGTCCCTTTTAGAAAGAAATATGGAGAATACTCAGGGATCTAAAAGTAGACCTGCCATTTGATCCTGTAATTCCTCTACTAGGTGTATATCCAAAAGACCAAAAATCACTTTATAACAAAGATATTTGCACCAGATTATTCACTGAAGCTCAATTCATGATAGCCAAGTCACGGAAGAAGCCCAAGTGCCCATCAACCTATGAATGGTTAATAAATTGTAGTATATGTATACTACGGAATATTATGCAGCCTTAAAAAAGATGGAGACTTCACTTCTTTTATGTTTACATGGATAGAGCTGGAACATATCCTTCTTAGTAAAGTATCTCAAGAATGGAAGAAAAAATATCCACGTACTCAGTATTATTATGAAACCAATTTACAATCACTCACACTTTCATGTGAAGAATAGATCACAACTATGGCCCAAGAAGAAGGAGGGAGGAAGGAGAGGATGGGAAGGGAAAGGGAAGGTCAGATCAAGGGAGGGTGAATGGTGGGATGGCACCTATGGTGCATAATGCAGGGGTACATGTCGGCTTTATTAGTATAGAGTATAAATGTCTTAACACAATAACTAAGTAAATGAGATGAGATATATATTAACCAGTGTGATGTAAGCATTCTTAATTCCATATGTAATCAGCACATTGTACCCCATAAATGCATTAATGTATACATGATCTATGTGCTTAAGATTTAATTTAAAAAATTGTGCTTACTGTCACCACTTCTACTCAACATTTTACACACTTGTAAAAAAAATAAAACAAATGATAATTGAGACCCTAAAAATAAATTTTCAACTATATTAATACTTCTACCAAAACCCAAAACAAATGACATTGAACACACATAGAGAATATCACATTTCATTGGCAATTAACTTATTTTAGTTAATTTATTAATAGACCATTCAATGTACCTAAGAGTTTTTTTGCATGTAGAGTCTACATTTTGGTCTCAAAAAGACTTTTTGTTGTTGTTCAAAGAAGTGTTTTTTGATTGAGAACTTCAGTGAAAGTCAGTGAAGAGGTAAGATAAAAATCTGACGCTATCTTTAAAAAAATGAATTTAGTGACTTGCCTTAAATATTACCCTATTAAGACCTATTACATTAGTTTTTGAAACTGAAGCTATTGGCACTCCATATACATTTGGCATTGAGAGGCACAACAGGGTCAGATAAAGGCTTTCATATTCAGAAGTGTTTATAAACAATGAATTGCTGACCTTTTCTGAGCAGCGGGTCTATTTTGACTTCATACCAGTTTCTATAAAAGTTTCCGGCTTGTCCTTCTGCCCAGCATCCTCTCTGGTTTATTTTGCTAATGGACCTTCCACCTACCTCCCCATGATATACTCACACTTCATTGTGAAAACATGACTAAATCTGTCTCTTGATCGATCTAGAGATCTCATCAAAAATCCTGGCTTTGTTCCTGAATTTGGATTATAGAGACGAGAGTATTGGGAACTGTCCCACTATCTCCTTTGTTAATCTGAAGGGGTGTATTGAAGGCCTCACTATAAATAGTATCCTCTGTCTTCATTTTGGGAGCTTTAATCAAAGCAAAAGAAAAAGTCTTATTCTATATTTCATTAGGAAGAATTATAGAGGAGAGTCCTGGTGATTTTGCACCATTAATTGTAGTCATTTGTAATATTAATTCTGCCTTTTCATATTATGTGATTTAATTAAACTCCCTTTCTTGATGAAACAAAATTGAAGTCTAACTTTTCTCAAACTCCTGGTTCAAGCGATTCTCTAGCCTCAACATCCCAGGTTCTGAGAGATTATAGGCACCTACCACAATACCTGGCTAATTTTTCTAATTTTAGTAAAGACAGGGGTTCACTCTTGCTCAGGCTGGTCTTGAATTCCTGAGCTGAAGGGATCCTCTAATTGTGGCCTCCCAGAGTCCTAGGATTACAAGTATGAGCCATGTGCCGGGAAGATTGCCTAATTCTTAAATCCTACTGTGTACTTTACTCCAAGTAACATGTCTGTCATGTGACCTATAATATTCCTATATGAGCCTTTAAACCAAAGTAGTATAGTAGTTAATATTGTTTTTATAGTTTCTGTCATATTAAGGACAGATACATTTTAA
The DNA here is from genome assembly GCF_000181295.1 of Otolemur garnettii. Classification (NCBI taxonomy): domain Eukaryota; kingdom Metazoa; phylum Chordata; class Mammalia; order Primates; family Galagidae; genus Otolemur; species Otolemur garnettii. Next base: position 494,013 of record NW_003852425.1, on the reverse strand, counting down.
AATTTTATGACCATGAAATAAATGTAGAGTTTTTAAAGCTCATAAGTTTTAGGAAGGAAAATGGAATTAACATTTAATTTAAATCTATTATATATTAAAAAAACAGCCCTCCTCTTAGATAGTATTTTTCACTACTATAATGGCCCAATTGTGAAAAAATATAATAGGTTCTCTAACTCTTTTCTTCCCCAATTCACAAATATATTTAAATATTTGGATATATATTTGTAAATATGTACCTATGAAAATATAATTCAATTGTGTAAAATTTGGACTTATTGCAAATAAATATAATTGTGATTAATATTTTGGAAATATAACAATTTTTTGAATAGTATGTTAAAAAATGTCAAACTTGGTTCAGTTTTAGAGAGATTCCCACACATATAGTTTATATGATCTGTTTCACTCATTTTTAGCTCTTGAACTTCAGCAAAATACTAATTTAAATCTTAAAGGATATTCTTCTCTACCACATTCTGAGATTATTAAGGTAGAACTTTCTGAGTTTAGGTGAAAGATTTATTCTGAGTTAGAGTACATATGGCCATGGTAATAACATCATTAGTTCTCTTTGGGATAATGTTGAGGGCTATGAAATCTAATTGTTCTGAAAGTAAAATATCCTACATACGACTTGGCACCTGTAACACAGTGGTTATGGCTCTAGCCATGTACACTGAGGCTGGAGGGTTCAAACCCGGCCCAGGGCCAGCTAAACAATGATAACTACAATAAAACATAGCCGGTGGGTACCTGTAGTCCCAGCTACTTGGGAGGCTGAGACAAGAGAATTGCTTAAGCCCAAGAGTTGGAGGTTGCTGTGAGCTGTGACACCGCAGCACTCTACCGAGGGTGACATAGTGAGACTTTGTCTCAAAAAAAAAACCTACATAGACTGTTCAATACACTACCCTTGAAAATGAAACATCCTGAATTTTGTTCTATAATATCATGTTATTCTTTCTTTTTTAATAGCTCAATTGTGTACCATCTTTTACAAGAGGAAAAATGAAGGCAACATGCAAACTAAATTTTTAATATTTGTTCTTAACCAAGTGAATCTCAGAAACAATAAGTTTATTTGCTTACCTTTTAAAAAATATTTCACTGTCATAGACAGATGTCATTTCTCTTTGTGAAAAAATCCATGAAACATTAATTTCAGTAATTTATTTTTAACCCAGCAAGTCAGAAACATTTCCCCTCTATCTAATTAAAAACATTTCTACCACAATAATCAATTTTTCTTTCTCTTAGAATATCTATTAACATTGGCAAGTTTTGTTTTAATACTTTCTAGAACATTTTCAGTTCTTTCTTTTATTCTTTTCTTTTCTTTTTTTTTTTGAAACAGAGTCTCAAGCTGTCACCCGCAGTCAAGCGCTGTAGTGTCACAGCTCACAGCAACCTCAAACTCTTGGGCGTAAGCAAGAGGCTCCTGCCTTAGCCTCTCAAGTGGCTGGGACTACAGGCACTTGCCACAATGCCTGGCTATTTTTTGGTTGTAGTTGTCATCGTTGTTTGGCAGGCCCAGGCTGAATTCAAACCCGCCACCTCTGGTGTATGTGGCTGTTGCCCTAGCTGCTGAGCTACAAATGCCAAGCCATTTTCAGATTTTTCTTAAACTGAATTTTCAGACAACAAAATCAGCTATGAGAGAAGGACTAAATAATGTGTAAGAATTCTTTTACATGCTCAGGTAGAGCTGTGTTGGAAGGTGTGCTTTGTACATTATGGTATACTGACAATGAAGAGATTTTATAAGACACGGGGGTAAAAAGAAGAGGCTGATAACTATGGATGGACACAAGACCCTGGGGTGGGGTGGTTCTGACTGCTCTAGACCCTCCTTGAATACACAAGGCCAGCTGGAATTGATACATCAGCATGTTGGGGTAGCAGGGGTGTGCTCTGACATGTCTTTTTGGAAGCTCTGCTTTATTTGTTTTATAAGATTTGACAATTAACCAATCTTATATTTTCTGACTTGTTCACTTGTGATCCAGGATGATTTAGGTGTGAGTGGTAGTCTTAAATCTTTCCTTTTTCACTTTCAATGGAAATGGTTTGTTTCTTTATTATTATTATTATTTTAGTTTTTGATATCAAGCTTTTATTTTATTTTGTTTTGTTTTTTTCTTTTTCCAGATTAATTTAAGGGCACATACTGTTAGGTTACCTTGTTTGTTTTTGTTAGGTGAAATCAGAGTTGTAGTTGTACCACCCTGAGTGTGCACAATCTCCTGTGGTCTTGGAAGCTAAGCAGGGTAGGGCCTGGTAAGTAGTAGGATGGGAGGTCAGTTTCCTTAAACAATGCATAGCAGTATCTATTATTTCTCTACAATGAGAAATGTTAAAATAAGCAAGTTTGTTCTTCCATTCCTCTATCTGATAGTATAAAATGATATAATTTACAATGATTTTCTTGATATTATTAAATATGTTATACATCTACATGTTATTTTTAGGTATAAATGATGGAGTTTGGCTCTCCCCTACTTCAGCTAATACAATAGTTTAACAACAGCTTATCAACAATCTTGCACTAAACCACATTGTTTTCATTAATTTATTTCTAAGTTGTTCATGTTATCCATACACATTGTTGGAGCATATAATATTTCTATCCTCTTCTGTAATTCTGATATCTTGCCTTGTTTTGGACTTAGTTCTCTATTTAGATAAATATGGTGAAACTTGCCAATCCTTTCACAATGGTTTTCCAGTCAACCTGTTAGAAAAGCTTTATTCTTTAATAGCTTTCTTGATAAGGACTTATGAAAATAAATTTTTACATATTCAAAAGTCCATAGTATTAATACTTGAAGGACAGACAGCTGTAAAATAAATTACTTGCCTCACATTTTCTCTTAGTACTTCCTTGCATATGCTTGAGTATTCTGTTGCTATTGAACATAATACATGCTTGCAATTTTTCTGCTCTGTAGAAATTGGAGGCAACCTACTTTCTTCATTTATAAGATAATCAAGTTTTTGCTAGGTTAACCAAGAATTCTTTAACTTTAGATCCCAACATAAGCACATGGACGCAAGTTCAGGAATTAATGATCACCTCTTCAGTTTATTTTTGCGGCACTGTATAAACACCTCAGTGTGGTTTCATAACCTTGGTATATCAGTGTCTCACAGTTGTGTCTATGTCAATGTGTGGCCCTGTCTTCCTGAGTAGTGTTTACTTTTGTTGTTCTTTGTTTTTTTTTGAATGGTAACTGTGTACATTGATGCACTTTGGGGGTACAGTGTGGTGTTTTCATACACAATCCAAGACACTTCCATCAAACTGGTTAACATAGCCTTCATGTAACTTTCTTAGTTATTATGTCAAAACATTCATATTCTACTCATAGAAAGATTCACTTATACCCTTGCAAGATGAACCACAGAAGTGAACCCTCGAATCCCTCTCCCTCCACCCTCTCCCCCCTCCCTCCACCCTCCCCATATCCTTAGGTTGTTATTAGGTTATGGCTTTCATATAAAAAGGTTTAAATTGATTTCATAATAGGTGTGTGTACATTGGATACTTTTTCTTCCATTCCTGTGATACTTTGCTAAGAAGAACATTTTCCAGCTCCATCCATGTGTGTTCCTTGTTTTTTTGTGTGCCATCACAAGATTGTCAGAGCTTGAATCAGAGCAATGAACATTCATTCATCTCTTGTGAAACATGACAAGAGTAGAAATGAAATCAGGGGCATGGTAGTCCAAGTTTATAAAGATAATGCCATGAAGAAAAAAGGAGTGTAAAGGTTTTTCTGAGGGGAGATAAAGTGGTGAGGATTGTCAGTAACGGCAGAACTGACAAAAACATTGCAAAAATATATTGACTTGCGTGTCAAAATTGTCAGCTGTGAGAAATGACTGTGAGAGGCATAGCAGACCCAGTAAACATCAATAGAGAAACAGTTAGGAAATCTTAACTGAAAATCTTGGCATTAGAAACATGTGTGCAAAAATGGTCTCAAAGGAGCTCACTGATTAGCAAAAGCAAAGAAGACTTGAAGTTTGCCAAGACCTTTTGGAGAGGCAAGACAATGTTTTGGACTGGGTTATCATTGGGAAGGAAACATGGGTGCACCAATACAACCCGGAAACAAAGTGCCAAAATTCACAGTGATGTCAGCCAAATCTCCATGACCAAAAAAGTTCTGTTAGTCCAAATCAAGAGTCAAAAATAGGTTGCTAACCTTTTTTCATATTACAGAGTTTGTCCATTATGAATTTGTACCAGCTGGATAAACAGTTAACCAACTTTACTATTTGGAAGTGCTGAAAAATCTGTCTGAAAAATTTAGATGAAACTGAACTTTTCACCAACAACCCTTGGCTCTTGCATCACAACAATGCACCAGCTCAAATGGCACTGTCTGTAAGGGATTTTTTAGCCAGTAAACAAATAACTGTATTGGAACACCCTTGCTACTCACCTGATCTGGCCTCTAGTGACTTTTTTTCTTTTTTAATGGAAGATGACAGAAATATGGAAAGGAGTATGTTTTGATGACATTAGGTACATCATTATCTTTAGGAGATCAGTTTTTTAGCTCCCACATATGAGTGAGAACATTCAATGCTTGTCTTTTTTTTCTTGGCTTATTCCACTTAATGCAGTCATACAGTTCAATCCGTGTTTTTACAAATAACAGGATTTCCCCCCTTTTACAACAGAATAATATTCCATGTGAGTTTTTACCACATTTATTTCCCCATTTTTTCCCACTGATAAGCACTTAAATCAATTCCCTAGCTTAGCTATTGTAAATAGTTCTGTAATAAACATGGGAGTGCAGACAGCTCCTTGATATACTGATGTCTCTGCTTTTGGATGTTTACTCAACATTGGGTTTGCTGGATCACATGGTAGTTCTATTTTTAGTTTTTTGAGGAACCTCCAAACTGCTCTCGATGGCAGCTGTACTAATACACATTAACACCAGCAGAGGAGGAGGGTTTCCCTTCTCTACATTTTCACCATCATTTGTTATTGTCTTTTGAATAAAAGCCATTTCAAATGGACTGAAATGATACCTCACTGTAGTTTTGATTTGCATTTTTTGATGATTAGTGATGTTAAATTTTTTTACATATACTTCTTGGCCACATATATGTTCTTTTGAGGACTTTCTATTTAGATCTTTTGCTCATTTTTAAATTGGATTATTTTATTTTCTTATTGAGATTTTTGAGTAGTTTATAGTATATTCTGCTTATTAACCCCTTATCAAACAGGTAGTTGACAAATAAGTTTTCCCATTCTGTGGGTTGCATATATTGTTGATTTAGAGCAATTGAGAGTCATCACAGCAGACAAGAAAAAATAGCATAATTTCAAGAAATCAAAAGGCCAGAAGGTGTGACTACCATTAGTGCTCTTTGTCTTTTGGCAACTCTTTGCCTTTCTCAGTCTCAGTTTTTTGCCCCTTCAATAAAGTAGATAGTCTTAAAAAATATCTCTAGAATAAACATTTTATTAATAAACTTTATTTGCTGGGTGTGGTGGCTCATACCCATAATCCTAGCACTCTGTGGGGCCAAGGCAAGTGGATCACCTGCACTCAGCAGTTCAAGACCAGTTTGAGCAAGAGAGGGACCATGTTTCTACCAAAAATAGAAAAACTACCAAGACATTGTGGTGGGAACCTGTAGTCCCACCTATTTGGGAAGCTAAGGCAAGAGGATTGCTTGAGCCCAAGAGTTTTAGCTATGATGCCAGGGCACCCTATCCAGGGTGATAGAGTGAAATTCTGTCTCAGAAAAAAAATATATATATACACACACACACACACACACATATATTTTATCAATACCCATAGCAATAGGATTCCACTGTTTTTTGTGTTTTAGTACAGATGCTAATGAATCATTCCCTAAATATGTAAATTGGTTATTTAAAACATTTACAAAATATTCTCTACATGTTGGACACCTCTTTGTAAATTTTAGTAATGAATATTTCACACATAATGGTATGTTCAGTTATAGTTTCCTATTTTCTGGGAAAGGTGACTTTTGGGACACCTGTATTAAATGCTAATTTATCAAGGTTATTTCTGATTCCATTTTTTGTGTAATACATTATGACTGAGCCCTGGAAATCTGTTTTCTCCAACAATACTAGAAAGCATTTAATCAGACTCAGTTAACAAAATGTTGTTCTTCTCATAGACCTTATTAAAGTTATTATTTGTCAGATGAGTAAAAAGATCATCAGTAATGAATAATATATTAGAAATCACCGATTTGACCTCCTCTTTTTGCAAATGAGTAAACGCAAGGTAATATAGTGATGTGGACTGCCCAATATCACAGGGGGGATTACCTCAATAGTATCCAGGACCCGAAGTGTATTGTTTTAAACCACAACACATTAAGGATTTTGCCACTATGGAAGTCATTTTATTTGCTTTGTTGTGTTTTTGTTCTATTTTGTTTCATTTTACTGGCTCATGTAAATTTACTTTAAATAGGGGTCAGAAATGTCTACCTTGAGCCAACACTTACATTGGTAATTAGGCTTAGATTCTCACCGGTAGCTGTACAGCTTCCTAATACTTGCTGACACTTTTACCCTTCCAGTATTAAGTACTAATTTGATGCATTAATCCTTAGCTTCACTCTTTATCTTGCGGAAAGACACTACCAACATGTAATTAGAGGGAGCTTACAAAGAGAACAAAATGTGATCAGTAATTTGATATTGTAGGTACCTAAAGGAAATGAGTATCCTAGCTAAAGCAATTAAGGACTGACAATTCTCTTTAGATCTATTCAACAATTATAACTGCAGTACAGAAATAATATTTTAGCATTTTTATCCCATCACAATTTTAACACTTGCCAATTGAATATATTAATAGTATAAAATAATTTCTTCACCTCAATATCTATTTCATTCAGAGCATAAAAGAATCTTCTTTGGGAAGAGACATTTCCAAGGGTGTGGTAAAATCCATTGGGTTAGTAGGGGCTCCAATTTTACTTAAACATGTGGTTTAGGATATAATTTGACAGAGGATAGATTTCCTATGTAGATACTGACCCTCATTTGGAAGGTTTCTTTCCTACAAGTTTTGAAGCATTTAATGAATTCCATAAGGCATAGCACTAAAAGTGTTGGGTTAGGAGTTGCTATGCATCCATTACCCTAACTGTATTTATTAAATGTCTATAAAGTGCCTAAGTAGATTCTGCATGTTGGATAAGGAGCTTGAACATTTAGAAAATTTTTATATAAAAATTATTAATTTTATAAATTAGATGCTTTAATTTTCATTATGACAGCAGTTTCTTAATGATGTGTTTTACTCTTCAAAGTTAGAAAAAAAAACTTTAAATTCTATAAAGGAGATGAAAATGGAGAATCTAGTTTCTTACTTTTTATTTCAAGGTTCGCAAGCTGGTAGTTTATTTTAATAACTCACGAAATAAATTTTCACTAAAGTGGAAATAAAAGATGATTATAAAATAATTTTGCACTTTGGAATTTGAAATTAATCTCAAGGAATTACAGATCTTGCAAACTTATTATTGATTTGAAATTTATAAAATGCTGCCGAGTGTTTCTGTGATGTGACTTGGGAGATTTGAGGAAATCATATCTATTTTTTTCGTACTTGTTTTTATAATTTTGCCACTTTCAGATTTGTAAACTGTTTTTTATTTAGCTGTCAAAATTGCAAATAAGCAAATTTTCTCTCTAGTATCCTTTAAGAGGAATAATTTTTCATTCACATTACAAATCTAAACCAATAGCCTAGCAATAATCAAGAGTTAAGTGGTCTCAGGGAAAAATTAAAAAGAGACAGCTGCTATAACTTATCTGTGCTCAAACATTTCATATATGATGTTTGATCATTTTTCTCTTCACTTTATGGTTTTTAAACATCTTTCAAACAGATATAAATATAATTCAAATGCTAAAATGGAGAAGTTTCCAGAGTGGAGAGATTGTTACTAAAGAACTTTAGAATACAAGTGATTTTTCTGGGTTAATCAGAGACTTCTCACCTTACATACCAACAATTTTTGCCAATGAAGGCAATGCCTTCCCTCTGGCTGTACTGATGACAGGGAGGGACTGTGGAAAAACTTCACTGCCTTATATCAGTTTCCTACTTTTCCTTCTGATAATAATGATACTGATAATGATAAAACTAAAAAGACAGGAATAAACTGGGTGTGGTGGCTCATGGGCTCATGCCCATAACCCTAGCATTTTGAGAGGCGTCCAGCAAGAGGATTGCTTGAGGTTAGGAGTACACGACCAGCCTGAGCAAAGGCAAGACCCCCATATGTTCAAAAAATAGAAAACTATAGTTGAGTTATAGTCGAGCCTTTCAACCAGCAGGTATGGTATGTGTACTTATACTGTGCCCATTAGGTGAACTTTGCCTAACAAACACGAACAATGTAACCTAATCATTTGTACCCTCAGATTAACCTGAAATGAATTTTTTATAAAGGAAGTTAGTGGGGTGTGGTGGCACGTGCCTGTAGTTCCAGCTACTCAGGAAGCTGAGGCAGGAAGACCACTGGAGCCCGGGGGGCTGAGGTTGCCGTCAGCTATGACAACACTGCAGTCTGTGCACCCTAGTCCTGGTAATGGAGCAACAGCATCACTCAAAAGATAAATAAATAAAAAGACAGAGAAATTATGTTCACAAAATCATCACAGGTAGCCTGCAAAAGAAGAGAGAGAGTAGAGTTGCCAGTGTGGTGGCTCATACCTGTAATCCTAGCTCTGGGAGGCTGAGGCTGGTGGATGCCTTGAGCTCAGGAGTTCAAGACCAGCTTGAGCAAGTGTGAGAGATCCCCATTTCTATTGAAAAAAAAAAAATTTTTAAACTAGCCATACATTGTGGCAGGCGCCTGTAGTCCCAACTACTCTGAGGCTGAGCCAAGAGGACTGCTTGAACCCCAAAATTGGAAGTTGCTTTGGGATATGATGCCACAGCACTCTTCCCAGGATGACAGAGTAAGACTCTGTCTCAAAAAAAAACACAAAAACAACCATGAAACAGTTTATAAACAGTTAGGATCTCTGTGGTATGTGATAATGCAGATTTTAATCTTGGTTTTCAATGTTCTGTGGAGACCCAGATCCCATTTGCTTTTCAACCCTCTATGCCCAGCACAAACCTAGATCCATAGTGGGTATTTGGGAGCTAACGTTTGTTTAGTAATTTCCATATATTTTAAGCACCATCTACATGTCACTACACAGGGTAGGCTGAGTCACTACCTCACAGACAACCTTAACCTTATGAGCCTTAATTTCTCCTTCCAAAGTCAGGGACCTGTGTGTGGGATTCCTGGAAAGACTGCCCCGGAAAGAGCAGACCCATGAGTTACAGACATCAACAATGGGGGCACTGTCCTTTTTGTATTTTTCAAATCTAAGAGCCTTTCCTTATAGAGTTTGTTTTACTTTTTCTATTGAGAGAAAACTATGACTTTATATCATTTATAAAGTCACCCAGACCTATGAGAAACTGTTTAATTAGTTCAGATGACTTTGCTGAAAGTCAGGAAGGATGTCTGATCATTATTGAATCAGAGCGTCCAGGGAGTGGGCCAGGACATCTGCATGTTCAACAGTCTTCTAAGTGTTTCTGTTATACCCGGAGAAGGAAAACGTGTCACTTTAGTTTTGGAATATAATACACACGAGCTATATCAAATAGTATATATAAGAATAAAGAAACACAATCTCCTCCCCCAGAATAACATATATCTGAATAAATAGTATTAACCACTTCTTAACGCATGCATCTGAAAAATTCTTTGTCAGTGAATAGAAAGAAATAAATATGTTTATAATGGATAAAACTGTGATATATAAATTAAAATGTACTTTTGTAGTTCTTTTATTTTAAATATAGAAGAAAATGGATAAACTGAAAACAAAATGTAACTGCAGCACCTATTGAGGAATTGAATTTCACTGTCTGTGTCCTTGAGTCTCAAGTGGAAGGTGTAAGAACGTTGCGTCAGCTCAGAGCTGCTATGGGCAGGGAATTTTTATTACCTGGATATCTGTAGAACTGGGCTCAGGGAATATCTTCCCTTTTAAAATCTGTCTCTAAGTATGGTAATTTTTTTTCTGAAATGTCATTATTATGCATTTGGAAGTTAATAAAAATGTTAGGGGTACTCACAGAAGCAATAACTCAAACATGTTTCACATTTGCAAGTTTTTCAGCAATTGCTTCTGCTGTTAAACTTGTCTGTCATTTTTTTTTTTTTTATGCAGAGTGAATATATTGAGTCACTTTTGCCTTGAATCACTTATCTTTTTTCCAAAATGCCATGGTATCACTCCCTAATACTGGTGCATCTTTGCATTCTACGGGGAACAGGTAAACTTGTAAATATATTTAAACATAGCCATTTTTACACATGCATTAGAAAAAGAGACACTAGCTGCGTAAATTTACTTCATAACTGTAAATAACTTTGGTAAGAATTATAGTTTCCCTCACATGGTGGAGGCATAGGAGAGTGTTCTATCTACATTTTCCTTTCTTCTTTCTTTTGTCTTTTTCCTCTCTTATTTTCACTATTTTTACCTTTTTGCAGTTTCATCAACCCTGTGGAGAACACACTGATCATTTTCAGGCTGTGGTCTTACGGCCTGATGGACAGCTATTCTTACAGAAAATGAAAGGAAGAGGGTGAAGGTTTTCAACCAACTGGCTTGAGACTGAGAGCTTACGGGGACGATGGGTTTTCACCTCTAAAACAAGGATCATCTCAGGCAAACCGAGACTTTGGCTTATCATCCTATAAACCTCTTTTGAAAAAAAATTACTCTTTTACTCTATTTTGTGGGACTCAGCAAAATATTTGTTTGAGTAGTAGAGTCAAATGCAGTCAATCTTTCTGTTTGATGGAATTCTTAAATGAATCTGTTTACCTATAATCACCATGCAGTGGAAAGTGGCTAGAATATTAAAAAAAAAAAAAAAAAAAGAATGTATAAGTGACACAAATTCCAAACACACTTGCCTCTAGAGGCAAAATTTTAAGGGGACACCAAAAATCAAAATTAATTCTGAACAGGATCAATATTATTATTATTTGCTCTGGCATAAGAGCTGGCATTGTTTTATCCTCGATATACTGAATGTCATTAAAATGTCTTCCTTCCATATTTCCTTTATCTTCAGGTAAAGAAAAAAGTCATCAGAGGCCAAATGAGGTGAGTAGAGACGGTGTCCGGGTACGGTTTTTGGCTAAAAACTCCCTCACAGACAATGCCATGGGAACTGGTATGTTGTCGGGACGCAAGAACTATGAGTTGTTGGCAAAAATTTCAGGTCGCTTTCATATAACTTTTTCGTACAGCCCCTTCATCACTTCTAAATAGTGAACCTGGTCAACTGTTTGTCCAGTTGGTAGTAATGCATAATGAATATCTCTCTGCTGTTAAAAAAAGGTTCACAGCATTATTTTTGTTCTTATTTGTACCGAGGGACTATTTTTGGTCATGGAGAATTGGCCGACATCCATTGTGCAATTTGACACTTTGTTTCACAGTCATATTGGCACATCCCTGTTTCATCACCCATGACAACATGACCTGAAACATCGTCTTGTCTCTCCAAAAGGTCTTGGCAAACTCTGACTCTCCTTTGCTTCTGTTCATCAATGAGCTCCTTTGGGGACTGTTTCTGCTCACACCTTTCTCCCCACACCTTTCTCACTCCAAGAGTTTCCTAACTGTTTCTCTATTGATATTTACATGTTCTGCGCTGCTTCCCACAGTCAGCTGATAATTCTGACATACAATTCAATACATTTCTGCAATGATTTAGTCGGTTCTGCTCGTTACTGGCCGCCCTGACCTCTCTTCATCAGTGACACTTTCTCTCCTCTCAGAAAAGTGTTTAATCCATTTGTACACTGTCTTTTCCTTCACACGTTATCTTCATAAACCTGGACTAGCCTGCCCCCAATTTCACTTACACTCTGTCAGTTTAATAAGAGATCAATGAATGCTCGGGCATTGCTGTAATTCAAGATCTGATTTTCCCACGACGGCACACAAAAACACGCAACAGTGACGAATGCCACTCAGCAAGACACCGCCACAGGTCACACAAATGCATCTGTGACTCTGAGGACCTGAGGTTATGAAAACCTCCCGAGCTGTTGGCACAGTGCTGCTCACAGGCCCACAGTGGCAGGTGCAGGAATTCAATTGCTAGGCATCAAATCATGCTACAAGTTAGTCAGGTCCTGTTTGCAAGTTTTTTGAAACCTATGTGACTGACACTTTAGTATTCTAAGGCACGGATCTATTTAGTCTACATCTTGGCATTGTGAAGAGGAGATAAACATGACTAAATGGTTTATAAAAATAGGGTCCAATTTGTATAGGATGGAGTGGGTCTATCGGTCCCTGCTTAGCTGAGTGTCCGGGAACAAAGAAATACTACATATCTCGTTGGTTTAAAATTTCCTTCTCCTTTTTATGAAGTTCCTAATAATGTTATGTATAGTTAAATTACACTGAACCCTAATTTTAAAAGCAAAATAGTGCATGAAACAGAGAATAGAAATAGGGTGGTTGTATTAACTTAGGAGGGACCCTTACAATACCCTAGCACAGGGGTTCTCAACCTTCCTAATGTCGCAGCCCTTTAATACAGTTCCTGTGGGTCGTGACCCACAGGTTGAGAACCGCTGCTAGCAAATTCAAATAACTCTTGCTATTTACATAGAACACAACTAAAGTAGCCTGAATTAATGTGTTACAGCAGATTTGGTAAACTTTTGGTAAAAATATTGCTAATATTTTAAGCTTTTTACGCCATACGTTCTCTATTGCGACTACTGCACTCTGCCATCATAGTGGGAAAGGAGCCACAGGCCCAAGTAATTAAATAGGCACGGCTGTGTTTCTCTAAAACTACACTGATAAAAACAGGTAGTGGGCTGAGTTTGGCCTACAGACCCTAGTTTCCCTACAGACCCATTTCTTCCCTTATAGTACGCTGAGAATGATTTTCTAGATGCTTCAATGAAAACTAATGAACTGGGGTTGTCTATATTAGTGGCCATAAAAGATTCATGCCATTTATTAAGCTGAATGCTCGGCAATTATCCAGATACAAATGTACCTTTCTGACTAATGGCTATGTAACTGCTGCTGGGTCCATATCTGATCTTATCTTTTATCATTCTATACCCAGCAACATCAGTTAATGTCAAGTGCTATTACAAGGGAGGCATGGAATCTTCATTTTTCCAGTATTTTGCCCTCTTGTAAACACACACAAAAAGAATCCTGGAAATTTAATACTTTATTAAAGGCTGTAAAGCTTCATGATATTTTTACATGAGGAGAGATTGTTTTATTGGCAGTAACAAATGCTTCTTCATGGGTCAGTTACTCAGCTAAAACCACAAAATTGAAGCGGTCTAATGCGGAAAGTTTAGTTAAGTAGATCTTTGCTTTTGATTGTAGGGGGACATCTTTCCCAATTTAAGGAGAATTTACTGTAGCTGTAAGGGCAGGGGCTAAGTAGTGCTGAAACTATACTATTTTAGAAATAGGGCTATATATTTGGAAAAGCTGTTCTGAAAAAGATAACTCTTCTCTCTCTGCTCTTAGCCATATCTTTGTTATTTATTCCAATTAATGGTCATGCAGATATTATAAATGACCAGCAGGAAAACAAGACACGGTGATTTCAAAATCAACGCAAAGTATGCTTTGTTTGATAATTCTATCTTGTGGAAAAAATAATTAATAAAGCAATAGAATAAAATACCAGAATGTCTATCTAAAGAGTATTGCAGAAATGACATGTATTTGAACTAAAATTGGTAGAACTAGGAGATCTATTAGCATTGCTGTGCCTTCTGGAAGGTCCAACGCTAACCACAGTTATATCCTTGGTAGGTGCAATATAAATTGTGTTCTTCCCAAAGCAGAGTCTAAGGAAAAGTGGTTTCATCAATCATAAGCTAACACGATTAGCCAAGAGATCAAAGAGCTTTGAAAATCAATACATCTCAGATAGCATTTGCTCCGATTTTTAATTATAGATGAAGTAACTAATGCCCTGATAATTTAGGAGATTTGGGGAAAGGTTGCACCAAGCACACTGACAGATTTGCTCAGATTTGTTCCTTTCTGAGCTTTGCTCTTTGAAAGGGATTTTCATTCATATGTAGCTACAAGACTCACTTGGTTGATAAACGATGTAGGTGTGTGGAAACCACAATCTCAAGGTTGCCGTTCAAGAGCTTCCGGTTGATGTTATTGCTGGGTTTCTTTCAGAGCTAATTTCAAGACATCAGAAAGTTTGTTTTTCCATCTCTATTATAATTAATGCTATTTTATTTAAGTTATTAGGCTATATAGGTTAAAATTTCTAGGACCTAAGTCTCAAGCCCGACATAGTTCTCAGAAACCATCTTACTTTACAAACGGATGGGGAGTACCTGGCACTTGGCATATCCAACTCGATTACAGCAGAGGTTTTGGTTTTTAAACTTGTGTTACTTTTTCGGGTTCACTTCATATGGAATAAGCTTTTATTTTCAGACCTGGCTTTCATGGCCAAGACTAGGAGAAGACACTTCAAATACCCAAGTCAAGGAGACTGGCACCTGCAGGGCCCTGGGAAGAGGTGCCTCCTTGATTCCTGCAGCCTGGTAGTCCCCTCGCCTCATCTCAGCCTCTGGCACCTGCAGCCTGGTAGTCCCCTCACCTCATCTCAGCCTCTCTATATACACTGATTTCTTCCCTTACAAGACGCGGAGAGAATGACTGTGACGATTTATGTCATATCATACTGCATCAGTTTTATTTCAGTCAGAAGGTTTTAGATTTAAAATATTCAATTTATGTGAGAATTAGCTAGACATAGATATATAGCTCAGATACAAGTCTCACTGTTACGTGGCTAGATTACCGCAGAACCCATGAGTTTTCCAGAAGTATCTCACCATATGAGAAATTACCTGGGGTTTCACATTAACCACAGACCTTTAGTCAGACTTTTTACTGATGTTCCACATTTCCCATTTTTGCTCAAATGCCTCTTCAAACAAATTTATACTCTTATTTTCTTCTCTGAGTTTTATTCCTCTATTTATGTACTGAATCCATCGGAAAGAAAAGTACAAGGAAAGAAACAGGTCCTCAGCCCTGCGCCAGGTATCGTCCGTCTAATAAAAGATCTAATAATGCGTCTGAGCATCTTATTTCTTTCATGTTTTATATTTTCCCTATGAAAATAAGCCTTAAGAGGCGTAGAGTTTATGACTCACAATAATAAAAATGTTATTTTTCCCTCTTGCAAAAAGTTTAATAACAAAGGTATTTTATAGCTGTATGTCTGAACGAATAAAACTCAAATATCCTTGAGCAAATCTGGCATTGATTTAACGTAGTTTCAGTTCCAGAGTAATGTGACTTTGTCTTTTATGCCATCAGAACTTAGTCTCAGGTGTCGAACTTGATTCCTATGTTCATTATCTATCATGATGACAAATAAGGTGCAGGCCACTCAAACACAGGCCTGTGTTGTGACCACCGGGGTTCTGGCTTCAAATGATCGATCCAGTTTGACTCAAAGCAGGAAGAGTCAGCATAAGAATATTCTGCCTCCCAATGACCCAGTAGATCACGTTATAATCAATTCACCCTGTAACATTTACCTAGAAAGAGAAAGGGATGATCTTCTTCTCCTTTATGTGTCAAAACAACTCAAGAATGAGCCCGTTGTGTTCCCTCCCCATTGAGGCCTCGGGAGTCTAAGAACTTAGAGTCAGTATCAAAACATGTTCTGCCCTGAGTCCCTTTGACACCAAAGCTCAATCTTAAACCCAGTTATAATATTTAGAGGGTTTACCACATTTACTACATTTATTTTTATATTTATTTTTGTCTCGGTTAGGCGCCTGTGGCTCAAGTGGCTAAGGCGCCAGCCACATACACCTAAGGTGGCGGGTTCGAATCCAGCCCAGGCCGCCAAACAACAATGATGGCTGCCACCAAAAAATAGCCGAGTGTTGTGGCGGGCACCTGTAGTTCCAGCTACTTGGGAGGCGGAAGCAGGAGACTCACTTGAGCCCAGGAGTTGGAGGTTGCTGTGAGCTTTGATGCCACAGCACTCTACCCAGGGTAACAGCTTGAGGCTCTGTCTCAAAAAAAATATATTTTTGTCTCTTCTCATTAAAAAAAAAGAAGTAAAATATATACATCATACACAATTTACCCTGTTTACCATTTTTAAATTTGCTGACACCACCATCATTCGTCCACAGGACTCCTCACGTCCTAACACTGAAGCTCTGGACCTAATAAATAATAATTCCCTGTCACCTTCTCCCGTATCTCCTAGTAGCCACCATTCTACCTTCTGTCTCTATGAAATTGACTGATGGGGGGTACATACCACAGATAAAGGAAGCATATGGTACTGGTTTTCTTCTGATTATCTTATTTCACTTCAATAACGTCTTCAAAGTTCATCCATATTTCAGAATCTCTTTTATTTTTAATGTTGACTAATATCCTGTTTTATGACTATCGCCATTTTGTTTATCCATTCATATGTCCACGAACAATTGGGTTGCTTTCGCCTTGTCACCCTGTTAATTTATGTACTTCCATGGAAGAGAAGCTGCATTTTCTTAGAATTTCAGTAGATTCTTTGCTGCACATATTTTAAAACTAAAATTGTAGATTAAATAACAAATAGTTCATCTCAACAAATAGTGAATAAAGTGATGGATTGATGTAACACCTATAGAATTATTTTGTGCATGACAGATAATTGGTGGAGGGCTTTGAAGAGACAGATGAAATGACCCAGGGAAAGGAAGTAAGGCCCATGGACTTGACTGCACTGTGTACAGGGAAGAAGCTGAGGTTTCCACTGAACCACAAAAGCAAGGATTCTTGTATCTCCTAGGGGCAATGCTTTAACATTTCGGAGCTTTCGGTCATATATATTCTTACAGTTTTGTTTTGGTTTTTTTGCCTCATAGTAAATTGTATAGCTGAACACATTATAATGTAAGTAGCCTTAGAACAAACTCAGTGGGGAGAATAAAGTAAATGCCAGGATAACATTTTAAGTCCATACAAATGCAATGAATAATTTCTAAGAATCATTTTCTATGGTTATGCCAAAGAAATCTCTTTGGAATAAGTTATTAAAGTCTTTTTTTCCTATAAATATAATTATTTTTTGCTTAAAGTGGCTTCCATAGTTTATAATTTGAGTGTTTTTGTTTTCTTATTCAACATTTATGTCATAATCCTAAGCCCATCCCAACTCAGCTTCATAGCCACAGATTCTGAATTTGTCTTTGTTATTGTTTCTGTTTTTCTGAATGGTGGCCAGCTGTTTCCTCAGCTAGATGCAAACTCCTGGGCACAAGGGATCCTCCCACCTCAGCCTTCCATGTTGCTGGGACTAGATGCATGGGTATGAGCCACCGTGTCAGGTTTATTTTTTTTTTTCTTTAATAGCAGATGGTCGTGTTCTTTTATTTGTTACTTGGCTACATTCTGCACAGCTCTGCCACTCTTTGTTCTTCATTTATTTGTTTACTTTTATGCAAATTTAAGAGGTAAAAGTGGACTTTTTGTTACATTAAGTGTCAGAGAAGCAAAAACTGAATATTGCTATAAAAGATAAAATTGACAAAGAAGAAGGAATTAACTAGAATAATTTTCCACAGATGAACTTGGATTATAAATTAATAGTAGTTTTTAGAGAAAGCAGAGTATGTAAGACTTTTTCTTATAAGTGAGACATAGGTAGATCTGGATTTGCTGGGGTGTATCTGAGAATATAGTTAAGAAGGGAGGTGGAAAGTAGGTAAGAGATGACATGAAGGACCAAGTGATGTATTTCATTAGAAAAATGTCAGCTAACGTGTGCTTGCTTCTGTGAATGACAGGAAGACCGAGCCCTTGCGAACCATTAGAGGCAATGGCATCATTGACAAAGTAATAAAAGTTAACTTGGATGTTCAGATTACGTTTAATCCATTGTAGAGGTAGAGTGAATTCAAAAAAATTATAAGTTATACTAGGAGAAAATGTCACTGGGATTTACTTGTAATTTCTTTGTCCCAAACTAGTTTATCTTCCTTTTTGAAAATTAGAATTCAGGCCACTACATATTTGATTACATTAAAATTAGGAACACAAGTGGATTATCTTTTGGTTTTTGACTTTTCCCCATGGTAATACTATTTTACCACAAAGTCAATTCATGACTTGGTAAAAGTATTTTTACTGGGAAGCATGTTGTTCATATTGAATTCCTACCCCGGCACCTGTTTTCTTTCAGTGAGAAACTATCCAAACCGTGTGTTACAATAGATGTTAACACTTGTGTCCACCACCTTAGGAGGAAGATTGTCCCTAAGACTGGGGCCACGTAGTCTTGGTACAAATGCCGAAGAGGATGTTTCCATTTAACTCTCATGGTGTCATGTTTTTCTGTGTTTTTAATTTTTATTTCCTTATTTGCCTTTAATTTTCATCCTTTTTGAATAGTTCGATAAGCTTTCCAATCTGGGTAATAAGTGTTGGCTCTCCCAAGTATATTCCAAGTTCACAAGGATTAGATTTACTTAAATAATTCTTCATTCAGAGTTGTCAAAATCCTTCTGCCTTTCGATATATCCGGTAATACCCCACCACAATGAGTGTTAGATGACAGCTTGGCCCCATAGTGTCAGGAATGAGTTGGATTAAAAGAACTGTAGGCGGCTTGCCAAGGGTGAGACTCAGGAGCAGACCTTCTAGTTGGGGGACAAAACATGTCATGTCTCAAATCTTCTGTAAAAACTTTATTGATGTCTAACATAGAAAATGAGTGTCTTAGAAATAGAAGGGAATATAATTTTTTAATTGTGGGTCCATTATAGTTATAAAAATTCAGAAAGGAAGAGAATAGTATTAATGTCATCAGGGAAAATCTTCATTTAGACATTTGGACTTGAACTGTATTAACAGTTAAAAAGAGAGAAAGGAAGTATTGTAGCAAATAATATCAGCAAGAGAATTACCCTAAACCAACTAGAATTGCATCAACCTAGTAGGCTTACTATTATCTACCTCCCATCTGTGGGCTTTCGTTTCCGGTTTTAGTTTCTTCTTGAGCTCCCTAGCAGCTGAATTCTCAGAGATTTCACATCTGTTTGTGTCATACAAACTTCGGCTCCGGTCTAGTGAGGGTGAAAGTCTCCCTGAGATCCCGTCTGAGCAGCATCTCTCCCACTTAATTTGACAGAGCCCTATTTCATGGGGATGTTGGCTCCTTCCCCCACTCACTGTGTGTTGTAAATCCACTCCACGCTATGAGGTCGGCTGGGTATTGGATGCAGGGGCCTGCCAGAGGTGCTGACAGCTCTATCTTTTCTGAGGGAAAAGAAATGCTATGTCCTGAAGTCTGGTTGCAATCTTGGCCCAAGAGTCAAAAGTGATTTCATCTTGAAGGATGTAGTGATTATTAGGGACTGTGTTTCTGGGACTGAAGTCTCTTTCTAGTGATGAATCTTACAGTGTTTCTTCTGAAAGTTTTCTGAAGTACTGCTAGGAAAAAAGAGCTGTAGTTTAAATGGGCATGAGTGAAGGAAGAAAATAAGTTGGGAAAGCCCTGAAGAATTTTATATAAATATACACATGATTATACATATCTATGTATGTTAAGTGTCTTGGAGTTACATTAGACTTCATTTTTCTTTAGCCTAAGATAAAAGATTTGTTTTAAGAATACCTATTTCTCACACACTGGTGGCTTTAGAACATTTTCTAACTTTCTTTGTCCTGGCTAATTTTTATTTTAAAATTATTTCATTTCTTAAATATAACAAATTTTATTAAAATAGACATAATTAAAATTATGACATGTCTTCTGAGTAAAAATGTCATATTAAAGCCAGATCTAAGAATCTTCCTTTCCCCAAACCTATCAAAATCAATTATAAAACGTACTTTTCAAAATTAATCATAAAAATTTCCAGTAACAACCAAGAAAGGAAAAGTGGACAATTTCAGTTTTTTAAAAAATATGTCCCTCCCCCCCCAAAAAAATTCCTTAGAAGATTCTCCTGTAGCTCACTTTGCTCTTAATATTACCTTTACTCCCCAAATCAGGGATGGGGAGTGAAGAGACATTATGTAATCATGAAAATTGTGGAGTGATTTAAAAATGTAGAGTAGGAAGATAGAAAATTATGGAAGATAAAAATACCCTATAAGGGAACTAGGCTTTTGCTGCTGCCGCTGCCTCTCAGAGAGGGACCGTTTACTGGGCTTGCTGTATATACCTGGGGCGCCATATTTTCCACAGCCCTGGGATGGTTTGATACTATGCTGCCACAGACTTGAAATTCTTAACAGTTCCTGAACAAGGTGCTCTGTGTGCTAATTGTGCTGCACGTTATGCAGCTGGCTCTGACCTCTTTCCCAGTGACATTTAGTTCTCACTAGGTTGGAAGAAAAATTTTAAAGGAGGTACCCATCACCCTGTAACGTATACTAGAATTATTGGGGGAGATTTTTAAAACTGCAAAACCCAGGCCATCTAGACCAATAGTGTAAGAGTCTTGGCAGGGATAAGGAGAGCAGTAACGGGGTGGGGTGACACAAGACAGCAATAGTTTTAAAAGTTCCCCAGATGGTTATAATCTGCAGCCAAGACTAATAACCACTGAAGAGAAGGCAAATGAGGACACGCACAGGTGGAGCTGCGTGAGGTGGCACATTGAGGTCCAGGGGAAGGACTCAGCCTTGTCCCTGAATTACTGTTGGGCTCTTATTCTTTGCCTTCCCCTTCTTGACCTGCAAATTGTTGCTGGTGAGAAAGAACCAGAGAGGGACTTGAATGGGATGATTCTCTTACACCAAAACTTTATCTCAAGAGCTCTACTCTGAATTAGAAAAAGATGGCGACATCTTACGCCCCACCGCCAATGTTAGGAAGAACCCTGGGACAGGATGTTCAGAATCTCAATGGAAAAAGCAGAATCAGTGTCATCCATCATAGGGCCCCAGCTGAGAGCTGTTAGGAATCCCCGCCATCAAACGCCAGCTCACACAGAAATACAGAATCCCAAGAAGCTGTTTACTAGTCTG
>NW_003852425.1:442863-472803 GCF_000181295.1 Otolemur garnettii | reverse complement strand
ACTGAGATATAGATTCATAAATTATGGACTAAACAGATAAATTTAATGCTCTTTCACTGACAGGGTAGGGAAGAAAGCAAGCAATTAGTCAAACAGAGTCTTTAGGGCTACAAATTTTCCACATTTCAAGGACGGCAGAGTGACTGTGAAAGCAGAGCAAGTGAGTGATAGAATTTAAAAAGCCTGTGAGTCACCACGGAAACGAGATCCGTCCTCTTTTCTTTCAGGAGGAAAATCACTTCAATCAGCGAGTTTTAGTGGCTAAAACAGCAGCACTGTGTCATCTCATGTACTTTTCCATTAGGTTTCTAGGAAGGACAGTCATTGGGCCTTATCTCTGGGGACCAATTCAGGGAGTTATGGCTCTTGCCATATGTGGTCAAACATTCTGGGATTGAATAATTCCAGCCTTGGTAGTTTATAAAGCCTTATTAAATTTATCAAACGTTATTGGATAACATTGGTTAAAGTTTTTTTACTTTAAACAGGACTGCTGCTTAA
This sequence comes from Otolemur garnettii, assembly GCF_000181295.1. Taxonomy (NCBI): domain Eukaryota; kingdom Metazoa; phylum Chordata; class Mammalia; order Primates; family Galagidae; genus Otolemur; species Otolemur garnettii. Next base: position 472,302 of record NW_003852425.1, on the reverse strand, counting down.
CCTTCAGTTCTAGGGGTATGCATCGCTTAATGGTCTCAGTCTGATTTCAACCTCTAACTCTTTCAATCCAATGAACAAAGAAAGAAATTCTTACTAGAAAATGGCATGAAAACTTCAGATTTGTAAACTGTGGTTAGCTAAAGTGAATCTACATTTTTTTCATGCACAAGCTCCATCATGTAGAAGGTCTAAGAAGGCTTCTGGATTTGTTAAACTATTATAGAATTTGAGAAAATACCAAGGGTGAGAAACATCATATGGTTAGGTAATAAATAATGTATTCAATAAAATAGGAGTGTGATATACCAGAGCTTTTATATGTGAATGAGGAGAGTAAAGGATAAGATTGTAGGTATACCCTGATCTCCTATGATGGACTTTTGTGAATTGGTGCCACAATAGTTGCTCCTCCATGTAGAAAAATCTACCATAGATCTCATGGCTGGTAAGGAGCATCAGAGCAACTGCGGGATTATTCTAGAACATCTCAACCAAAATGGGGAGTGAACAACACACCACTCTGACAGACCATAATTACTCAGTGGAAAAATGAAGTGCCAGGGGGTTCTCTGACTCAAGAAACCAACCCATCTCCAGCCTCTAAACTTGCAAGATGTGGAAACAACCTAAATGTCCACCAATCCACAGATTAACAAACTGTGGTATGTGTGTACCAGGGAATAGTATTCAGCCACAAAAAAGATAGAGACTTACATCTTTTGCATTAAACTGGATGGAATTGAAACACATTCTTCTCAGTAATGTATCACAAGAATGGAAAAGCAAGTATCCAATGTCCTCAATACTAACATGAAGTGAGTAGATGATCTGATCTTATATTCACATAAGATAAAAACTCAGTTCCATTCAAGTTGGAGGAAGAGGGGAAGAGGGAGGAGGATTGATGTGTTGCCACTCAATGGGTGTGATGTAAGCATCTATTGCACACCTCTTGGGTGTGGGAAACAATTACAACAGGGACTTTACCTAACAAATACAGCATTGTAACCTAGTTGTTTATACCCTCACATTAATCTGAAATAAGAAAAAAATAGAGACATATACCAATGCAACAAAGCAGAGAACCCAGATATATTAATGAAACCATCTAACTAAAAACACCTGAGCTTTGACAAAGCACACAACAACATACGGTGGGGAAAAGAATCCCTTAGTCAATAAATGGTGCTGGAAAACTGGGTAGCCACATGTAAAAGACAGAAGCAGCATGCACACCTCTACTACTTACAATTTAATTCACAGTGGATAAAGGGCTTAAATCTAAGGCTTGAAACTATAAGAATTCTAGAAGAAAATGTTGGAAAAGCTCTTACAGATAGTGGCCTAGAAAAAGAATTTATGAAGAAGACCTCAAAAGCAATTACCGCAACAACAAAAATAAACAAATGGGAGATGATAAAATTAAAAAGTTTCTACATAGCCAAGGACACAGTCAATAAATAGACAACCTACAAAATGGGAGAAAATATTTGCAAGCTATACATCCTATAAAGGACTAATGACAAGAATCTACAAAGAACTCAAGCAAATTAGTGCGAAAAAAAATCAGATAACCCCATTAAAAAATGAGCAGAAGACATGAACAGAAACTTTTCAAATAAAGACAGTCCAATTCCCTCCTCCCACAAAACCAAAAAACACATGACAAATTGTTCACCATATTAAATCATCAGGGAAATGTAAGGAGGAAAACCACAGTGAGGTACCATCTAATTTCAATGAGAATGGCTGTCATCTAAAAGTCCGAAAACAAGCCTTGGGGAGGATGTGGAGAGAATGGACGCTGATACACTTTGATGGAGCACAAACTAGTCAACCTCTGTGGAAAGTCATACGGGGATACCTTAAAAAAACTAAAACTAGACTTGTCATTTGATTCAGTAATCCCTCTACTAGGTATTTATCCAAAAGAAAAAAAAAGACATTTTATCAAAAAGACACTGACCAAATACCATACAATGTAGGTGTATATGGCACACTGCCTGGGGTAAGGACTCAATTACACGTCAGATTTTGGACCGGACTTTACTAATGCAAATCATGTAACCTTCATATTAATTAACCCTCATGTTAATGTACCCTCATACTATCCCCCCCCCAAAAAAAGTCAGTTGTACTCAAATGTTTATTGAAGCATAATTCACAATCACAACAATATAGAAACAACCTAAGTGTCCATCAACACATGAGTGATTAATTAAATATGGTATATGTATACCACGGAGAATACACAGTCATTAAAAAAAGGTGAACTAGTATTTTTTGTGACAACCTAGATGGCACTGGAGAACATTCTTCTAAGCGAAGTATCGTAAGATTGGAAAAATAAATACCACATGTACTCAATACTAAATTGGAAAGTCAATCAAATCTGAAGTGCACAATGGAAGTTAAACTCAACAGGAATCAAGTAGGTGGGAGGCGGGGGGGGAGAGGCTGGGCTAATTCCCACCCAGTTGGTACAATGCACACATTCTGGGTGAGGGGTATACTTATATCTTTGACTTAAAATGTACAAAAGCAAATTACATAACCAAAATTTGTGTATCTCAATCATGTTCTGGTGAAAAAGATTAAAACTCCAGGTTTCAGCACAATGGGCCTCAAATCGAGGATCAAGTGATTAAGAACACATAAACAGGGCTTGAAAATACCAACCAACAAAGGCAACCAGCTGCCCATTCATTCTTCCTGGGGTGTAAGAAGAAAAAAGAACAGCAAACTAAAATTGTTATTTGGGGGCAAAGATTATATTTGATTATTAGTGCTTTTTTGTGAACCTTTTTGTTTAAAAATTATTGTTTTCATACTAACATATTATTTAAATTTGTATTTGAATGAGATTTTTCTGAGGGTTGATAAATATGTCTCTTTTTGTCCTTTTTTTTCGTTTTCAAATGTGTTCAACATATGTTTATACAAGCCTTCCACAAATCAAGTAAGTGCTTAAATTGAGTTTTAATAATATGTCCCAAACTGCTTCCTCTAGATTTTGGGATTATAACTGCCTTGGATTTTCTCATTTATGTTTAACATAAAGTATATTTTACAGACTCAGCTTTTTCTTTGCTTTAAGAATAAGTGTCAAGATTCTTTCAAGTAACAATGGAAGAATATGAGGAAATTGTAACTACTTGAAATGGATTACCTTTGTTAAAAGTTGTTCTTTTTGCTTTGGTTGTTGTCTCCTTAGCTGTACAGAAGCTTTTCAGTTTAATTAAGTCCCATTTGTTTATTTATGCTGTTGTTGCAATTGCCATGGAAGTCTTCCTTATAAAGTACTTCCCCAGGATGATTGCTTCTAGGGTTCCTCCCCCCCCACTTTCTTTGAGGATTTTTATTGTTTCATGCCTTAGATTTAGGTCTTTTATCCATCTTGAATCAATTTTTGTGAATGGAAAAAGGTGTGGGTCCTGTTTCAGTCTTTTACATGTAGATATCAGTTCTCCCAGCACTGTTTATTGAATAGGGATTCTTTCCCCTAGTGTATGTTCTTGTCTGGTTTATCAACGATAAGTTGGCTGTAAGATGTTAGTTTCATCTCCTGGTTTTCTATTCGGTTCCGGATGTCTAAGTCTCTATTTTTGTGCCAATATCATGCTGTTTTGAACACTATGGCCCTGTAGTACAGCCTAAAGTCTGGTAGGTTGGTGCCCCCGGCTTTGTTTTTATTACTAAGAACTGCCTTGGCTATACAGGTTTTTTTCTGCTTCATACAAAACGGAGAATTATTTTTTCCAGGTCTTGAAAGTATGATGTTGGTATTTTAATAGGGATGGCAGTGAATCTGTAGATTGCTTTGGGAAGTATAGACATTTTAACAATGTTGATTCTTCCCAATCGTGAGCATGCTACGTACTTCAATTTGTTAATATCTTCTGCTATTTCTTTTCTTAGGGGGTCATAGTTTTCTGTATGGAGGTCCTTAACCTCCATAGGGGTATATTCCTAGGTATTTCATTTTCTTTGAAGCTACTGAGAAGGGAATTGTATCCTTTATACCTTCTCATCTTGGCTGTGATTTGCAGATACAAAAGCTACAGATTTGTGGACATTGATATTATATCCTGAGATGTTACTATACTCTTTGATCACTTCTAGGAGTCTTGTGGTTGAGTCTTTGGTTTTCTCCAGGTATAAGATCATATCATCAGCAAAGAGGGAGAGTTTCACTTCCTCTGCTCCCATTTGGATGCCCTTCATTTCCTTCCTTCTTGCCTGATGGCGTTAGCTAGCACTTCCAGCACTATGTTGAATAGCAGTGGTGATAGAGGACCACCTTGTCTTGTTCCAGCTCTGAGTGAAAAAGCTTTCAGTTTTACTCCATTCAGTATAATATTATCTGTGGGTTTGTCATAGATGGCTTCAATCAGTTTAAGAAATGTGCCACCAAAGCCTATATTCTTCAGAGTTCTAATTAGAAAAGGATGTTGAATTTCACTGAATGCTTTTTGTGCATCTATTGAGAGGATTATATGGTTTTTGCTTTGTTTTTGCTTCTGTTGATATGGTGAGTAAGGTTTATGGATTTGAGTATATAAAACCAGCCTTGCTTCCCTGGGAAAAATCCTAGTTGATTGTGACCTTCTCTAAAGAGGATAGGTGAATGGCTAATGAACATATGAAAAAATACTCACATCCCTAATTATTAGAGAAATGCAAATCAAAACCAACCTGAGATATCATCTAACCTCAGTGAGAATGGCCCACATCACAAAATTTCAAAACTGCAAATGTTGTCCTGCTTGTGGAGAGAAGGGAACACTTCTACACTGCTAGTGAGACTCCAAACTAATACATTTTTGTGGAAGGATGTAGCAGCCCGTATAGCCTATGGCTAGGAGGAGTGAGAGTTGCAAGAAATACTTGTATAGCTCAATAATGGAACACCTTGGTGAAAAGGGCATGGAGTGGGATTTGGCTCTCCTAACAAACATGATAGAGCCTGCAAGATGAGAGCAATGGTGAATTTGTAGTCTCTACACCTGTGGTGTAGAGAGGCACAAGATCAGCCTTATATGAGGCTGCAGGAGAAGGCAATTGGGAGCATGCACATTCTATCATGACCTGCTTACTCTGACTCTTGTCACTTTTCCTGCCTACAGAACACCAGCTTGGGGCGTCTTTCTGCTAAAGATCACTAAGCTCTGCTAAAGACTTAGATCTATCTGTCTAAGAAGACTATCTCTCTCTGTCTCTCTCCCTTCTGCTAAGGTAAATAGCCCTCAGGCACCTAAGAGCAATTGTTCCTGAGTGAGATAACAGTATAGGGGTCCTCAACCAGAACATAGCTGGATAGGCTGGGGCTGGAGACCAATCAGTTCCAGGCCCTGATAAGTGGCATTCATGAAGGGACCCCAGCAGAAGGAAGAATGGAGAACCCTCAAAGAACTCAAGCTAGAACTCATTTGATTCTGCTGTCCCATTACTGGACAGCTTAGCCAGAAGAAAAAAATATATCCTTTTATCATAAGGACACTTGCACTAGACTGTTTATCGCAGCTCAATTTACAAATGTGGAAACAGTCTAAATGCCCACCAACCTATGAATGGATTAACAAGCTGTAGTATATGTATGCCATGGAATATTATTCAGCCACCAAAAAAGATGGAGACTTTACATCTTTTGTATTAACCTGGACGGAAATGGAGCACATTATTCTTAGTAAAGCTTCACAAGAATGGAGAAGCAAGAATCCTATATACTCAATTCTGATATGATGACAATTAAGACCTAGTACATGGTGGACAGTGGGGGATGGGGAGAGCAGAGAAAGGGAAGGAGGCAGGTGGTGGGGGCTGATGGGGTGTGGCAAACCTTTTGGGCGTACAACACAATTCTAAGAGGGTCTTTATAAAATGTAGTTAAGGTAACCTGGCTCTTTGTACCCTCGATGAATCCCCAACAACAAAACAAAAGTTATTATTATTAGAAAAGCTAAGATAGTAACTTTATTATGAGTATACAGATAATAAGCTATACAAATAAATATTCATTTGTTATATTAGTATATAAAATAGTAAACTAAAATAAAATGAATCCCCAAGAACTCTCAATCTTGGCACCAGATGCCTATGTTACATATGTATGTTTTCAAACCATCTCTTGGTTAGTAACTATTTCCTTCTGTGATGATTGAGTTCATTTATTAAATCCTTGAAAAACATTACTTTTCCCTACTATGCAGACTCCCACAAAGAAACATAACTACAGGTAATTTGACAGAATGAAATGTTCAATATCCTTTTATCGTCATAGGAGATGTTTTCATCACCACAGGTGGTAAAAGACAATCATTGCCAGAAAACAGATACAACTTTTTACTTCTAATCTGTCAGAGCTTCCCCCTTTAAAGTGCATTTAAATGAAGTAGAAGCTTATTTATCAAAGCAGCACAATGCTCATTTTCTAGAATATTTTAGAGAAGGAATTCTTTCCAAAGATTGTCAAAGGCAAAAGAGAATTGCCATTTGGGGTAATGAAGGACAAATAAAAGAAATTGACTAAAATGACTTCCATGGATACGATTAAGTCGTATGTGAAAATATTTAAACAGAATAAATGTTGAATGCAGACTAGCTATCTTAAATGTTCACGGTTTGCTTTTTACTAACTTTTCTAGTTTGAAAACCTGACACTTTAATGTAAATGAGATTTGTAATTTTACCGTCACAATTTATGTGAAATTACTCAGTATACATTCAACCCTGGACATTTTTTATTAAGTCCTAATAATCACCCAGGAAATGTATTAAGTAAGATTTTTGTCCTTGAGCCCTCAATGTTATATGATGCCACCATTTTCAGGTAAAGAATCTGGAACATAGAACAGCTTATTTTCCAAAACTCTAATAAGTACTAACTGACAAATTTGGGATCCATTTTTTTTTTTTTTACCCAAACCTAGTTTTTTAAAACACTCTGCCTTACATTTATGAATCTGACTCAAGCTAGGCCATTATAAACTAATCATGCTTGTCTTGTTCTTTTTCAAGCTACACACTCAATACAGAGTTATAGCAACGTTATAAGGAGTAGACTGGAGGAAGGTTTGGGGATATAACTTCTATGTTACCTATCCCTCCCTCCCTCCCTTCCTTCCTTCCTTCCTTCCTTTTTTCCCTCCTTCTATCTCACTTTTGTCACCATGGTTGAGGGCCATGGTGTCATACCTCACAGCAACCTCAAACTCTGGACTTAAGTGATAACTCTTATCTCAGCTTCCTGAGTAGCTGGGACTGCAGCTGCCTGCCTCAACGTCAGGCTGTTTTTTAGAGACAGGAGTCTCATTCTCTCTCACGCTGGTCTTGAACTCCTGAGCTCAAGCAATCCACTCACCTCGGTCTCCCAGAGGGCTGGGATTACAAGGGTGAGCCACTGTGCCTAGCCCTCTATGTCACATTTTTCTTGCTTATCCAATCCTCTGACCCTCTGTTCCACCCTCCACCAATCGTCCAAAGCAAAGTCCAAGTAGACAAAAAGAAAGAAGGGTAAATCATAGCCTTCTTTTTACATTTTGTTTTTCTTCCTGTGCTAAGCCTCATACTTGTTCTTTCTACAGTTTTACTTCAACAGAGAGAATTGACACAGATTGCTTGTTAAAGTAGGGTGTGAAGTCTTTTATTCAAGCTTCCTCTCGAGAGTGGCACCAAGCAAGCGCTATTCTAGTCAGAGTCTGTGACCTCTACAAAGTCAGCTGTATGAGACTGTTATGAAGTGGATTATTATTTAAAATCTCAGAGCTGGTTCAAGTCAAAATTTCCACCGATAAGTAATGGCTCAAGTGAGTTTATGCATGGTATCATTGGGGGTATCAGTCAAAACAAAATACGGCTTTTCCTAGGTCAAGACAATACCAATTCAGCTTCATTTCATCTTAATTTACCAGGGACTCATCACCCACTTGCTGTATATAACTAAGAGGATTGCTTAGCTCTCTGAAGTTTTTCGTATACTTTCCTCTTTATAAATTGTGACTAATATTTATGTTGTGAGAAGAAATGGAATGAAGTATATAAATGTATTTTTAAGCTATAATACTCTATGCAAACATATTCTACTATGAGATGCATTGTTGTTTTGCATAATGTAAATTAACTGAATTAATTAATTAAAGCCAGGAAAAAAGGCCAACACACTTCAAACTATTTGCATTTATTCATCTTTGCTTATAGACGTATAGAAATCCTTGATCATTATACCAGATGCCTATGACTATTGCTAATAGCAAAGATATAATAGTTTAAAAGGTAACCTATAAACATTGCACTTTTAAGGTTTATATTTGGTGAAAATTTTATTTTTTAAAGATTATTTTTCCTTGCTAAAAATTCAGTTGGAGACAAATTCGTCATTGATTTAGCTCAACTTTACCTATAACTGTCACTATCCATTTAGAAGGGTTTGTTCCATGGACTAAATTACCATTAAGTGTTTGAGTACTTTATTATTATTATTATTTTTTTTAGTGAGAGTCTCAAGTGAGATGTTGCCTTGGTAGAGTGCCATGGTGTCACAGCTCACAACAACCTCCAGCTCTTGGGCTTAGGTGATTCTCTTGCCTCAGCCTCCCAAGTAGCTAGGACTACAGGTGCCCACCACAACGCCTGGCTATTTTTTGGTTGTAGTTTGGCCGGGGCCAGGTTCATACCACCCACCCTTGGTATATGCAGTTGGTGCCCTACTCACTGAGCCACAGGCACCACCTGAGGACATATAGTTAAAAAAAAAAAAGTCTGGAAGTGTTTTCAGAAGTGTTCCTCCTTTGAATGAAGAACATTAGTGACTCTTGAGCACTGGTAGGCTTGACCTATGACAATGTCTTTGGCACAGCACGCTTCATTAGGCAGCCATGAGTTATATGGTTCTATTCATGAACCTTGTACATTGAATAATTCACTCCATTGAGTAGGTCAGTTATTTTACTGAATGTGTTTCTGTGCTTCTTTTGGTCAATGCTGGTTGTTCTTTATATAAGTAGAATTAGGTAAACTATCCCTTGGATTCCATCTTGTGTTTATAAGAGGAAAATCAAGTAAAGGTGCTCATCAGGACTACTCTCTATTCAATAAATGGAAAATTTTGGAGTTATTATTAAGCAAAACTGCTTGCAAAAAGAACTCAGAATGAAATGCTAAGAAAATGATACAAAATTTTTCAAACTATTTCCTTCAGATTTACATTATTTTTCTTTTACTTTTAGCATAAATTTAGTGTTTTGTATTGTTGATTTATATTAATAGAAATTTAAAAGTAATTAAAAATTATGATTTTAAAAATTATTCTAAAGTCAATTACTCAAATGTAACCACTTTCAACATTAGTTGGACATCTTCCTAAATGAATATCCATATCTATAGCCATATCTAAATAAAAATATAAATGGGTAAACTCACCAGACTATATACATTAACTATGTGCACATTTTTTTTCTGTTTTCCCTCCAAAAAGCCATTCAAAATATATGTATGTGTGTATGTACAGATAGATGGATGGAGAGAGAAATGAGAAATTATTTTGTAGAAATTGAGTGATACTAATAATATTTAAAATTTTATAATACTTGAATTTGTCAGAAAAACAAAACTGGAATGAATCTAATAGTGTTACTAAACTTTGTTTCACAAGCTCAGTTGTATTAATCCTTAAAATACTCCTTGTACTTAAAAATAAAATTTTGAGTTGGAAATCATTTTAAGTGCCAATATTGGGTATTAACAATTAAATACAGACATTAAAAAAGAAGAAATTAACACATATTTTTTACCACCTCTTCTATTCATTAGTTTGAAGGTTTATTCCTTTTTTGTAGAATTTTTTTTTTTTTTTGAGGCAGAGTCTCCCTCTGATGTCTGGGCTAGGGTGAAGTGACATCATCATAGTTCACTGTGAGCTCAAAGTCCTGGACTTAAGCAATCCTCCTGCCTTAGGCTCCTGAGTAGCTAAGACTACAGGTGCATGCAACTATGCTCAACTCAGTTTTCTATTTTTCGTAGAGACAGGGTCTTGCTCTTGCTCCGCCTGCTCTGGAACTCTTGACCTGAAGCAAATCCTCCCTTCTTGGCCTCCAAAATGCTAGGATTACAGACAAGAACCATTGCTGCCAGCCCCACATTACAGAAATATTTAAAATTTGCATTTTTTTCTGTAATTGTAATCTTTATAGTTGTTTCATTTTATTTTTGTATTGAAGTGTGTTTGGTGCTCATTCCAAGTCTTTTTGCTATATTAACAACATATAAAGGATTTTTAGGTGGGGCTGGGTTTTGAACCCACCACCTCTGGTATATGAGGCCGGTGCCCTTCTCGTTGGGCCACAGGCACCACCCAATAAAGGATTTTTAAAATCACCCCTTGGTTGATCAAGTTTTGTTTTCAAAATTTTCTGGATGCAATTTCAAGTAGGTCTCATGGATGCAATATTATTAAAAATTGTTTTCTCTCAAAATTTAAAATTTATTTGTATAGGGTCCCCCCCCCCCGGAAAAAGAATACTGGGCTCCCAATACCATGATAGACTGGGTCTATGCAATACAGGGCATCCCTCACTCAGGGCTGGGCAAGGACACCCCCATACCTGACTCTGGTTTCCAGGCCTAAGCAAACAGATTATCTGTGCACTCTGTGCATACAAGTAAAACAGGAGAAACGCAGTTTTCCAGGATTTCGCTTAAGCCAAAGCCTCTTCTGGAGTGGACCCTTACACTGCTTTTTCCCAGACCTTAAAGAACTGCATCCATTCATTAATACCCTCATTCAGTTGCTAACAAACATTGAACTGCTTCAGGATTGAACTGCTTCACATCCTAGTCAAATGTAATTCCCAAAACAGTAAAGCCCCTAGAGAAAAATGACCCATATGGAGATTTCCCTCTTGGGTCTCTCCCCCTCTGCCAGAGGCTCTGATGCCTTTCCTTCCTTCTGACTTTCTAATAATCATGATCTCTGTGGGCTGTGACTTCCTTCTTCAAATCTCCCAGACCAAGAACCTACTGCAGAAAGAAATAAAGGCAATATACAAGAGGCATACACCATAATGCCTGACCTAAAAAACTTTAAATTTAAGCAATCAACTACATACTCAACTACGCAATAACAAGTCCAGGTTGTTATGTGAGTTTTCAAGACAGAAAAAAACAGACTTATCAAAAGCAAAGAGATGAGAAATATGCAGAAGTACCATGGGGGGATTTAGATACTGAAAGAACATGTAGCGAAAGAGAACAGGATGGCAAGAGAGTCTGGAGCAGTAGCCCTGGGCCACTGCTGCCAGCCTTAAAGTCAGCATTTAATTCATGGGAGAATAATAAATTTGGAGAAATCAATTCTCACCCAGGGTCCTTTTCACCTCTATCCCCCTAGATGTTTGCTGTCAATCCTGTTACTATTTTCTGGCATTGACAATTGCACCCATCTTTTTTCATGACATTTCCATTCATTTTTTAGTCGGATCTATTAGAGTCATGACTTTTTAAAAGAAGGGTTCTTGCGACACATGAATTCCCCAAATGACTTTTATACACATTTGACATCTGCTAATTGCTTTTACTCTTCAGTAAAACTTGGCTGCATATAATAGTCTAGAATCATTCCTTCTTTCTTTCAATATTTATAGATCATACTCTACTATGTTCAAGTAATAGATACTGTTTTACAGAAATGTAAGGCCAATTTAATGTTTAGCCCTTGCGTAAGTGGCTTCTTTTCCTAAAGTGGTTAGAGAATTTTGTTTATTTAAAGACCTAACATCAAGAATGTAACTGGTGGTAATGAATTTTTGTAAGTGGTCCTCTAGGACATCCCCCTCCCCCAAATTTGTGTACCCTTTTCATTTGTGGTTTTAGTCCTGTCATTATTCTACTAATATTTTGTTGTGTTATATCTTGAATATTTGTCTGGTTTATTTATTAATCCCTTTACTTCAGAATCACCCATTATTTATTATGTTACTTGGTTTGGCCCTTCATTTTTTTTTAATTAAATCATAGCTGTGTACATTAATGCAATCATGGGGTACAATGTGCTGGTTTTATATACAATTTGAAATGCTTTCATCCAACTGGTCAACATAGCCTTCCCAGCATTTTCTTAGTTATTGTGTTAAGACATTTATATTCTACACCTAGTAAATTTCACAAATACCCTTGTAAGATGCGCCATAGGTGTGGTCCCACCAACTACTCTCCCTTCACCCATCCTCCCCCGGGCAATTGAAGCAACATCAAAAATACACTACTGGGACCTGATCAAACTAAAATGCTTCTGCACAGTCAAGAACAAAGTAAGCAAAGCAAGCAGACAGCCTTCAGAATGGAAGAAGATATTTGCAGGTTATGTCTCTGACAAAGGTTTAATTATCAGAATCCACAGAGAACTTAAATGTATTAGCAAGAAAAGAACAAGTGATCCCATCTGAGGGTGGGCAAGGGACTTGTTGAGAAACTTCTCTGAAGAAGACAGGCAGATGGCCTACAGACACATGAAAAAGTGCTCATCATCCTTAATCATCAGAGAAATGCAAATCAAAACCACTTTGAGATAATCATCTAACTCTAGTAAGATTTGCCCACATCACAAAATCCCCAAACCAGAGATGCTGGTGTGGATGTGGAGAAAAGAGAACACTTCTACACTGCTGGTGGGAATGCAAACTAATATGTTTCTTTTGGAAAGATGTTAGAGAACACTTAGAGATCTAAAAATAGACCTGCCATTCAATCCTACAATTCATCTACTAGGTATATATCCAGAAGACCAAAAATCACATTATAATAAAGATATATGTACCACAATGTTTATGGCCCTTCATTTTTAATCTCTTATCTTCTAATGAATTATATCTTTGTCTCTTCCTTTTAGACTTATCTTAAATCTATCTACCAATTATTAAATTTTAAGCTTATTCTGTTTTTTAGGGTTCTAATTTAGAACTTTTTTAGAATCTCTAATCACTGAGGGTTTTTTGTCCTTTTTTGTTTCCCTGCTCTCAATTCTCTATTTTTATTTCTTTGCATTGCCTTTCTTGTCTGGTGTTCTTCTTTACTTACTCAATTTGCCAAAATCTGTGGTGTGAACGATCTTCACATCATTGTCTATCTGTTCCTTTGGTAATATTCAATTTCAGATGGAAGTTTATGTTTTGTTTTATTCTGCTTTGTTTTGTGTAATAAGTTTATGTAGTTGTCATGCCAATTTTCCCTGTTGCTTTTGCTTAATTTGAGATTTCTTTCCTCAGATTACTATGATTTAGTATTGATGAATACTTTCTGATACTTTGTTTTGGTTTGGGTGTGAAAAGCTGAAAAATGCCCTCATCTCTGTAAATAATGTCAACCTCCTAATCCTTGGAAATTGCAAACATCCTGTCAAATAAGACAATGAGTTTTCGCAGATGGGGTTCAGTCTGGGATTTGAAAATGGGAAGATTATCCTGGATTACTGGGGTGAGGCCAACATAATTACAAGGGTCTTTATGAAAGGGAGGTAGGGCATGCCAGGCAGAGATGTGACAATGGAAGCAGTTGAGGTCATGTGTATTTCAGATAAAGAAAGTGAAGGAGATTATATTGTTTGCACTTTTTAGGCAAAATAACCTACAAATTTGTACCCTCATATTAATCTAAAATTTTTTAAAAAGAGGGAAAAAGAAAGTGAATGAGAGCCAACAGTTGCTATTTGGAAAGGCCAGGGACAGATTCTCTCCTACAATCTCTAGACGCTCGGCTCATACCTTCATTCTAGAGCTTAAGGGCCACATTGGACTTTTGAACTCCAGAAGTTTATTTTTTAAGCCACTGAGCTTCCAGTGATTTTCTATAGCAACAATAACAAACTAATCCAGTAAGAACAGTCCTTTCTCCGAGATCGAGATCTAATGTGAGCAATTTTTGCTTTGAGGGAAGATTATTCTTTTTTTCTCCTATTTAAAAATTATGGACTATTGAATTATTATGGAATACAGTTATTATACCCATCCAAGAAACCACTTATTTTTATTTCATTGAATTGTATTTTCTTTTTCATCTGTGATCACCAGTCCTTTCCTGATATTTCTTCCCATAGTCTTGTATTTTAATCAACTTGACCTCCATCTTTGAATATGATTCACATACATATGAGTCTGTATTCACACACATAAAAAGTTGCTTTTCCATTCTTCCTGAGCTGGAATGTGCAAATTCTAACTCCTTGCTAACAAAAAGAATGCTATGAATATTCTCGTAAATGCTTCTTTATTGAGTGAAAGGATACAAGCATAGGATATAGACTTATTTTATTTTGTAAAATGTTGCTTAATTGTTCTGCAGTGCAGCTACATAGCTCAATATTGCATTTCACTTCATGAAGATTCCTTTGTTCACCCATATCCTTCAATCATTTGGTATAGTTTGACTAATTTTTACCGATTTGATATATGCAAGATATATTTTGTTTACTTTTAGCTGATAGTTGACAAGGCTGAGGATTCTTTATGAATGTGCTTATGTTCCAGTGGCCACGGTGTGTTAAGGGAGAACATCCAGAGTCGGGGTCTTCTGAGGGCAAAGGGACTTAGGAGGCCAGGTCACAACATGGTTCTGGAGGTAATTACTATTCGGGAAAGAAAATATACACTGACCCTAAAAGATGAGGCATATATTATGGTGAGTGGGAAGTAGAATGGAGCTGCCCTAAAGTCTAAACCCTATAACACCCAGTGGTTTCCTGAAGACAAAGACTTAGACCTGGAACAAAAGCCTAGAGAGTGAGACTTTCAATATTGACAAGAACAGAATTTCTGACAGGACCAGGGCCTGTAAAGCCATGGCTTATTGCTTCTTCCTGACCCAGGGGGAAGTGAGAAGCAAAAATGGCTGAGATTTATCTCTTATGAAGATAGTAGACTTTTCTAAGTAACAGAGGAAGGTTAATCAATGTTAGAGTTGTATAGATTTATAAATTTTCTCAAATCCCTCACCTATATACCAACACATCCTTTACTCATATGAGTTAAGCAGCTCTAATAATAAGATATAATATTTACTATTTCTTAGGAGGCAAGAGAGGCTTTAAGCCTACTCTTCTCATGTATTACTTTAATCTTCACTCTTGGAGAGGTCCAGTAATGTGATATTCCTATACACCAACAGAAATTTATTTTATTTAATTCAAGTCATCTATCTTATAGTTTCAGTATCATGTATAATATATACAAATTCAAGTTAATGGTAGAGCGTCCCTTGGATAAATTACTTTGGGCCATGGGTTGTGGCCATCCTGCAGTCCTGTGAATTCTAGCTGAGTCCTTGGAATACATTGATGTCATCAATAGGTCAGAGAATGCTGGTGAGTCCTTAGTGATGACTTGTATTATAACAAGCTCTGATAATGTACCAGGCACTAGTCAGGGCAGTGATTTGTCATCATCAGCTGACTCTCAGAGAGCTGAGTTTCTGAGAGGTGTCCAATCCACATAACTCTCCAAAGAGTTGAGTCATGAAACAGAAACAAAAAAGAAAACATTTGGAAAGCACATACTCCCTTCAGACTGCAAAGAAGTCAAGAGGTTTGTGTCATCACATTCTCTGAGGACAGCTTAACCAGATATTGCCCTCTAAAAGAGGAGGAAGAGAGAATTCCTAATTGCAGTGGAGGAGAAGAAGAGAAAGAGATAAAGAGGGAGAGGAGTATATTCTAGATAGGGGGTAGAGGGAGGAGGAGAGAGGATGACTGACAAGTTCTCACCTAATGTGTGCAATGAAAGGGCATACAGCATACACCCTGGGTGAAGGGCTCACCTATAATTTGAACTTCACCTTGGAAATGCAAACAATGTAATCTAAACACTTGAACCTTCATATCAATCTGAAATTAAAAATAAAAAAAAAATAAGGAGGGACAGGAGAAGTGACTAAAGGAGAAAAGAGGAAAGAGAAGGGGAGATGTCTGTGTATATTGATCTTCCTGAGTGCCCAGTTAGTCTGAGAGTAATGAGAAGGTTCAGATGGTCTCAAGTCCCTGTCTCTGCTGCTACCTACCCCAAATCACTCTGGACTACTGGCACAGACATGGTTGTTGGTTATTAGAAGGATTTGTTCTATAAAATTTGGATTCAGTTAAAATTCCACACTTTGGATCCAGAAGGCCACCTGTGGCCCCAAGGCTGCAGGTTCTCCACTCCTGAGATAGTGTATACCAATTTATCTTTAAAAATGCATTTCTCTGTATTTGATAACTTTCTGAGAGTATAGGGGAAGTAAATATTATTGTAAGTTATCTAATAGGACATTTTCCTTTTAAGGAATAAGAAAGTATGACTCAGCAGAGGTGAAGGAAACACTGGAGGGAGTTTGAACATTAAAAAACTGATTCTGCAAAGATGAGAATATAAAAAGTCATAAAGAATTTATTAACTCAGGAGTAAAACCTAGCTGTTTTTTCTCAGACTATGTAACATGTAAGAGAGAGGAAAAAAAAAAAAAGGACACCCATACACACAAATCATGATGTAGCCATGATGTTTGAATAGAGGAAATGGAGATTTGGCTCTTTCTGGAAAGATGGGAAACTTTATAGTTTTCATTATAATGATAATTAAAAATAAACAAGTAGCTCCAGTGAGGGAGAACAATTGCTCAGAAGTAGGATGGGGCCACATTGGAAGTAACTCCGGTGTTCTAAAAAGTGGCTCATAAATCTAAGGAGACTTGAATAGTTCCAATAAAGTGTATGACTTTTGCCTATCCCAGTGGTCCCTTGGACAGAGCCTGGAGAGTGAAGCTGTCTTCATTTTACTTTCATTACAATTAAAATTAGTGCATATTCAAAGATATTTGGGGGTATAAACTATGAGGCATAAAAACACATTTATACCTATTCACATATCATGCATTAAACACATAAATAGGCCAAGGGATGATAAATATTAATATTTAACCTAATTAGACATGCACTATCTACCAGGTTCAATTATTTGCCTCTCAACAATATCCTATACTCTGAATTCATTAGACCATGCCATAGTAACTAATGCACTACAAATCTACTTCTTCCTTATGTAACAATCTAAGGTATATGTATAGATAAATGGGATAAGTATTCTCCATAGGGTAATTCATGGGCCTGGAGTAATAGAAATCTTGGCTTTGAAAGAAACCCAGGGTTTTCTACAAACCTCTTCATCTGGAAAAGGAAAGAGCACAGAAGAGTAAATAGGTTTCTACAATCATACCTGGCAGTGTCCATGTCATTTCCACTCATTTCCTAATGCAGAAAAATTAATCACTTGCATAAAATTACAAGGGAGGTTGATAAATATAATAAACTGGTATGACCAGATAGAAAGGAGATAGCTAGCAGTTTCTGCTCCTTTTTTTCTGTTTCACAAAGAACATCCCTTGTGCAAACCCAGTCATCCATGACATACATTGATACAATAAATAGTAATCTGTATTCAAAATTATCAGTAGTAAGACCTGGATTATGCTGTCCATGAGGATGGAAGTGATGTGACTTCACTGCCTATGTGACCTGGCAGACTCACATAGTTTAAGGGTAGATAAATACACAGAACATAGATCACACATCTTATTCAATTTCTCAGGAATGCTGAATTTACAGAATGATGTTCTGCAGTGTAGACACAAGGTGCAGGCCTCATCTCAAGACGAGAAATCGGGGGAGGCTTCTTCCTCTTCTTCAGACTACCTTTCCTGCATCTCCTCTGAAGACAAGCTCGGTGCTGGTATGAAGGGAGGGCTGAGGAGGAGGTGGAAGGGAGGCTTGGGTCTTGATGAGGTGGAAGGGAGGCTTGGGTCTTGATGTACCCTAGACATGAGTTGATGGTTCTACAGTTGGTACAAAGTTTCCCAGTGCAAAAAGAAACTTAAAATACTTCCCCTTGTCTTTAAATAAAGTGGAAGCAACAAATTTAAAAGGAGAATCACCTAGGAGGACTGGAGCAAGCTGAAAGAGATCAGTGGACAACTCGATTCTACTTAAGGAAATGGTGTGAGAGAGACTAAGGGAATAAGAGTTTGATTAGAAAAGAGCAAAGATTTTCTAGAAAGAGTATGTCAGTATGGGCCAAAAGAGGATAAATTATATTGTCAGCCTAAAGCAGTAATAAGATAATAAGGTAAAGTAAGGTCCTCAAGAGATAGACTCAAGGCACAAGATAAAAACACCCAATCCAAGATCCCATCATATCCAAATATTCATATCCAATATTCTCATGCAGATCCCTGTAGAGATCTATCTGTACTCTTCATCCTCATCTCTCATTTCCACATAATCTTCCACATGCATACTTGATCACTACACTTGATTTTCTCCCTACTATAGAGTAATAATTATCAGAACTTCTAAGTCACCATAGGTTTATCACACTTGTTTTTTTTACTTTCTCTATGCAGAAGTGTATAAATACATACTTCATGTCTTGTGAAATCCATCCATGTTGCATGTGACTATAGTTTGTTCATTCTCATTGCTGTGTATATTTCATTATATGAATACAAATAATTTCTTTATTGGTTATACTTTGCATTTGTTCTGGAGATACTAAAAGGGTGATATTCTGGAGGTTTTGTCCCATATATTTTGCTATATTGACAGATTTCTGTTTGGTGAAAACCTAAGAGTTTCTATATTTCTGTCTTACCCCTTTAGAAACTCCGTCTTTCACATTTTATTTTCTAATGTACTCACATGTTCCTATCCACTGAATCTTACACACTCTTCACCTTCACCTGCTTTTGCTCTTTACACAGTCATGGATTCACATCCTCATGTTTTTTCAGAATACAAACTTTATTTCCTATGAGGACATGCACCGTGTCTGTTCTTAGAGTTTAACATACGATATTCAGAATGTTTGTTGGTTAAAAATTTAATAAATGAACTAAATACCCACTAAATGCCTATGACCTTTGTTCCATGTTTTAGGAACTCCCAAATTACAGAAATATAATCTACAATCTGAGTATTTTTTGGAGGACAATACCCAGGTCCCTGAGGCAGAAGACCCATCCTCTGAATTAGAATTCTTCTCCTGTGATTCCTCCTGGTACATGCTATCTTGTGCTGGTAAGGTGGAAGAGCAAAGTCTAGGCATTCAGCCTGTGGGGGTCTGAGCTAAGTCTGTGGCTCTCAACCTTCCTAATGCTGCAGCCTTTAAATACAGTTCCTGTGGGTCATGACCCACAGCCTGAGAACCGCTGAGCTAGATATTTATACTTAGTCATTGATAGAAAAGTGTCTTCCAGATCCAGTTATAATATTCTACTCTCCTCTTAGTTGGGAGTCTAGGTCTCTGGTTTTGTATTACCCACAGGAACTCACCACAAACTCTTTTGTTTTCACGAGAGAAGGTAGGAAATCTATGGATACATTTTGGGAAAAATAATGTTATATAAATGTATGTGGAGATGGAATTAATAGCCATAGGTCCATAATTGCTGTATTGTCAATTACGTTTCAAAAGTGAAAAATTAATATAAAATTAAACCACAGCTAGAGATGTGCTTGACAATAAAAAATGAAAAAGAGTAATCTGTAGGCAGTCAACCATGCTTAAAAATATCCTATACATAATGACTAGCTGAAGATGAGTCCACATTTTAAAACTATAAAACATATACAACTGTAAGGGAGATTCTTCAAACACAATGAACAACATGTTTTAGCTCTGAAGAGGAAGAATATTTGAAGAAATATCTGAAGAAGATATTTTAGTTGAATAATTTGACGGAAAATAATTATGTTTAAAAACATGAAAGATGCAAAACATAATTAAAATCCTATCAAGACAAAGAGATTAAAAAAACAAATAATACTTTCAAAAGTAAAAATATTGTACTAGAAATTTAAAAAATATGGCTAAGTTAAATAGTAAATTGGACATAAATGAGTAAGCTGTATGATACAGATGATTATCTACAACATAAATAAAGGAGACAAATAGAAAATACGAAGGTGTAAGTAAGAGAAATGAAGTTAAAATATGAAAGTATGATGTATGTCAAATTGAGGCCTGTAAAATTATAATGAAAAGAGACAATCAAAGAGATATGATAACTAAGAATTTTCTGGAATGGAATAAAGACAAATCTTTAGAATTAGGAAGCCAACACCATATGTGCATTACAAGATAGGAAAAAATAAGTACACACTTAGGTACACTATATCAAAAATTCAGCATCCCAAATAACAAAGACTTTAAGCAACTAAAAACATGAAATACCTTCTAAAGAAAGATTTGTCACACTGAACTCTTCAAATCAACCACAGAAGTCTAATGACAACATTACAAAGTCGTATGCTGAAGATAAAGAATGGTCATAATCCTAAAAAAAAATAAAAAAAGTTGTAAGATAAAAATGATAAAAAAGAAAAATGTAAAAAAATTTCTATTCAAGAAAATTAAATTGAACACAGAGGAAATATGACAGCTAGGAACAAATGGTATACTGAGAAGCTGATAGGTCTCTAATTGAATATAAATAGGCTTCTATGATTTAAATACCAAAAATAATAATCACTAAATCAGAACTATGCAGTGGAATGCTCCTTACTTCTTCCAGCTCTAAAAGTTTCTTGCACTCCTTGATTTGCAGGACCTTTGACACTTGCATCTCTTGCTCCTATTCCTCACATCTCTTTTTCTGCCTTTCACCTTCTTGACTCCCTCTTACTAGTATCGTTGAGATTACCTCCAGGACCCACCCATATAATTTACAATAATCTTCCCATCACAAGAGCTTTAACTTAATCACATCTGCAAAAACCCTCTGGGCCACATAAGGTAACATTCACATGGCCCAGGGATTAAGATATGGACATATTGGGACAGGGGACATTATTCAACCTTTCACAACTATCACAAAATATGTTAATGACATGTGTAATCAGATAAACAAACATTAAAATGACTCATATTGACTGTACTTTATGTCACAGCATAGTTTCATGACACGTTCTATCAGCAGCTGTACAAAGACAACATACACACACTGTGTCCATCCAGCCACCAACAGTTGGGTAAAACTAAAAACTACTAAACACATTTTGGAGTTTGATCAGATAATAGGATGCATCTTTGTGAGTGAGTGGCACAGAGTAAGCAGTCAAGAATTTACTGAGTGGATGAAAGATTGGCTATATCTCATTAATTTCCACTCAACTTATGGAAATATTGAAGACATAAAACAATGTTACACAGTCTGATAATATTCCCTAGAAAGGAGAGAAAACCATTTTTGTCTTAGGCTATTTCCTCTGCTTCTCCTTTGAGAACAAAAATACTCCTAAGTCAAGCTATCTAACTGAGAGGTGGGGATAAACAGTGAGAATGGGAGATGGAAGCATGGCTGTGAGATCTGGCTAAGATCTCTGGTCTACAAGCTGTAAGAGATATAAACCGATAAGGTCCCCCAGCCAAACCACAGCAAGAACAAACACAATGCCCACTATTTCTCCTCTGGGAGATGCTCATATGATCTCTATATAAAATAAACTCTTGAGATTTAAGGAAAATCTCAAAAAGGTTAAGTGTCTAAAAGTTTGTGAAGATGGTAAATTAATAAAATCAGACTGAGAGGAGAAAGAAGGAAAGATTCACTCAATCTCAACCTAAGACATTAACTTCTATTAATCACAACTGTGGGCAGGATGCTGACAACCAGAAAGTACGCCACACGGAACCAGTGGATTCTTCTTTCGTCTTCAAGAGTGGAGCAAAGCTCCCTGGCTCATGTCCTCTTATGGGTCAGAAGATTGCAAAAGGGTCCTCAAACTCTGGCCTCTTTCCCTCAAATGCACACATGAGTTTACCACTTCATACCCCACTAGTCTCAGCACCATATGCACTCAGGTTTATCTCAATGAACTCTCATCCCTTCAATCTTCAGTCCTGGCTTTGGTTTCCTTATACTCTCAGACATACTCAGAAATTTGTATCCTTACATGTGAAACCTTTACTCATTTCTTAGGACATGCATTCCTCAACTTGTTTGTTCCTCATCTCACGTTTTCAAAATAACAATCTCTAACTACACAAATAAGCCATTCTTTTAAAATTGTCTTCTTATTACCAATGCAAGAAGCTATCATAATCATATAACCATCTCTCAGCCTTCTCTCTGTCCCCAATTCCTTAGTCATATCACATAATCCCACAGTCTAGGAGCTCACATGAGTTCTGTCCACCTGTCATACAGCCAGTCTATAACACTTTTATGGTCTCTAAAGATCTCACCAAATTGTTCAGATCCACCAAATTTCATATATAAACCATAAAAGTGATTGCATAATTGCTTGTACTTCAATATCACATAATAAACATATCACATGATACATGAAATTGAGACAGCTACACGTATACAACACTAAACTGCAAACACCCAAACACATCACACTAATGCTGCCTTCACAATGGCTACACTCGTACGCTCACTGCATAAAATTGTCACAAAAATTACACATAAGCAAAGATGCATACATCTATCAGACAATATCAAAATGACACTCAGTCTTTGTAGAAAATGTACCACACAGTATATTTGCCATCTTCACACCAACATGACATGCCAGCAACCTAAGAAGCAAACGATGCATTTTGAGAAATA
Organism: Otolemur garnettii; assembly: GCF_000181295.1. Taxonomy (NCBI): domain Eukaryota; kingdom Metazoa; phylum Chordata; class Mammalia; order Primates; family Galagidae; genus Otolemur; species Otolemur garnettii. The sequence goes on along the minus strand of NW_003852425.1, from coordinate 449,676 downwards.
AGAGTTCGGTTACAGACTAAACTGGTGTTTTAAATAAAGGAAGTGACTTAATGTGTTTATGAGTTATTTTGTTAGGAACTAGAATTTGACTATTGACTGAAGCTAGTAAATTCAAAGACATAAGCCTCCCCATTAGAAATATAGATTAAGTTAAAAAAAAAAAACTGGGGATTTTCATGATATATTTAAGTCCATGGTAGAGATAGAATTGATTAAAAAAAATACACAAATTACAACAGAAAGGAAAAAACAACCACCATTCATAATGAATTTATAAATTGAGAAGTTTCTAAGATAAGCTATGAATGTGGTAAGGAGACATTAAAAACTCAGTCAGGGCTTTGTGTATGCAGGGGTCATTGAGGACAGTGACATCATCAAGTAGGCCAAGTGATTGCTACATTTTAAGAGTAAGTAAGCACTCAAGAGGGGAGCCATCACCAACGTTGACAGGTACAGTCTGGGTCAGCCCCAGAGATCCTACTGGAGAGCCCCACTCAAGCTCAGGGCCCTTTAGTTCACATAGGCTTGAGTCCTGCAGAGCTCTGGCAGCAGAGGCCACAAAGGCAGATATCTGAAAGAAAACTCTTCAGGCAAGAAGCAGAGATTGGTGGATTCTTTCCTGCAAGTTCTAACCCATTGAGGAAGTAGCAGGACTTTTACATGATAATCTCAGGGGACAGAAGCACTTCATCTGTAAACTGAATTTGCTCTGCTGATAAACAGAAATAGTAATAACAAATGATAGGGACACTTTCCTATATGCCAGCCAAGATTTCAACCTCTGGTACACTGCACAACACAACACATGCCACCCATGGGTCATCCAGCTCTTCCAAGACACATCATTCCAACAAATATTTTTGTATACCTAGATTTGGGGACTATAAACAGTAACTATGTTATAATATTCATAAGGTCAAGTGTTATAAGTATCACTGCACATGGTATTTCTTGACTATTTCTTGAATGTGAAAAAATGCCAAGTGTATGACTTTCTTTCCTTTTCCCAGGAATCTTAGACTCAGAAGAATACACTCCACAGTCTGGACCCTCCGGCTTCACCCAAGGCCACCGCCAGCCAGAAGAGGACTCAGACTCAGAGTACATCTCCTGCGCCTCTTCTGTAGACAAGCTTGCCCACAATGGTATGGGTATGGAGGAGAGTTCAAGCCTGGGAGGAAGTAGGTGAAAATGTGAGACAGAATGTTTCCCTAGATTAAAACTAAGCTCCTTTGCTGAGCGACTGACATAAAGGACCCATTTTCTCAAGGACTGCCCAGGGTCTCTGTTTCCAATCAATGGGCAGAAATGCATCATGTACACTTTCCTGTCTTCTTTGAAAGGTGGTTCTAAAGGATACGAATTGGAAGGTTAATAATACAAGGGAAATATGGACATATTTGCAGAAGAGGAGTCTGGGACAAGTAAAGTCATCATTCAAATACCTCCAGCACCATTTCCAGTTCCTAAAGAACCCTCAAAACTTTTATCTATCTATATATCTACACCTCTGTATGTATACCTCTGTCAGTATAGAATGCATTTATAAATAAATAGATGTAGATAAAAAAACTTGATAAAATTTACACTCCATATCCCTCAGCTGTATAATTTCTCATAAGAAAAATTAAGCCAATAGTAGTACGAAACCTGTTAGTGACTGTATATTGTATCCCAGGGGTGGTTCACAGCTTCCAGTATCCTGCACGTATGTCTCAGTATATCATATGTCTTCAAACCCACTGACCTCTAACACACACAATTTTAATGACTGTTATTGTTTAATTCTATTATTGAGTTTCTAGTAGGAAATTTACCTTAATTTCTGTGACAGCAAGTCCCAAAGGTGATAACAGTGCCTGATACAAAATATCCACTCAATGCGTCTTTTTGGATGGAAAACAATCCCCGACTATGCCATATCTCAATGATTTTTTAAAAAATTTCATTCTCCAGAATTCTGGAAGTCTCAAGAGGATGCTCCTGAGACATGTGTGGTGGTCCCTGCCTGGAGGCAGGCAGCAGGAGAGAATTCCTCTGCCTCCGAGTATCTCTCGTGCATTTCCTCTGCTTGCAAGCTCATTCTTGATGATAAGAATGGTAAGGCAGATGTGAGCGTGAGGTGTCAGCCTGGGCAGGAAGGCACAGCTGAGAAGTTCCGTCCAGCTGCCACTCATGTTCTTTTTCCCTCAAAAACATGAAAGGGGTGCATGCAGAATAATCAGGGCTGAGGCCTTGGGGAGGGATACGTAGAAAATATGTCTTCGAGAAGAGGACAAAGATCCTCAGCGGAAACTTTCAACATGTGCAGGGGAGCAGGTGGGGTAAGGAAAGATAGCACTGATAATAACTGGATCAGAACTTGCTCCCTCAGATGGGCACAAACTCATGTTTACATATATTCATGACTTACACTCCTCTACACCATGTCTAGCCTACTTTTCCTTCCTTTCGTTTCCTTACAAATACATGTCCCCTCATCCTCCATTCATCCTTTTCATTGCCTCTTAGTATTATATAGGTGTTCCCTTCCACCTTCATTTTTGCACATTCATCCTTTTGTACACTGATTCCATAAACACTTCATATGCTCTCACACAGTTAAGGTTTTAACTCTCCCATGGTAGACCAAACCATGGAAAACTATGTCCTGTAGAGAAAGCTCCTCCATATGCAGTCTTTCTGACCAATATGCCATTTCATCCGTGACGTCTTCAGCCATTCACAGAGCTGCACATTCTCTAACATTCTACGTCTTTCTGTCTCAGTTGGACAAAGAACACACATCACTTCCACATTTGCTCACATGTATTCTCTCACCTCATAATACACATGTCCATACTTATCACCATCCATTTTCCACCAACATTAGAAACATCAACCAGTTATGTCCCAGAACACAGCTCCACAAGACAGACCACCTACTCATTTCCTACATAAGTATACTAAGTACACATTTCAAATAACACCACATACAGAATTCTAAATGTCACAAGTAAATGCACGTCCATCCCACATGTCTGCACACAAGGATATTCTCACTGCCATCTTAACTCCTAAAGACTTCACACACCTGTCAAGTTTACTTAAGTTTGAAATTTTCTTTCTTAGGAAACCGTCAATTACATCAAGACACTCCTTTTCCTGGGTCTTCGACAATGCCTCTACCCAAGGGTCTTGAGCAAGGGAAGACTTCCTCTGCATTTTCTCATGTCTATTTCCCTTCCCATTTAGCCAAGAGGCCCTTCATGTCCTCAGCACATATGAAAGAGGAAAGGGTCATAAAAATTTATTATATGTATGTCCAAATGAAAAGGGGTGTGGCTATCTCATGGGATGGAGAAAAAGAATTGGAGCCCTCACAAACGAAGACAAGCATAAAAGAAATGACTTTTCCTGAGAGGATCCACCCAGAAGTTGACCTCTCTCTCATGTCCACAAAGGAATTCCTAATTGACAGTGAGTCCAGCCTGGACAGCAAAGGCCAAGAGGACAGGGAGGAGGCTCGTGGCTTAGCAGAGCCCCCAGCTCTGGAGGAGAACAGGGCCAGGACCCCTGACTGGCTGGTGGCCCTGGACAGTGGTTTCAGGTGCATGGCTTGTTGCCGGGTCTTCCCCAGCGTGGAAGCCCTTCAGAAGCATGTGCAGCATGGGGTCAGTGAGGGCTTTAGCTGCCATGTTTTCCATCTTGCCATGGCCTGGCTAAAGAGCAAAAGAAACAGGAGAGGCCAGAGAAAGAGGAGGAAGAAGAAAATCAAGATGGTGGCACCTGGATACAATAAGGAAAAAAAAATTGACATGAAAACAAACAAACTAACCATGTTATCAGCTCATAAAAGAAGGGAATTAAGGCAGTCCAGACTCTACTGAGGAAGCTTTATCTTCTCTAAGCAGCCATAGAACCCACTTTGTTTACATATACCTACCACGACCACCACTACCACTCTGCAAATAAGATCAGACCATCCATTTTAATACTATCCCCTGCTCTCCTCCGAAGGAAGGGGAAGATGGCAGACTACACCACACAGAAGAGCAAAATGTCCTTATACAAACTAAAGAAAAATGAACATCAGTATATCTCATCTCTAGCACTAGAGTTGAGAAAGGGAGATTCACTGGAAGTAGAAAGTGCTGTGTAGAAGAGGTAAGGGCTCCAGGGATAGCAGAGCACCCTCAAATACTTGGGATTCAGGGTTCTCGGAAGGGGTTCTCAGTAGCAGAGAATTTCTCCATGGATACAGATCCCTCCTAAGGTTTACGAACCACTCTGGTGAAGGATTTCTTTCAGAAAAATATATACATAACGATGAAATACTTGATTGATGTCAAAGGAAATGGGTCCTTTCCAATCTTGTGAGGGGTCAGGAATAATACCTATCAGGCGGTGCAAATGCCTGCTGGTGGCCACAGCAGATAAGTGTTTGCCCACCAGTCCTAGATAAATCAGCATTAGGAGGGTCATTGCCTTCTAGGCTTATTCTCTGGTCTGTCCCCCAAGAGGCCAGGACAAAGTGGAGACATGGCTCTGTTTCTGAGGAAGGGTTGATGTACAGGCCAACCATGGTCCTGCCCTTTCCCTGAATGTGGATGAGATCTTGATCTCTTAGTTGTGATTTTCATGCCTGGGGGAAGCAGCTGAGGTATGCTAAAAAGCAGCTAACCATGCTAAAAAAAGCTGACAGGAGTCAAATCTACTTCTTCTTTTTTTTTTTTCTGAAAAATTTTTTTCATGGTGTGTAGTAGGAGCTAGGAGTAAAGGCCATTTTCTGAAAGATGTCAGTTGTAACTGGCAGTAGGGAGAAATGGAGGCTACCTTCTGTCAGGACCATTTCTGTAAACTTTTAATATTTGCTTCTTACAGGACCCAAATGCTCTTTTATGAAACGTCACTGTTCTCACATCTTATCCTTTTCTTTTCGTTACAGCTTCAAGTGTTTTGTTCAAAGTGACCAGTAGAGAGAAAAACAGAGCTGCAGAGACTTTGCCAATCTAGGCTCATACTACAATAAATGAGTATGTCTTGTATAGTTAATGGACAAATGAAGGGCTCATCTTTTATGCCCCCAAACTCCCAGCCAGAATGAAACCTGAAAATTGCCCTGAGTTCTCTAAATAATGTAGGAGGTCCAGAGAGAGAAGCTGAGCACTTGTCACCACAATAAGAAAAACGACCTTCTTCCTGGATGAAATTCTTTCTGCGCTGTGGTTGGGTTCAGAGTGTAAGTCCCATATCTCTCTTTCTGAGTAACAATTACAGGGTCAGGGTGTTTTCCAAGCTTTGGTTCTGCTTTTCTGGATTCCTCCTGCATAGGGCCACTTTGGAGTCAGTTAGGGACTTGGCACAAAATGGATTCACAGAATAGTTCTTCAGTCATTTTCAATTCTTAATGCAGCTCATTTGAGTCTTAACTATACGGAAGTTTGGGGTTGGGGCAGTCTCTTTATTAAGTAAAACGCTGTGTGTAGTCACCTTCCCTGCACTAACTAATACGTTTCCCTGGGGACAGACCTAGCTTCTTGTGTTCTACAAAGTGTTAAATATCACTGAGGTGGACTTTGCTAAATGGAGAAGAAAAAAAAAAAATTTTTTTTTTGAGACAGAGTCACATTTTCACCCTGGGCAGAGTGCCATGGTGTCATAAGTCACAGCAACCTCAAACGCTTGGGCTCAAACCATCCTCTTGCCTCAGCCTCCCGAGGAGCGGGGATTACAGGCACCCACCACAAAGCCCGGCTATAGAAAATAATTATTTTATCTGTTACCAATTTTATTTTTTGCATTTACTATTTGTTCTTGTTTTCTATGTAATGACTAGTAAGTCTAATGTTTTATATTAATGTTTTAACCTTGATTTTCTCATTTGACCATAAAAGTGCATGTGTGTTGCTTTTGAGGACTCAATCCTCCCTATGCTTATCTTTCTGTCCTTCCTAAGTTTTTCTAAAGCCGTTCTTATGTGCCATATAATATATTTTTCTAATTTACTACTTTGTACAATGACTACCACAGATTGGATTAAGTATGGTCAATCTCGTTTTTAGTATAACAAGGACAGCTCTCCTATCATTTCCTTACAAATTGAAAATTGAGTCCACATATAAAAAACCCTTTCCCAATTACATTGCTGTGTCTTTTTGTTTGAAATTAATACTGTGCTTGAGTTCCTGGAAATTTTGAAAATCTATGTTCCTTATAGAAATAATGATTTAGAATTTTTTTTTTATTCTTTTGTATTTTTAAAACTGAAAATTTAAAGAATTCTTTAACGTAAAAATTATCTCATCACAGCAAGGTCATTTTTGTTTTTCTTGGGTTTTTGACCTTTAAAAACATAAAAAGCAACAAATTAGATACAATTGTGTCTATTTTGTGTTGACAGGTATATGAAAGATAGATGATAATCCCAGTGGTTCTAAATTCTTTGAGAGATCCATGAAATTACTTCCACTACTAGGTATCTACCCAAGGGAAAAGAAGCCCGCATATAAAAATGATACCACACTTATATGTTCACTGCGGCACAATTCATAATTGCAGGGCGGTGATGCCATCTGTATGTAAATACACCTGTCATTTAGTGGGCACTTTCTTTGTGCAAGTTATATGATGACACAGAGTCCAGAAGAATTTATTTTTTATGTATTTCTAAACTTCTTGAACACTCTATTATTTTTGTTGTATTGTAAACTTTTCTGATCATAAGAAAATAAAACTGCTATTGAAAAATCAGGAAACAATATTCTACTTCATTTGAAAATAAGTGAATGTGAAAAAGTACAACAAATACACAGATTTGAAAATTCCTGT
>NW_003852425.1:438888-442409 GCF_000181295.1 Otolemur garnettii | reverse complement strand
TTAAATATTTAATATCAATAATATCAATTAATATCAATAATATTTAGCATTCCTTCATGATACAAACCTTTGACAAACTAGGCATAGAAGGAATTTGCACATCTAAAAATAAAATCATGTACAACATACCCAAAGACAACATCATACTGAATATGGAAAAATTGAAAGTATTTCCCCCATAAATTGGAGCAAGATAAGGATCCCAACTACTACCCTTTCTGTTCAACCAGGGACTGGAAGTCCTGGCCAGAGCAAGCAGGTAAGAGAAGGAAATACAAAGTATCCAAATTAGAAAAAAGGAAGTCAAACTATCCCTGTTTGCTGAGTTTATGATGTTATACCTAGAAAAATCTGAATACTCTGCCAAAAGAATTCTAGATTTGATAAATCAATTGTTTTAGCATACAAAATCAATGCACAGAAATCAGTCACATTTCTATACACCAATAACAAGCTGAGAACAAGTCAAGAATACGGTCACATGATAGATGGAGAAAAAAGACAGCTAGGCATATATTAAATATATAACCAAGGAGGTGACAGAGCTCTACAAGGAAAACTGCAAAATATGAAGTTTTGAAAATATGAACTGAAAGAAATCATAGAAGACACAAACAAATGGAAGAACATCTCATGCTAATGGATTGGAAGCACTGATACTATTAATTTTGTTAAAGTGAACATACTGGCAAAGCAACCTACAGATTCAGCGCAATTTCTATAAAAATCCCAACTGTCAGTTTTCACAGAAATAAAAAATAAATCTTAAAATTCTTTTGAAACAAAACATGGGGCTAAATCGTCAAAGCTATTTGATGCAAAAAAGATAAAGCTGGAGGCATCATGTTACCTGACTTTAAATTACACAAGTCTAAGAAGTACACACACCAAAATAGCAAGGGGCTGGTATTGAACAGATGAGTGTCAATGGAACAGAGCTGACAACTCAGAAATAAAGCCACACACATATGCCAACCGATTTTCCAAAAAGTTAACACAAAACATACACTTGGTAAAGGCACCATTTTCAATAAATGATGCTGGGGAAATTGGATAGCCGTATGCAGAAGAATAAAACTGGACCTTTGTCTCTCATCATATACATAAAAATGAACTCATGATGTATTAAAGATTTAAATGTAAGGCCTGAAACTATACCAATTCTAAATCAGAACCTAGGGAAAACTATTCATAGGTCTTCATAACACAGACTTTAAAAGCAAATTAATCAAAATAAAAATAGAGAATTGGGAATTAGAGAAAAGGCTGTGTTCAGCAAAATAAATACAGAAATTGACAGAATGAACAGACAGCCTACAGAATGGGAGTAAATATTTGTGAACTCTGCATCTGGCAAATGTCTACTATCCAGAATCTACCAGGAATTCAAACACTCACCAATAAGACCCCAAATAAATGCATTTAAAAGGATGTGAAGGAGATTCTGCAGGCCAGTTCTGCAGGCTGGCTTCCTGATGACAAGATTCATCACCCTCTACTACTCTGCCTACATTAATTTCGAGAGACCCTGCCTCAATGCAGACAGGCCCTCATTAATTTCCACATATCCTAACCCCTTATAAAAAGGCCCAACTCTCTGTTACAGAGGCAATTTTGAGGCTGCTCCCCTCTGCCTCCTAGATAACATCAGATTAAAAATTCCTTTCTTCCCTGGCAATCCTCCTTGTCTCAGGAACTGGCTTTCTTTTTTCTTTTTCTTTCTTTCTTTTTTTGAGACAATTCCATTATGTCTCCCTAGGTAGAATGCTGTGGCATCACAGGTCACAGCAACCTTTAACTCTTGAGCTCAAGTGATTCTCTCGCCTCAGCCTCCCAAGTAGCTGAGACTACAGGCACCTGCCACAACACCTGGATATTTTTTGTTGTAGTTGTCATTGTTATTTAGTTGGCCCAGGTGGGTTCAAACCCTGGTGTATGTGGCTGGTGCCCTAACCCCTGAGCACAGGTGCTGAGCCTGTAATTGGCTTTCTGTGTGGTGAGCAACTAGGTCTAGGCAGAAAACCCCTGGCGGTTTCAGTGACAGAAAAATGCAAATTAAAACCACAGTGAGATATCATCTTACACTAGTTAAAACAACAGATATTGGCAGACATGCAGAGAAAAAGGAATGCTTATCCACTTTTGGTAAGAATGTAAGTTAGTACATACGAATTTATGTTTGGTAAATACCATGAAATATTCTACCATCAAAATAAAATCCTTTCATAGCAGTGTTTGTGCAGAGTGGTGGCTTCAAAGCAGTCACTGAAATACTTGAAAATAGTAAAGTTTTAGAGAAAAAAGTTTATTAATGACTTGCACAGCAATCCAGGCTCCACCCTGGTGACTGCAGGGGCCATGGAGAGTGAAGTCTTGGGTTTTATACGCAATTTTGAGGAGTATCAGCTGCTTCTTGGAAGTCTCCCAGGGTCTTAATTAACTCTGTTCTCAAAACAACCCACCTGCCAGGTCTTAATTAGCCTCATTCTCATAATAGCCCAGGTCAGCCTGACCCAACCCATCCAAAGTAGCCTAACCATATCCGTCATCCGCCCCGCTGCATCCAGCTAACTGCCCAACCGCAGCATGGATGGAATTGGAGGCCAGTATCTTAAGTGAAATCACTTACAAACAAAAAGTCAAATGTTACACACTCTCATAAACAGGAGCTAGTCATGTGCCCCCGGGAACATAGACAGAGAAAGGATAGTCACTGGAGACTTGGAAGGGTGAGAGCATGGGGGCTGGGAGGGGCTGAGAGATGGAAAATTACTTAACAGGTACAAGCTAAGAAACTGTACTTTAAACTTATAAATTATTTTTAAAAGTACAATAAATACACTGGAGTATCCAAACGTTATAAACGCAGTGGTGATGATGTATTTTCTGTACTTTTAAAAATTATAATTAGACCCATTTAGGGATACTTTATTTGAGTTGATGTTAATGGAGTTTGAAGAAATGTATGCCCCAGATATTTTAAAATGTCACAAGTGCACTGTTTAAAAATCGGCTTATCCGTGATGCATTAAGATCTTACACAAACACACACGCACCCTCAGGCACATTGATATTGTGCTTTCACAACCAAGCAAAACAAGCCCTTGCCAGGTAGCTTGCTGTGTTGTCAAATCAACTGAATATGTAAACATTTAATAAGATTTGAATTTTATTGGCAGGTTAAATTGGCTCAATTAAAAGCCCATGAAAAGTAGCTTAATTTCCTTCTTTGTGTGTGTGTATGTGTGTGTGTGTGACTAGATTTCCCTCAACAGTAGAGTAAAAATATACAGAAAATAATATAAATGTAATAAAACCCAGTCAGATAAGCAGACTTCATCCTTACTACTGAAGGACATGAGAGATTTACAATCCCTTCCAGGGAGAACATTTGCCTCTGTTCAACCTCCAGTCCAGAAATGGCACATTCCCTGCAGGCCCTAAGTCACAATGTTTGTCTTACTAATAACTGATTCATCCTGTGTACAAATGAATGAAGTTTGTTATTAAAAAAAAAAAAA
>NW_003852425.1:401318-438802 GCF_000181295.1 Otolemur garnettii | reverse complement strand
GGAGGGAGGTTTGCTTTTTTCCAAGCTATTAGTATTTGTTAAGCCTTTTCTGAAAATTTCTAAAGAATAACTCAACACAAAGTAGAAGAATAAGTAATTTTCTATCAATCATTTTTAACACTAGAATATAACATCCTCACTTTACTAAAATATTCTTAGTTGACTACTTTTTCTCATCTGATGAGGATTGTGATCATTACAGTAGATAGATTTATTATTCAATGAACTCACTCTTTTTGCTCATTATTGAATGAACCCACGATATTCTCTTCATTCCAAAGTCATAGATAATAAAGAAGAATAATAGTTCTAATGTTTTCTACATGTATAGAAAAAGAAATGTTTTAGATAACAAAACAGTTCCATTGTTCCTAGGAGAAAGTCACCATGGTAACTTTTGTACTTGTTACAAGCAGAAGAATATTATCTCAGCAATCAAGGATTGATTACTTATTTTGGGTCACATAGGAAAAGGCAAATAGGCCCCAAGTCACTTGCTTTCTCTGTGTTTTTAGTATTGCCATTCTTACAGTAGACAATGGTAGTAGGCTCTTCCCTCCTGATGATCACTGTGCTAATTGCTATAATGTTTCTCGTACGCAAAGCAAGTACAATTTTGAAATTATTAAGTAAGTAATGCAGCCTCTGTTTCAACCTTAACAGAAACTTCAGTCATTCCATTTGGAGAAGAGTAGAGATTAAATGCCAGTTTAGGGAGAAATAATCTAATTTAGGGATCCAGGCATGGTGGCGCGCACTGGCATTCCCAGCTACTTGGGAAGCTGATGTCCTGCTGGGAGCAAGCAGGAAAAAGAAGGAAACACAAAGCATCCGAATTGCAAAAAAGGAAGTCCATGTCATTATTATGATTACATTTCTTCTGTTTACAGCTTTTTTTTTTTCAGAAGTCTTTTCCGCCTTCCCATTTACTAGTTCAATAAATCTTATCCAAGTATTCAGTGCTACAAACCCTTTTAGAATGTCGCTTTCTACTTATTTAAATATGTAGGTAATCTAGCAAAGTATCAATCTCTTTTTTTTCCTTTGAGACAATATACTTACAGTTCACCGTCTTTGTGCACAATCTGAAATAGTTACTTGCCGGGTTTTCTGCACTAATATACAGGTGGCCATGACGTTCAAGTGTAATCGCACAATATTTTAAATTGCACGTGAACTTTATGTTCACTCTGTATTTATGGGATGTACATTTCAGTTTGATATTGTTTTGAAAGCACCATTTGATAAATCCAAACTCTTCCTTTTCATTTGGTCTCCTGTTTTACTGGGCTAAAACCTCCAAGAGGTTTTTTGAGAAAAAGCACATCTAGAGACCTTTAATGACCTTTATTACTTATAGTTTGGCTTATACAAAATTGTAGAGCAGGGCCCAAAAAACTGATTGGAACCTCTGTGACCATCTGCAGACTTTCTGGTGAGTCTCATTGTGTGGTAAAAGAATGTGTCCATTTCAAATTTCACATATACAGGAATTTTCTTTTGGGACGTTTAAATTCTCCAGGAAACAAATCTAATCTTTTCTTAATCTCCTGTTTAAGAAAATGTGTACTTATTAGAGTATACTTTAACTGATATTTTTAGAGGAGAATTAAGAGTATAAATATTCTGTATAAAGTGTGTCAGTCAATTGCTCTATTTTCAGAACATGTCTTTTCCTCCTGATTCATACTATTTTTGGTTCCCCTCATTTGGAAGCCAGCTAGGATTTTTCCCAGGAGTGGTTCTCAAACTTCAGCATGCATCAGCGTCACTTGGAGAGCTTGTTAAAATACAGTTTGCACAGATGCATTTTCAGAGTTTGTTATTCGGTAGGTGTTGGTGAGGTCTGAAGTTTACGTTTTCTAACATACGATAGTGTTAAGGTTGCTATTCCAAGGAATGCACTTTGAGAACCACTGTTCTCCGTGGGGCTTGAAAATATTACATTCTCTTTTACTGCAATATGTAAAATTTATCTTTTGAACATAGCTAGCTGTGTAATTTACTTGGATATAATAGCAAAATTTGCCAATCTTTTATGATTCCAAGGAGAGATCATGTCTTAATTCATTTCCATTGCCACAATGAAATACCTTAGATGGAGTAATTTATAAATTATAGAAAGTCATTTCTCATAACACTGAAGCATGTGAAATCCATAATCATGGCACTAGACTTAGTGTCTGATGCTTCCAAGATGGCACCTAGTTGCTGCATCCTCCCAGAGGGACAAAAGCTGTCTCTTTATATGGCAGAATGGACCCTTCAGCTTCTGTATAATAGTTCTAATCCATTCATTCAAGTGGACCCCTAATTACTTAATCATATTTCAAAAGGCCCCATCTCTTAATAATACCACATTGGGTATTAAGTTCCAGGAAAATTCCATGAATTTTGGAAGGATCCAAACTTTCAAACCATAGCAGATTGTGACCTGTTTGCTCAGTCTGGAGGCATCCAAAGAGAAGTACTCTGACTAGAAGTGGCCTGATCACAAAATAAAGGACTCTAGCAGAATTCTTACAGTATGGGCTCTGGAATCAGGCTTCAGAATTTACTTTTTGTGGACTTCAGTCAACTTAAACAACCTATCTCTGTTTACATGCCATCGTCCCCTCTCGGAATAGCAGCTGTTTCTATACCTTAGTGTTACTGTGATAATTTCCTAATAAATGTGATAATAAAAAAATGTAAAAGTTAAACATTGGTCCATAGTAAGCTCACAATGTGTTATTTGCCATCAACAGCATCATCAGTCTTATCAATATTATCATCAATAAACTGCTGTTATAACTAATAATAGCACATAAGATGCAGGAACTGATTCAACTCCAATGCAAACCTGAGCAATGACAGCATTCAGTTGAACAATTGAGGCCTGTGGTGCAAAGGGCTCCCTGAGGAGCAAAGAGGACCAAGATGAATATGATGTCCTTGCTGCCTCTGTGCCACTAGTAATGAAGTTCTTTGTCACTGATCCAAGGGTCTTGTGTCCCTGCCATCATTCATAAAACTTTAGTAGCTAAATTTTCATTTTTTCAAGTTCTAAAATGTTTATTTATTACAATGCATAATAGTTGTGCATGTTAATAGAGCACATGTAATGCTTTGATATAACCAGGTCATGTAAAATGATCAAATAAGGGTAATTGGGTTTTGGCTTAGAAGTGGAGTAAAACTCAGACCTTTTACAGGTTTTAACAAATTTATATATTTTTCAGTGCTGGTGAGAGAGGTCATGTTATCTGTTAGTTGTAGCATTGAGTTATTAGAGTGACACTAGTTATATATTCAACGTAAACCACTACAATATGAAATTATAAACACAAATCACGTTTCAGATATACACATTTGTCAAAATAGTCTTCATGTTCTTTGAGGCATAAGTAAGATTCTAAAAATTTTTATCAATTCAGTGACTTTTTAAAGAGGTTTTTGTACTCAGCTGTATTTTAAATGTGGGCCATTTGGATATACAATTTTGAGGTCAACACATGTGGAACTAAAAATAAAGGTTAACAATGCAACTCAATCTGATCCTTTTTAACATCTATGTCTGTAAAACATTTCTTTAATAATTCACAGCTTTCTTTCACAGAGGAATGAAGTCACTACAGTTTATGTTAGGATATATTACGTAGGCTGAAATAGATGCCTATTTACTTGCAGCCACATTCATTTTTGCAGTACATTTTTTCCACTGGTATTTGGGAACAGATTATTCTGATAAATTGTAACAGTGCACAACAATATCTATGTGGGTTTTACTTTTAATTATAACAAAGTAAAATTAAATTAATTAAATATGGGGTTGACAGACTATTTTAAGTGGTTAATACGTCATTGTTTTTTTCAAGGTAAATTAATATACTTATTTTACTTTATTACCTCTTTCATATTTAACAACTTATATTTATATAAAATATTTGTTACATTCTCTGCCAGCATCGATTTTTAGGGTTAGTATTTGATCTGTACTTGGATTGCAGATTGGTACATCTTCTCCTTGTGTTTTACAATGAACAAAACTTACCCAAGGCTGAAGTAACTCTATAGCATTTGATGATTTCCAGTGTTTTACAGTAAATCTTGACCTGCAAGAACTTGCCAAAAGAATTGTCTTTGTTTTTAAAATCCTTGCATTTCAGATGTGTTTTAAAATTACCTTAATCCAGTTGATTATTTATTATAGAGAAAGATTTGGCCCTTCATCTTATTTTACTATAAAATAACAGAGCAGAGGACAACTATAGCATTAAATAGCCAACCAATGTGCATGTAACAATATAGAAGTCACAAAAATTATTCTTTTTTGTCATAATTTTGGATTTTATGGTGATTGTCAACCAAGAATGAAAACCTATGAAACAAGTGAAGTCTTAACTCAAGGTCAAAAGCTTTCTATTTGTCATATGTTCATGAGTGAAAGTAGTGAGGTAGTGAGGGAGGTGGATGGGGGGATGGAGGGTGATTGGTGGGATCATCTCTATGGTTTATCTTACAAGTGTACAAGTGAATCTTTCTAAAAGCAGAGTATGAATATCTTAACTCAATAACTAAGAAAATGACATGAAGGTTATGTTAATCACTTTGAGGAGAGTATTTCAAAATGTAGATGAAAACAGCACACTGTACCCCCAATTGCATTAATGTACACAGTTATGCTATAAGAAATATAAAAAAACAAAACAAAACAAAACAAAACAAACAAACAAAAAAAACAAGTAAGTAGTGAGGTAAAGCCCCCTGCTGGTCAAAAACAATAGAAAATAAGGTAGGAGTCATAGGGATCCAGAAATATCAAAACCATTTCTGTGAGGGTCTTTGAATACAGAATTAACTTCATGTATCTGTACAAAAGGTTGTTGATGTGATATATTTTAGGAAGCAGTGGAAAACAAGGCTTCCTAAAATATCACCCTTCTCCTCATTCTTGCAATCATCAGGAAGAGCATGGATCAAATTATAAGGCATAATGTTTGTAAAATTTAAAATAAAGCTAAAAATTCTATAATCTCTATACTTGCTTATTTCTCTCAATTATTTATGTTACTCTGTTGTTGTTAAAGTACTATTTGCCCATCACACTTGCCTCCTCACTCCAGTTGTCTTGATTTTTTTAACCTACCCATAAATTCACGAGATGTTCAGAGTTATACACAGATAATTCCCAAAGTAAACAACGATAAATAGCTTTCTATAAAGAGCAGAGGTTATGATGTCTGTCCCTTAGCTTTTATAAGAAAAGTCATTTTTTTTTTCTATAACTGGTTTGCTTCTCAGTTCACTGTTACTAATCTGTCACTTTCTGTGTCTCTGATGAAATGTAATGTCTTTTCTCTGATGAGATACATTGGCTAACATGGTTTATGAGTCACAGATGGTTACATTAGAAAAAGATAATGCAGATTGATTTGAGCTCTCAGTGAAAAATAAAACAATATTTTTGGAAACAGTAAAATGTGAAAGTAAATGTCCCCAAACATGATACTGTCTTTGTTCTTCCATTTTCCCCAAATAAATTTAGGATTTGGTCATATTTAGCACCATTAGTCTCACAGTACTCCATGGAGTTATTGGTTTTGTCATGGGAGTTTATGTTTAAACAATGTGAGCCTTTACCAAGAAAGCTGGTAAGATTTTGAGGGTAAATGGCTTGGCTCAAAATAAGCTCATGATAAAAGAATTGTCCTAAAATATCTTATTTCTATTTGTGTCCCAATGTCATGCTATACTTTTGGTTTTACCTGCCTCGTATCAATTTCCCATGTTTCCTCTGTCAATAAGGAAGGCACGACATGTCCTACTGGAAAGTGTTATCCACCCTTGAGCTTGCCACAATCCTGCCGTGGTCTTCTGCTCTTCTTTGATTGTATGATGATTTTTAATTTCTCTATGGCAAAGTTTCTCAACTTTAGTACCACTAGTCTTCTTTGGATTGGATAATTTTTTCTCTGAGGCAAAGTTTATTCTGTTGCCCTGGGTAGAGTGCCATGGCAGCATAGCTCATAGCAACTTCAAATTCTTGGAGCTCAAGTGATCCTCCTGCCTCAGCCTCCAGAGTTAGCTAGGACTACAGGTGCCTTCCACAATGACTGGCTAGGTTTTATGTTTTATTTTATTTTATTTATTTAATTTTAATAAAGATGGGGTTTCACTCTTTCTTAGTCTTGTCTTGAACTCTTGAGAGCTCAAGAAATCTACCTACCTCAGCCTCGCAGAGTGCTGGAATTACAAGTATAAGCCACTGTACTCAGCCTGGATGGATAATTTTGTGCAAAAGGTGGGTGGAGGGGTGCTGTCCTGTGCATTGTAGAATGCAAATGTTTAATAGCATCTCTATGATCTACTCACTATATGCAAGTAGTTCTTTACCCCTGTCACTCACCCCTATCATGGTAGTCAAATATATCTCTAGATATTTCCAAATGTCCTTCCAGTGAGAAAAATTTCCCCTGGTTTGAAACCCCCCACTCTATAGTGATATTATTCTTTCTATCCAATTTTTGATGAATTTTCCCATCAATTTTCTAATGCACATACACCAGTTCCTCAAAACATTCAGATATTGACAAGCATATGTCCTAAGATGGCCAGTCAATAGCGTAGTTAACACACCTGTGACTGTCGAGATGAACAATTCTTCCTCAAGTGCTTGTATTTTTTCCTAGGACCTCAAAACATCATTAATACTTTACATTCATTGAGCAGTAAGAGTAATCAATTCATCTTGAGCTCTTAGGTCTTATGCTTTAAGATGTATCTTTAATTTCAGGCAAAACTCTTAGCAGTAGCTTCTCAAATAGATAGATCCTATTAGAATCCTGTCTTACTACATAAATAAAAGTTTGTTTACATGTCATATTCTTGGGCTTGGTTTTACTTGTCATTGGAGCAGTTACAGGTCTTCTGTTTTCAGAATAGTAAAAAGAAAAAAAAAAACCAACAACAAAAAAACCATTTAAAACATAATCCACTGCTACAGTTGGGAGACTTTAACTACATGGGCAACAACACATCTAACAACAAGGATGCCAGCAATGTGTTTTTGCTCAAGTGGAACAGGCAGATGATTACAGGGTATGAAGTCAGTGGAGACAGTTCCCACAGAGACTTTTCTGGAGGGGAGAAGTGGTGGAGGGAAGTTCTGTCCACAGATTTAATGCTTTTTCAACTTTTTCCTGCCATGGCTTTCTGCTTATGGCCAGGCTTTTCTTTCCTACCTCCCAGAATAAAGTCATTTCTCTTGGCTTCTTGCACAATCTTTTCTCCTATAGCAAGCACGGGATTATTTACACATATTTTAAAATTTTTCAGTATTACTAAGAGTGGAAAACACTAAAAGTCATGTGGCACATTTAGATTACAGCATACCTTCCTGTTCACAAAAGATGTAGGAGGATTTGTCTAGATTTTGGAATAAATGGCCAGTTTTCACTCCATTGAGGGTTGATCAAGGGGATCTGGAGTGAAAAGTCAGAAGAGCTTCTGGATACAAGTGGAAAGGGAGAACTGGGACCAGGGATGTGGAAAGCAGAGAATGTACCTAATGGTAAGTAAATATATTGTCTAAAAAGAAATCCTATTGTCTTGACATTTAGAAAGAATGTGTTCTTATTTTATTTTTTTAAAGATACGCTAAAAACTGATTGAAAAGACATGTGGGTTTTTAAACGGTACCATCAGAATAGTGTGCCTTAGGAAAATATCAGAAGTTCTTTTAAAAAATGAAGTGAAGCAGCGGAACACATTATGCTCTGAAAACTCATTTCCAAGATGAACAATTATGAATTTCAAATTAACACAAGGTTCTTCTCAGTCATTCGTTAAGAAGTTCACAAAAAGAGAATTAGTACCCTGTAAATATCAAGACTAATATTATCATAGTCATTAAAAATTTAACATAGCTACCAGTTTATTGGACTAATACTTATCACAGAAAAATATAATATTTTAGTAAATAAAAGGATGTTATTTAGAAATTATGTCCCTTTGGGACAAACATAAATAATCCCCTTTGAATAAAAGGTACTATTTTGATGAAGTGTTGTTTTAGTTATTTCCTTGCTAATATAATGAACTTCATCAAACTTAAGAATGAATATGTTTATGTATATTTTAAATATTTAAATGTATCACTTAACCAAAATTATGTAAGTCTTCTCCAAGGGAAGCCTATAGCTTCCAGGACATTAACAATAACAAGTACTCTCTAATGCAAATATGGAGACAATAAACAATAACTAAGGGGAATCTTTTAATTTCAAATAACTCTAAGAAAATTAAATTATGAAATAGAAACATCAGATAAAATATTAATTCTCTTAGGAGACATAATTTATTAGAGATTAAAAATCCCTTATATAAGTATAATTTATAACTTCATAAAATTCAAATGCATATTATAGTCATAAATAAGAATAGGCCATAATTAAGAGAGAAAAATAGGATCTTGAGAATTTGAAACTTGGTTACAAAAGTAAGAACTAAAACTAGTAAAATTCACTTGCAGAATTAAGTAGAATAATGAAAAGTTTAAAAGCAAATTTGACCTGAAGGTTTAATCTGAGAAAACACATTGATACTTTAATTATAATTTCTATAATGCAAGCTCCAAGAGCAGAGAATAGAAGGAATAAAAGAAATAAAATAATCAAAGAAATAATAGAAGAAAATTAAGGTTTAGAAAAACATATTGAAAGGGTTCACATTAGCTAAAGAGAGGTAATAAAAAATATCATCTACAATAAGTCAGGTGATATTGTAGATTCAGGAATCTGAGGAAATAAATAAAATTGACTGTCATGAACAAGAAATGATAGGATCCAAATAGATGAGGATAATTACATTTCTGCTTATTGGGAGTATTGTGAATAATTTATCCCTAATTTAATTCATAATTTCAAAACAAATATCAACTTTAGTAAGACTTTAATGAAAATCGACATGCTGATTTTTTATTGATAGATAATAGTTGTATATATTTGTAGAGTGCATTTGATACTCTAATACATGCATACAAGGTGTAATGATCAAATCTAACTATTTAGGATATCTATCATCTCAAACATTTACCATGTCTTTGTGTTGGGAACATCCTAAATCTTTCCTTCTAGCTATTTAAAAATATCCATAAATCCTTGATAATTATAATCACACTACTGAGATATTAAACACTAGAACTTATTCCTGTAATGGAACTATATTTTTGTACCCATTGACCAATCTCTCTTTATATCCTACCTCACCCCTCCCAGCTTTGGTAACTATCATTCTACCCTCTACCTCCCTAAGATCAGATATTTCAGCTCCCCAAACTAAGTGAAGATGTGCTATATTTGTCTTTCTATGCTTGGCTTTATTTGCAGTGACATGGATGGAACTGAAGACCCTATTTTAAGTGAAATCAATATGCTAATTTTTGTTAAGGAAACCATGTCCACGAAAGGAAAAGCATATTCTTTCCCAGATTAAAATATACTATATCATTATAATAGAACAGGGATGGTGTTTGCTTAGAATTAGAATTTTTTTCTTGTTGTTTGATTCAATTTGGGTTCATCAGGACACAATGTGCATGCTGTTTATTTGGGAGTGCTCTTGAGATCAACACTTGAAGAAGAAGCAGGATTGGACAGTTGAAGTTGACCTGTGATACAGACCCAATGGTTGCTCCAGCCTACCCTATGAAGAGTTCTGGAATGTGAGTGGCTTTTCAGAGTTGTCCCCAATTTGACAAAGATGGCCTTTCTACTCCCAATTGATGGGGTGTTGGATAGAGACTCCCAGGATAGGGCATGTCCTTAGAGTGAGGCTGCTCTCTGCAGCTGAGGCACTCTCTGAAGGGCCTGGCAATTATATCAGCTGACCCCTGCAGCTAAGGACAAAAAGTGCTTGCTTAAAGCAGGGGCTGGAGGGCAATTAGATGTCCCCATAGAATGTTAATGATAAATCTGCCAAACTCTTTTATGTCCTTTCTTCTCTACCAGAAAACACAAAAGTCAATGACAGTTTGGTTAAAATGTCTCCTTCATGCCTTTAAATTTCCATGTCTATAGCTCATGTTGAGCTTTGAAATATTGGGAGCTACCAGAGAATAACCATAGTGGATGCTGCTATGACAATCACTATGGTATTAATTTTAATTACTTTTTTATTAACAAAATGAATATATGTTCAATGAATAAAATTAGCAAATGCAACCAAAGACACAAATATCACCACCAGAATAAGTAAATAAAAGTAAAAATCATTAATATAGGTATATTTGTCTAGACTATTTTCATCTTTTTATCATGTTTTCTATGCTTTTTCATTAATTATTAAATATATTTGACATTTCCTATATGACACATGAAAATATCCTTCCATGTCAATAAATATGTAATATGTTTTTTCATATGAAAAGACATATGATATATTTAATTAACACTTTAATGGGAGGACTTTATTTTATTATTTTCCTGTTAGAAACAATTTATAAATCAATGAGTGTTTGTGTATATTCACTCATGTATGTGTCAGATTATTATTTATAGAAATGAAAGTTTTGTTGTTTCTCTTGTTTAAGTGGTACGCTTGGGCATTGGGCATTGGTTCATTTCATGTTTTAAGAGTAAACCACCCAAAATATACTTGTGCCCAACCAAGGTCTGATGAGGGTGTTCACAGGGAGAGGGTCAAATGGCAATGTCCTTGACTATAGACCCTTGACTGCCTGTGAAGTTTCTTCGGGCAAGAGCGGATAAATATTAAAGGCAAATAGCATGAAAATATGAAGGGATCATTTCAATAAAGATGAATTTAACAGTGAACTTAATGGCTTTCTGAAAGATAACCCTTTTCAGATTTCTAGTTTTTCCCTCACCACCTCCAGTAAAGCAACAGAAGTAAACAAGTAAAGGGAAAGGTTATCCAGAGATTTTATGATGGTCTGGAGGTTGATGCTGATATTGGAACAGAATGGAAACACCTAACACAAAATTCATCTGTAAGCAGAACTGAATAGGATCATTTTGTGTCAGAGATTTCTCTTCCAATGGGAAATAAAAGATTTTCAAATTGCATATGTATTATTAAAGCATAATGATTGTTAGTGTGGTAAAACTGAAGTTTCCTTTGTACAGTTTTAAGCATTTATTACCTTTTGTTCTGCTCCAACATAAAATAAAAAATTAGTTTCCATTTTCATTCCACTACAGAAATGCCTGATTTAAAACTCCTTTCTCTTTATTCCCACCATCATTTCTCACATCTGGTATGGATTAAACACCACGAGACACGCTGTCTTTAACTCTGAGCCGCAGAACAGAAATTTGATAGCTCATTCTTCTTTGAATTCTACATTTATGGGAGGGAAAGAGAAGTACTCAATTTCCTCCAACATTTTAGCAGCCTTTATTCTTCTTCCTACCAAAATGTTGTGTTTTCTTAATGCTTAATGAAATGGACTATTGCGTAGTTAAACAATGGATACAGTCAGGGTACTGATGTATCCCTAACAGTGCTTCCGAGAGTGGGAATACGCAAATCAGCCGGGCATGAACAATTGCACAAAGAAAAAGAAACTCAGGGACGAAACGAACTGGATTTTATAAACTTTATATCTCAAGGAAAGAGAAATATTGAATGGTATTTTACAATTGGTTTTATCAAACCACCTATCAGCTTATGCAAGTGTTGGTGATTACAGTTACCGTGTGAAATGCGTTACTGTGGAAATAACTGAAGTTCAACAAAATATAAAAGTGCCGCCTTGATCATGATGCTAAACATTTAACAAAACGACATCTTTATTTAATCAGGAATTTGGTTGGTTACTTGTATTTTATTGGTACCAAGCTGTTGGTTAAGTTGTTAACTAAAGTCTGGTCAACAAGAGTCCTGCTTAGAGCACTGTCAAATTGCTTCCCATGGGCTCACGTTGTGGTTTTTGGCAATGGTATAGGAAAATTAAGGCAGCCAAAGTGTTCTGGATATTTCTCCTTGAACACAGAAAACCTCCTCAAAGCACAGTGGTTTCACTCGTACTCCACATCACACAGCTGCCTGGTTCTCACGCTTCCCTAGGAATCTGAGCAGTGATGTTTATGTTTATTTTGGCTGATTTGAGATACGATCCAATAAGAAGTGTTGAAGCTGAAAATTTTATGGGGATCAAGGGCTCACTGTGACCTTTTTCCTTTTTGCTCACTACTTCACTCATTTTCTTCTCCATGGCTGTTCCAATTTCCTCTTCTCTTCTTTCCATGTATCTATGTAACATGAGGACAGAATTTAGTTTTTAAAGCGTTGAGCCTGTCCTCTATGTTTATCCAGTTGCTGAAAGTGTAAATGTGAAAAGGACTTAGTTCTGGCTTCAGTTCTTCCCCCAATTTCTGTCATTTTAATCAGGTCATTTAAAACTGTGGCAGCTAAAGGGGTACCTCTACGAAAGCAATGTGAGAGTCCTCTCGGCTCTGTAGCCTGAAGGATAGACTAAGCAATGCTAAGTAAGGTTTTTTGGTGTTGTTTGTTTTTTGCCTCTTGCTTATCATTTTAATAAAAGGAATTGAAAATGAGCACTTCTGGTTTTATCATACACTAGAAACATTAAATTTTATTTTTGATCCAGTGTTCAGGGCAGCGTTTATTACAGTGCTATAACTCCTTGCTTCGGTGAGATCACAGCCAAATGGTAAAGATTTTACTTTTTATATGTTTGTTTCCCAGCAGAAAAAGGTACAAATTCATGGCCTTTGGTAAGGCAGTGCTTCCACTGATAACTACCTACCTCAACAGGAAAGGAGCTGGGGGGAAGAAGCCCCAAGCCACATTTCCTTCCCATTCCCGGATGTCTGGCTAGGAGCCCACTGTTCTAGTGTAACTAAGGACGAAGGGTAAAGAAGTATTCTTGTTGTCTATATATTTTTTCAAAACATTGTTCAAAAATTGATGCATTTCTAGATACTTTTAAAATAAATGTTAACAATTTATCCTTCAGATAATATATTTTTTATTTTTGTCTCAAAAGTGTAGAAAATTTGGAAAGTAGAGAATTTCCATCAACCAATAGATCGTTACTAAGATACACCACCTATTGATATGTTGACATATTTTACTCCAGAATTTTTGTCTATACACAATCCTTTAAGTGTCAAGTTAAACAAAACTAAAGAGATTGATAATTTTAGAAGTATTTGGAAAATTCAATCTGTTAAGGTGCACGGACAATTTTAAAGAAGTTAATACGTCATCCAAACTTACTTAGACAATTTTTGAGGTCTCTGTCCCAATATTTCCTTTAATTTAAGTTTAATATATAATTAACTTATTGATATCTTTCTATAGTCACAGTATCATTGGTTTAATGCTTGTCTGACCTTTCCTATGCAGTGATAAATTTATTAATTTCCCTCCCATTTTTAGGCAAGACCACTATCACCCCCACATAGTAGCTTTTTTGTTCAGCCATGGACATATCTTCACAACTGAATTATTCCTCTGTAATATTTGAAGAAGTTGTATTTTTCTCCAAGTGGATGTAGTCCCTTTAGGACACATTGGTGGAGAAGGAAGACCATGTTTCAGAGCTCATTCACTCTCATTCCTCCCCTCTTTCTTTTAGTTTCACAGATTCCAAAATAGCATCTTTCAAAGTAAGTGAAGTTAGTTAGTACTTTTTTTGCCCACCTGTATCAATGTGATTTTGTTATTTATTTGTAATACAGTAAAGTTTCATTTCACAGTCATTGTTTCTCATGGGTTTCTTCTGAAGTTCTGGTTGAATGTTTTATGACTTTATCCACAGTACAAGGCACTATGGTGTTACAGTGCTAGGAGTTCTGACTAACACCTATTTTCATATGCATCACTGTCATCAGTGTACAGTAAGATTCAATCACCTCCCAAATTCTCTCATGCTATTTCTTTCCAGTCATTCTCCTCTTTAGGCCTATAAATATGTCACTTCTTTTAAAACATTTAAAATCAATTAGCTTAAGAAATGGTGTTTAATATTTCTTTCAATTTTTTATAAAAATTACTTTCTCACTTTTAATTTATAGTCTATAATTTCTCATTCTTTCCTCATTGTATTTAATGTGTTAAAGGTTTTACTGGCTTCCTGCCACAAGATTTATTTATAAATTGTCCTGATATCTTGTCCATGGAACTTTTTCTCAATCTCTATTCGTTCATTGCTATATTTTTTTAATTTGATTTTGAGTGCCATCTCAATTTTTAAATTCACCAATGTAATTTATAAAAATTTCTTTAAATTGTTCTTTAAAGTTTCTGTTGGAAAAAAAATAAGCCTAATAAATTATAGCAATTCATTCAATGTTGTGTTTTATGAGATATGGTTTGGGCTACCCCAGGAAGTAAATATTATTATATCCAATTTGTGCTTACAGGAGATTAAATTGGTCATAACTGTGTCTTCAGATTTAAAGAATTAAATATAGCTGAAAAAGATCAAAACATGGAAAACAAACAAACAAACAAACAATACCTTTAGAGTTACTCTAATCTGGAGATCTGAAAAGACAGTTGGGGCTAACTATGGGTTGAGAAGTAGTACTGAATTCAGTACTTGAAATACACATTTTTTCTGAATGTACATTGACTTGGGTTGATAGACATATAAGCACAGATACAGAAAAACACACACGTAGACATATATACACAGCACACAAAAAACAGCAACAGACTATTTTCTAATTTGTTAGTAGCTGCATATAGAGTATTTATTTTATGTTATTTACAAGAACAATTTTCCTGCATTACTGTCTATCTAAAGTGGAAAAATTTGACCAATTTTTACATTTCTGATATTCATAGGATTTCCCAGAGGATATATTGTTTATAGATAAAACAAAGTCCTAACAATGTGAACAAAACAAAATGCTTTAACATATAGGGCTCATTAGGCCATAAAAACTATTAACTCCATGAGTTATAATCAGTGATCATAATGCTACTATTTCTAACTCGGGAATTTCACCAGAATCACAGTCCTAACCCAGACTGGGACTTATTCATGCATGATGGAAGTAGTCATCAAAATATTTGAGATTTGTGTCTCTTGGATCTGAATATTAAGGCTCATTAAAAATGTGGCTGTAAGATAGGAGATTTCCCAACATCTTCTCTCTTCATAATTCTTCAGTTTGTATTGCTTTGTGAGGTTTTATTGTGAGATTTTCCTCACAGTATTGTGAGATGTTGAAAGACGGTAGTTGTCAGGATTTATTTTCAATATTAAATGAAAGTAACACATTTAGGAGCTGTAACATATGTTAGAACTTTTCATGGATAGCGTATTGGAAACAAATTTAACTTTTTAAGAAGCCCTTTTAAATTTGAGTTTCCATATTATTTAACAATACTCTGTTGTTTCCAATCATGACAAGCTGTGCCAGTTATAAAAATGCATAAATGCATATAAAGTTTCAATTATAGTTCCTTAAATGCCAGAGTACAATTGCATTAACTCCTTGCTTGCATTTCTCTGTCAAGCAAAGTGGTGCTTTTTTGATTACTAACTGAAAACAGATCTAGTTTAGAATTACTAAGATATTTTATTGGCATTAAATTTTTTATACCTTATTATTATTAAGATGGATTTGCCACTAATTTTATGTGACATCATTTTCTTTTCTATTTCATCAGAATATAACTCAATCTTTACTATACCTTTCAAATAGTAAAAAAAAGTAAATATTTATTGAACAAATGATAATAAATGATTTAAAAATACAAGTTGGTTAAAAATCATATTTTATATACATTTTGTCTGAACTCGAAACAATGAATCATAAGGAAAAATATTGTATGAAATGTAAGACAATGTAGTAAGCACTGAAATTAAACAGACTAGCAGGATTTAGGCAATCCTCTAAAAATTTAGCTGCAATTTTGTATTTATATATATATACTTTATAATTCAAGTTAAGTGTCAGATTTGGTTTTTGTTCTCCTACTAGTGCTGAAGAATATGGATTTTTTTTTCAGTAATAGATACAATTAGGGAGCAGCTGGACTTGACTCAACTTGAAGATTTGCTAAGAATTTAAGGATTAACCAAAAAAAGAGTGAATAAGTGTATATATTTTTGCTGATTGTTTTTTCCTAGACAAGTGAGGGGCATAACATTTAGATTGTATTCTTCTGTTTTTTATCTTGATCCTATTTACTATGTTGATTATTAAGAGCTGAAGTTTATTGATATGTCTGCAGTAGACTTCCTCTTCAGTTGGGATAATTGAGCTGAAGATACATTAAAAGTTAAAATTTCGAAAATATTTATAGTTAAAGCACATGTAAATGGATTTCCATGTGATCATAATAGCCAGAAGTATTGTTTTTCTCTTTCATCCAATCTAGTGTCATGTTGTCTTTTAAATCCTGAGTAGCTAAGTATCATTTATAATATAGAGTACTGGCTTTCACAGAATAAACAACAAAATTTCATCAATGGGAGAAATTACAGTAAAGAAATTCTTTACCATGTTTTACTTATTTAGGACAGGATTACCTAAAAATAATAAAATAGTTTTCAGTGAAGACAACTTTCACATGGTTAAGGCAAAGGGTTTTACCAGGTAAGCACGAGAAATACTTCATAAAATACATACTAAAAATCTTAGTAGCAAAAGAATCCACAAAAATAGGGCTGCTTCATATGGGTTTTCATATCAACTGATGACACGATTATCCCTTTCATTGGATCATAAAAAGTGGCTACTTTAAATATGTAAAACATTTTAATAAAGTCAGTAATGAAACAAAAATACAACTTTTCTAAACCTCTCATTTAACCAAATTTATTTGATTTGTCATGTGTACAGAGATATAATTGTGTGTTTTATAAAACTGGAAACCAGTTAAACACTAATAAAAAGCCAGAGCATTAAAAAGTTTCCATTTTTATAAGGAAAAAAAATGAGGCTTGGGTCATTAGACTTTAATAGCTTTTAATGCCTTGGGACATTGAAACAATTACCACTTGGAGAAAATGATTTAGCTAGCTGCGAAATCTATCCAGGAATAGCTAAATATTTATAAATGTTTTTCAGATTGGGTCTGTGATTTTAATGGCCATCTCTGGACAGATGATCAACCTTGATACTGAAT
Organism: Otolemur garnettii; assembly: GCF_000181295.1. Taxonomy (NCBI): domain Eukaryota; kingdom Metazoa; phylum Chordata; class Mammalia; order Primates; family Galagidae; genus Otolemur; species Otolemur garnettii. The sequence continues at coordinate 421,687 of NW_003852425.1, read as the reverse complement.
TGTTTCACATTATATGGAGCTTTTCCTAAGAAAACAAATTCTTTGGCGCTCTTACCAAATATAGATGTAATTAACACTGTACCCAACCATAAGGGCACATATTCAAGACAAGTAAATCACAGAACCACTACTTCAATTAAGTCATTAAATGTGATTCTAAATCCTTGAAAAGTTAGATGGAACTTTTCCCTTTAAGTATGAGTCTTTTAAAAGCGTAGCCATGCTGGTTCAGCAAAAAATCTTGTGGGTCCTTTGGAGGAAAACACTTCCTAGAAAACTGTTCTTCCTTTTTTGCAGAAAACTTTGACAATGTGGTAGATGTCTATAAATCTCTTTGTGTAATTACTAATTACATACCTTACTGAGTTTTTATTTCAAAATATTAAGGGGGTACAAATGTTTCTGTTATATGGATATTTTGCCTCATGCTTCAGTTATGGCTTGTAGTGTGTCCATCACCAGATGAGGGTTCACCACAATGGATGGGCTAAGTCTTTACTCTTCACTACCTCCCACTCTCCCCCTCCTTCTTGTTTTCCAATGTCCTTTACATCTCTTTGTACCCGTGAGTGACCATCATTTAGCTCCCAATTATGAGTGAGAACATGCAGTGTTTGTTTTTCCATTCTTGAGATATTTCCTTTGGAATAATAGTCTCTAGTTCCATCCAAGTTGCTGCAAAAGATATCATTTCATTCTTTGTATAGCTGAAGTAGTACCATATGGTATATACATCATGTGTGTGTGCGTGTGTGGAGGTGCGCGCCACATTTTCTTAATCTACTCATGAACTGATGGGCACTTGGGCTGATTCCACACCTTTAAAATTGTAAATGGTGCTGTAATAAACATTCAAGTGCTGGTATCTTTTTGATAAAATTACTTTTTCTTTCTTTGTGGAGATATCTAGTACTGGGATTGCTGGATCCAGTGGCAAGTCTGTTCTTAGTCTTTTGAGGAATAGTCATACTGTTTTCCATTAGAGGTTATATGAATTTACAGTCCTACCAACTAGGTGTAAGTGTTCCATTCTCTCTACATCCATTCTGACATCTATTGGTTTTTGACTTTTTAATAATGGCCACTCTGATAGGAGGAAGTGTTGTCTCATTGTGGATTTAATTTGCCTTTCCCTGATGATTCGTGATGTTGAGTATTTTTTCATATCATTTTTGGCTATTTGTCTATCTTCTCTTGCAAAACTTCTGCTCATGTCTTTGCATACTTTTTAATGAATGGTACATTTCTTTTTCTTGTTAATTTGTTTGAGTTTTTTGTAGATACTGGATATTCGCCCTTTAGCAGATGTATAGGTTTTGAATGTTTTCTCCCATTCTGTAAGTTGTTTAGTCACCCTGTTGATTATTTCCTTTACTATCAAGAAGCTTTTAATTTAATGATGTCATTTACCATAACCTCCAATTGAAATCTTTTTAAATAAATAATCAGATACTAGAGTTTAAAAAGTGCAATATGAATCGTAAGAGGATCTTTTACACATGGGGCGTCCCTTTCCCTGAAAACTCAATAACAAATGTCAAGTTCCATTTGCATGTGGAAGTCCAGTCTATTTCTTGTATTTCTAGGGATCCATTAAAAAGAAATCTAGCTTACTTCATAAATCCCTTCTGGTCATTGGTAGTTAATTTTTCCCTCTACTGTTCCTCTCACTCTCATGGTCTACTTTTATTCCCCTTACAGTTCTTTTCTTTTCAAAACTAACATCCCCAGCATGTCACTGCTTACCTGAACTGTTTTGGTGTATTTTTTTTTCAGAATGTGGTTAAGACAAGGTTATAATAATTCATAACACATTATTGAAATACTTGTAATCACAAGTTATAATGCACACAAAAAAATTTGGAACTGAATTTTAGCATAACCAATTGTAAGATGCCATACATGAAGTCAAACTCTGAGTTTTTCTATACTGTGTACTCATGTAACAAGATTCAGACCACAACCACAATATGAAGGCCTTTGAGTATGGTTCCTCAAGTTGAATCTCCATGAAAATTAAAATAGCATTTAATTACCTTGTACTTTAACACTCATCTTCCAGAAAATATACTAATAACTTTTAAGTATGAAATTTTGTTTAGAAAGAAGAAAATAAAAAGCTTTTATATTTGTATATCTAACCATATATTAAAAAATAACCAAGATCTCTACTAATATGGGGTTATTTGTGGCTTGATCTGTGATAACGGGGCTGAGCTGTTCTCTCATGTCATGGAAGGCTATTTTTACAGCAAGAATCAAAGTGAATCTTAGAACTGTGGTAATAAGGAGATTCATTACCCCCTCAGGGTCTGTGCCATGAGGATTGGTATGTGGAAACTCTTGTAAGGAATAGGCTACATTGGACCTGAAAGAAAACCAGAAATATAAATACTCTTCCAATGATGATAACGGATTTGTGGTGCCTTCCATCTTGCTTGGACTACATCTAAATTTCAGCCCAGCAGAGTGGTGACATTTAGATGTTGCAAGTAGTGAGAGAATCCAGGACTGACCCCTTGAGGAGGATGAGAACAGTGTTTTTTCCTCTTCCTCTTTCCCTCTAAGCACTCCTGCAGTTTCCAGATAGAAGCTTGAGAATATAAGGATATGTTTGTCTCTTTAAGAATTATTTGGCACACTAACCAAAACTTTAATATACTTATGCAGCACAATACTTATTAGGACTAGATATTTTGTATGTATAAACAGAACAGACATTTGTAGTCTTTAACTATGGAAAGTTTTAATATTTGGTAGCAAGTGGCATTCTGGACACAAAGAAATCGGATTTCTGAATTTGAACATTAACTTGGATGTTTGTGTGTATGGACTTTAATATGGCAAATAGCACATACTAGTTTTACATTGTTATAAAGCACACATTAATTATTTATTATCTTAAAACTGCCCATTCCAGAAAAATCTATTGTTAATTTTGGTATAATCAAACACATTGAGTACCTTGGATTTGTGTGTGTGTGTGTGTGTGTGTGTCTCTTGTAATGAAAGAATATGTCTTAACTGGTTTGATTTTTTTAATGTACAAGTTGAAATGTAATGATATTAAGCAGCAAATCTAATTCCCCCCAATTATTATAAACAAAAGTAAAATTGGGCAAAACCAAGTATTTCTATACTTTTATATTCAAATATTAAGTATCACAATTATCTATTTTACTCACAATTATATTTAAAGTATAGAGAAGTTTCCCTTTACCTGTAGAAGGATTGACTAATATAATTATCATTTTATAAATAGGTCTGTCTTGTGGAAACTAAATTTAGATCACTTGAGCCCTAAATTATAACAATAAAAATTTTTGCAGGTGACAGCCTAAATAACTTTGTTGCATTATAAAATATAATAATTTATTCCTGAAAATCATACGTCATGAAATTCACACATATATTACAAAAACGCATTAGCAATCAATGCTCTAAGCTTCTTAATCAATTTCTTAGAGATTTCTTCCACCATAAATGATTTGATATGAGCTACACAGTATTCAAATTAGAGAAAACAAAATACATGATTCATTAGAAAGATTAGAACCTGAATCAAATATTTATTTTAAACTAGAGTAATTAATTTCAGGATAGCTTTAAAAGGGGGCCTTATATCAAGAAGAGCACCCATCTAATGTAATTTTCTTTTCAAATGTGTACACTTTTATAGTCTTACACATTTATGAAATACATAAATCCAGAAGTAACCCAATCTAGAGATTTTAGAGGTGTATTTTTGAGTCATGATTAAACATTGTGTTAACATACGTGTTTAGACTGAAGAAAGAAAGGCTTATATTTGGATTTATTTTCCAATGACTAATTGCTACTATAAGACAAATTTATTTGGTACTCGAAAGCTCTGAAATATTTTTCTTTCAACTTGTTGAATGGAATGTAATATCATATTTTATCTTCCTGAAAAATTTTGCCTAGTTCCATTAATTCAATTAAAGACTTACTCAGAGTTAAAGTTTGACAAATAGGAGTTGCCAGAACAAAACACCCTTCTGTCCTTGAGATCATTGTATCCAACATTCTACTAAGCATTGTCATATCTGTGTTTATCAGAACATTAAAATTAACTTCTCCAGGGTAAATCCAATTTTCCTTCCTGTAACATGATACCACAGAGAGTGCCAAAAAATATATAAGTACATTATGGAAAGGAAAAGAATATTAAATCTGTAGTACAAATTAAGGCACATTTGACTTCTGCCGTTGCAAGAGCGGCTCCACATGACTTGTATTTATATTTTGTTATCAGTAAATATTTACTATTGCAATTTTAAAACATTTTTTTCCTTTCTTAAAAATGTGTATACATTTTTTGTCACCCTCTATATTTCCACCTTTTCTATATATTTCTTATTATAGTGAAAAATATCTGAGGATCATCCTGGACTGTTTTCCTCCTTCACAGATAATCTCTAACAATGATGAATTCCTATGGATCAGACTTCCTAACATTTCTCCTTTTCTTTTTTTTTTTTTTTTTCCAGGAGGCTTATTATCTTTTGATTAGAAATTTGCTTTCCAGATCCATGAGCCAAGCAATGAGAATCAGTGTTGGAGGAATCCACAAAGGTCACATTGGACCCACATTTAATTAATTCATGATCACCATAGGATGGGTCTCCACAATGCCTAGCAATCATTTTTGGTTACTGGTCAATTCTGCTCCATCCTCATATTTGTACTATTTCCATCTCTAAATTTTCCTTGACTACTCAACTTAACCATAACCTCAACACTTAGCTCCTGACATAACCACCTACTTCAAAGAGAAAAAGAAGACATTGTCTCCCAGATAACTAACATACACCAACGTACATATTTATCTATGCTATACTTTCTTATATCTCTCAACCCCCTCTCAGCTTTATACACAGTTTTCCTCTTTCCGTAGAGTTTTTCCTTCTGAGTTATTTGCTTAGTTAACACCTTTTATCTTCAGATCTCTACTAATGCTTTTCCTCCCATCTGACGAGAAATCTGCCTCCACCCACCCCCTATTATAAGCTCTCATACTGCTATTTATCTCTCCTTAACCACAATTTTAACATTTTAATATTTTCAGACATATCTTCATGTGATCATTCAGTTAATATTTTTCTCCTCTACCAGCTGCAAGGTGGTTTAGAGAAGGTGGAAACCATTTGTTTCAGTCACTTATGTTTCAACTGTGTGTAGAATCAATGAATGTAAATGATATTATAATTTGATTATGTAGTTTTCTTAACCTCAGTGATGTCAATTATGGAAGTTTCAAGATTATGGACTCAATGTATTCATCATAACTTCCCTAGTAGCAAGCACAATCTCAGTCATATAGAAGATAGTCAAATTTATAGCTTAAAATAAACTGAGCTGGGTGGTGAGTGCATGTGACCAATTATTTAATATAAGAGTAAGCTCTCGGTATTATAATTTAAATGAGTTCTCTCTTTTCTCTTTTAAAAAAATAATTATACAAATTGTTTCATTTATCTCAAATCATCTCAAAGTAATTTTTGAACTAGCATTAGACTTTGAAAAAATTACTAAAAATAGAGTATAAATGTCTTACCACAGTGCATGAGGTAATGGTTATGCTTCGATGTAAGCATTCCACATTATTTATCAATTCAGCACATTATACCCCATAAATGCATTAATGTATATAATCATGATTTAATAAAGAAAAAGTATAACATAAATGACAAAGCAAAGCGTTATTTTCAAGATGCTGTGAGTTGGATAGAAAAATACAGGAGTGGAGAAACGTTAATTGTTTTCCTAACTTCAAATTTAATCAATGCAAACACAATAATCTATAAAAAAAATGGTGCCTTAAAACCATACACAGTTTGAGATAGCACAGATTGAAGGTAAAGATAAGTCAATTCACAGGTTAGCTCTACAAAGTGTAATGTACTATTCATGTTCACATACTTAGAATGGGTACTTTGAGCTTCATCATCTTAAGTTATTCTCACTGTTAATGTGCATATCTATTAAAAAAAAAAGAAAGAAAGACCTAATTTCTCTTTATCAATCACTGCCATGTTATAAATTTGACTGTAACATATTCCCATGCTTTTCAAGCAATTCAAATTCACGGTCCATTTCTCATAAATCACTGAAAGCAAGTGAAGGAACTTGTGCTTACTTTCCACTGCCTTACTAATCAGTCATTTGAAAACAAAAGTGCTGGGTTTTTCTTTATAAGGCATTTATCTGTATTTTGTATTTCATATTACTATGAGGGTAGAAATGTTGAGATCACATCACTTGCAGCAGTTCAATAAAGTCTGAGTTCTAGTTGAGCTCTTCACCCAGGGCCTGTATGGAATAATTCTATGTCGTGCCCATGAGGTGAGAGCTTGAGACTAAAGCACTACCTAGTTTTCATTTTCTAATCCTATGAAGCTCCATAATATAAAAAGTATTTATAAAATGAATATATTTTATATGTGCATGTATATCTATACATAATACAGTCACATGTGCATGCATGTATATGTACATATACACACATTTACATGTACACACATGCTAGGGAGTTATAAATTCTGAATCTTTGTTTAGGTCTTTTATGTTTGTATGTTATGTAAAATTGATCTTATATAAATTACTTAGCGATTCTGAGTTTTCTGAAATGTAAATTCAGGATGTAGGTGTAAGAGCTGTGCTCACCCCAATATGGTACAAATCCTTAAATCTAAGTAGCTCAATTGTATAGGGAAGGGAATTTTATACTCTCTAAGTTTCAAAAGCTGCCAAGGAAAAATAAATTAACTGCTCTCCTGTGCTGCTGTGATCACAATTTCTATTTCTATCTAAATTATCCAAAGTATCAATCAAAATAATTGCAGATCACAAAAATGTTAAAAGCAGAGAAAAACTCTCAATAAATTCTTTACTGCTTTCTGAAATCCATGATAACAAGGTTATTAGACTAAAACATTATTTAAATTTACCATTCAGTGACATTCTTATAAAGGTCAAATTAAAAATAAAACCCCTTATGCTTAATTTGATTCTTAAGTTTTGTTGGCTTTTTGGGAAAATATATTAAGGTCTAGAAAATAAAAGCAAGTATCTGACTCTAATTTATAATTGTTGAATTCAAGTAACCTCAAATTAAATTAAAATGATCTTTTAAGAAAACAGAAAAGGCGTGTGCTAACAAGATATTGCTGTTTTTACCATAACTAAGTATTCTTTTGATTGCCAAACATTAGGACATTCATTTTTTTGTATGGAGATATATATATATGTATGTATGGCCTTGTTTGTGGACAAAATCATTAAAAAGTCTTGCCATCTTTTGTATTCCTTTTTATGCTATTCCTTCCTAAAATTATTTTCTAAAAATCATGTAAATTACTAGAAACATTTTTACCTAAATAATCATGCCTTTAAAAATTTCTGATACCACATTTAATTATTTGATCACTAACTATAGCTCTGGGTTGAAAACTTTCCAAATCATATGAGGGCTTGGACAAGTTCTGCAGACAAAGCAACAAAAAATGGTAATCATACAAGGATGAAATGAAAGACGATCAGCTTCACAGACCTAATGCTGGAACCAAGAGTCGCTGTAGGAGTGTTACCGCTCAGGATTGTATTAGATGCCTGTGGCTATTATACCAAACTACTACAAAAGGACCATCTTACAGTACCACAGAGTTAGCTTACATTTCTGGAGATAGAAAATCTACGACAGATTTCATGGGACCAAAATCCAGGTGTTTTCCAAGTTTGGTCCCTGTGAATGCAGTGGACAGAATTGGTTCCTTTTCTAGAATCAATTGTAGAGTCCATTTGCATTCCATAGCTCTAAGCCCTTTTCCTCCATCCCACGCTATAGCATCCTGAAATCTTTCTCTTTGACTGTCTCGGTTTCCTTTTATAATGACCTTTGTGATTACATTGGGCCTACTCAATAATCTAGAATAACCCTTCTATCCCAAGATCCCTAATGTAATCTCAGCTGCAAAATCCCTTTTTACCATGGTAGGTCCCATGAGCACAGGGTCCAGGGATTAGGACATGGACATCTTCAGTGGGTTATTATTCTGCCTCTCACAGATCTTCAGTGGGTTATTATTCTGCCTCTCACAGAGGCCTATCAAAATTTGAATCTCAAAGACACATATGTTTAGATATTCAAAGAAGACAAATTTGGAATCTACAGGAACAAAGAGATGCAGCGAAATATAAACAGGCTTTGGAGTCGATTATAGCAGGCTCAGACCCCAGAGTTGTTGTCTTTTGCCAGCTACAGAAGCTGTAGCAAATTATTCACTCTCTCCTCAAGTCAATGGTATCATTTTTTGAACAGAGATATAAATGAAATGTAAATTGAAGAGTACCTCTACAAACTACAAATGTATCTAGCATATGGGGAAGTTCTAGCTGTTACTGATATTAAGTACACATGACCAATAAATATTTGAAAATGTTCAGCTTTCCTAGCCATTGGGACAATGGAAAATTTAATAAACCTTGAAATACAATTTTATCCATAAGGCTGGAAAATTTTCAAAGATTAGTAAAAGTACATTACTCATCAACTATTAGCATAAATTAGTTCTCTGGGTGATCATTTGATAAAATATCAATATTTCAGTAAACAATCTTTTGTATACCTTTCAGCACTTTTGATAAAAGTAGAAAAATTACAAAAACCTAGATGTCCATGGATAAAGATGCTTGTACAATAACTGTGGCCCATGTATGTAATATAACACTGTGTAAAACTGCCTATCCTTTTATAGAATCTGTTAAGACTCAATGTATTAATAAGGAAAAAATCTTTAAGGTGTGCTGTTAAGTAAGAAGAAATAACTGCAAAACCATAAAGTATGATGCTTTCTGTAATAAAAATCTATTTGTGTATATTCATAACATACATATGTGCATGTGAGTATGAGTTTGTGCCTAGATAGATGGATAGATGTATATAAAAAAACTTTACCAAAATTCAAACAGCAAACATCTCTTAGTAGGAAATTGGGATTTCAGTGGAGCAAACTGAGACTTCAATAGTTTTCTCTCTATATTTGCATTTGTTAAATCTTCACTTAACATTTTCATATTCATTTATAAAATTTAAAAAGAGAAAAGTGTTTGGAATTCAAATATGAAAGTCAAATGAAGGTCATGAAAAGCTAAGATGTGGATCTTTAGACTAAACTTAAATTATGAATGAGGTTTAAAGAGATTTCAGAGTCAGAGCAGCATGGAAAGACTCACATTTATGAATGTACACACGTGTAATTAGTTAATTTTAGAATATATACAGCCCTGCATGAGACTGACTATTTCTGCCGCTATCTAGAACATAAACCCACGTAATTAGAAACTTAATAATTCCTAATGAGAGTGGTAACTGCAATCTTCAATGCTGTACTAGTTCAGTTTTTCTGTGTGCTCTAATTAAAATATAAACATGTTTTCAGCATATAGCAAAATTGCTTTGGAACTCCATTTATCTCTGTCTTGTTTATAACAGCACATTTTTATTTCATAAATAGCCACTAAGGAAAATGAGAATTTCAGCTGAAACGCTGTTACTTGGAGTTAGAACCACCCACAAAATTAAAAGGAGGAGGAGGAAGAAGAGGAGGGGAGAAGGAGGTATTTAGTATTTCATTAAGTACGATGTTAGCCTCAGAATTTGTTTGTTTGTTTGTTTCTGTCCTTTACTTATTTTGGGTGCCCTGACTTGTTGTCTAAGAAGGCTGACAGTCTGACAACCTGGCAGTTACTACATTGTGAACAAGTTCAGGCCATCGGAAGAGTCACAGGACTCTGGGTGACTGCCCCAAATAGCGGCCTAGCTAATAGCCAAGATCAAATGCCAGACATGCGAGGAAACGATATCCAGATGACACTATCACAGAAGCCTCAGGAGTTGAGTCAGCGTCCCTGGTCAAATCATTAAAGCTGAGTCCTCATGTGTAAGGAGCCAGAGACAAGGCATCCTTGCTGTGCCTTGTCCAAATCCTAAGGCACAGAACACAACATCATGTGAACAGAATTTTACAAAGTAATTTCTCACCACAAGGGTATGGTGGTTTGGTATGTGGCAATAGCAAGCGGAACAGATTTCTAGTTTGTTGTAATTGTTTTACCATAAAAGAATATTAAATGTTATCAAATAACTTTTCTGCATCCTATGAGATGATCATGTAGTTATTATCCTTTACTCTGTTAATGTGGTAAACTACATATTTTAGTGTTAAACTTAATTTGCATTACTTTATTAAATCCCAGTTTGCCATAGTTTTTCATGTCCTAAAGGTTGTTTGAATATATTTGTTAGCATTACTTTTAAGACTTTAGCATTTCTTTATTACATATGGTGTGGTACAAATCTATTGTGTTAAGAATTAATATCAAGGTTTTGCTAGCCTCATATAATGTATGAGAAAGTGCTTTTTCTTCCTCTATTTTACAGCAGTATGTATGTAAGAATGGTACACTTTTTTCAATCCACGAAAAACTGGAAGAATTTGTTAGTCTTGAATTCACTGTACTATTTGGCTTGGAGCTTTTGTCCTGGGAAGGCTTTGAATTATGAATTCAGCATCTTTAGTAGAACAGGACTAGTTAGGTTTTCTTCTTGTGTTGAATTAGGGTTTTTTTGTTCAAGAAATGTGTACATTTTATTTCCATTTTCAAATGTATTGCTCAAATATTTAAAATATTTTACAACTTTCCCAAGACACAGTTTCAGTGTTTGTCCATTTTTTAATCTAATTTCTTAAAAGATGCAATTGTTTTTCACTCTTTGCTAACTATAAAGTCTGTGTTTTGTTTGGATCTGAATATACACATTATTTTACCTCTCTAAGAGCAGTCACTACTTCCCTACTTTCCAGGCCTAGATGATGATGATGATTGTGTGTCTCTAATTTTAAAGAACATGTTGTAGAGGCTCAAGATGACGTTACCATCATCCAGAGTTGGTAGAAAATTTTCCTGGTTGTTAAACTGCCATTGGCATTCTCAAATCCTGTGAAGATTTGTGTGTGTGTGTGTGTGTGTGTGTGAGTCTGTTTCAGTGGTCTTTAATGATAAAGCACATCCCTTACTCTCTGGACATTGTTTTTCTTTTCTTCTTATTTGATATTTAAGTAGTTTATCAAGTTTCTCCACTTTGATGGAACTTGAATTCCACCATCCCACTTTTTGCATCAATAACATAGGGTCTTCATTACGGTAGAGTTATATTACAATAACACCTACTATATCAGAGTGACAACTCAACAAAAACTCAACTTTATCCTTCTTCTATATTTCAGAATATTTTATGGGTGCAAATGTTTTGCTTACATAAATTGCTTTTGTGCACTTTGAGTCAGGTTATAAGTGTGCCCATCACCCATATAGTGTAGGTTGACTTGTTGGGTGTGAATTCATCCTTCCCCTCCTGCCCCCACCACCTGTTTGCTTACCATTGAGTTTTACTACCCAAAGCACATATGGGTGTTGATTTATTAGTTCCAGTTTAATATGAATGCATATGGTGTTTGTTTTCCCATCCCTATGGTATTTCACTTAGAGGAATGGTCTCCAATTCCATCTAGGTTGTTAAAAAAAGGTATTAGTTCAACATTTTTCATGGCTGAGTACTATTCTAAGGAATACATATACCTCCCCCAAAATGCAAAAGTGTGCAGAGCATAAATCTTTTTCTCTACGATTAAGTAATTTTTCTCCTCGTAGCAGTTTTAAATAGTTCTAGTGCCTGTTTTCTACTTAACATCGGCCTACATTTAGCATTACTTTGATGAGTGCTCTCATAGGGGTCTAACCAAGCAGTGAGCACTACCAAAACCCCACAATCTTGGTCTTTAGCATCTGAAATGTCTCTGAGAAGCAAGAAAGGGGCTGTAAGTCCAATAACAACCAACCTCACCTGTTTCTATTTTTCAGCCCCAAACACTTTGAGTGGGGAGTATTTATGCTGACTGTGTCTTCCATTTATTAAAGAGTTGGATTTTTCCTTCATATGGTTGAAATCATGTTTTCTATTTTCAATTTTTGCTTTTCAAATATTCTTTCTATTTATACATTATCTTTTGACATTCGATAAGTGTCTCAAACGCAAAGGACCTTTTACTTTTCTGGTACCGATTCCCATTTTCCACTGTGTTGACAATCATTTGGTTATTTCTTTGAGAAAGTGTGGGTTGGCCAGCACTATGTTCCAAATTGGAAAGCAGAAGTTTTTTTTTCCCTTTATTCATTATCATTAATATGTTCGGTTTATGAAAATAATGCCGTAGCATTACATTGAATTGATTACTAAATGTGGTGGAAAGCCTGATTAAAAAATGCTAACTTGACCTTGCCTATCGCTTCATAAGTTAATATAGACTCTCCCTAATTTTAAAATAAAGATACACAATTAGCATAAATTTGATTCATAATTTAAGATGTGAATGGTACCTCACACAAAGTAGCAACTGAAGCTTCAATATTTTTATGTACTGCATACATTTTCATTTTCTAAGAAATGTGTTTAAATAAAACACAAAGAAAAAATAATGTTTGCAGTTATGTTGACACTTTTATCAAGCTTTACAGTAAAACTAGTAGTCACAAGGGCCTGAACAAAAAGAGTCCTTAAGACATATATAAATTATGTATTTTATTCTTATTCCAAATTAATGGGTAAGTAGAAAATTTCTGTTTTTACATACACCCACTACATGAATGGTACTAATTCAGAGCACTTTTCAAATTCTTTTGTTTAAAAACATTAATTCTAAATAATGCTGTTTAAATTTCTATTTCCTTTCTTGTTTGTGAAAATGCTTTAAGTTTTAAATGTACTGTGAGGAAGCAGAGTCTTTTTGAAATGATTCCTCAATTAAATTTTGTGACTTTTCTAAAAAACATTATCCAATATTAATAGGTCTAATTCTAAGTCAGCTGACATACAAATCATTAGCAAAATAGAAATCCAAACCCCAGTGGCTATAATCAAAAAGACAGACCATAGAAAGTGTTAGACATACAGAAGATTGGAATGTCATGTCTTACTGGTTGGATTGTTAAACAGTGCAATCACTTTGGGGAGTAATCTGGCATTTCCTCAAAAAACTAAACATAGAGTTGATATAAGGCTCAATAATTCCATTCCTTGGTACATACTCAAGATAACACACAAAACTTCTGAATGTTCACCAGAGCATTATTCCTCATAGCCCAAAAGTCAAAAACAACTAAAATGGCTATCAATGGATGAATGAATACATAAACATGATATATCCACACAATGGAATGTGACTTAGCCACGAAAGGCAACGTGTATGCATGCATGATATGGCATAAATTAATCTTGAAAGTATTACACTAAATGAAGGCAGACTTAAAAACCATTTATTGTATGATTACATTTATATGAATGTCTGCAACGAGAAAATCTATAGGTGTAGAAAAGAGTGTGCATGGTACCTGTTAGGTGTGAAAGGAGCTCCCCCTCCCGCTTCTGCCCACCAGCTTGCTCTCTCCATTGACTTGTACTGCCAAATATGCACACTGGTGGGACAATTTAATAGCCAGTGCACGTGGTGTTTGTTTTGCCATGCTTGTGATATTCGCTTAGAAGAATGACCTCCAGCTCCAGCTAGGTTGTTACAAAAGGCATTCACCACTTTTTATGGCTAAGTAGCACTCTGTGATATGCATATTACTGTATTTTATTAATCCACTCAGGTGTTGATAGGCACTTGCTTTGATTTCACATCTTTACAACTGGGAATTGTGCTGCAATAAACATTCAAGGGCAAATGTCTTTTTGATAAAATAACTTTTTTCCCCCTTTGCATAGCTACCTACTAATGGGATTGCTGGATCCAGTGATAGGCCTACTTTTAGTTTTTTCTGGCATCTCCGTATGACTTTCCTTCGAGGTTATACTAGTTTGGAGTCCCAGCAGCAGTGAGTAAGTGTTCCTTTCTCTCCAGCAACATCAGCATCTGTTTTTTTTTTTTTTTTTTTTTTTTTTTTTTTTTTTTTTTTTTTTTTTTGGTTTTTTTTTGATAAAAACCATCTCAGTGGAGTTAGGTGATACATTATTGTGGTTTGGTCTATATTTCCCTGATGATTAGAGACACTGAGCATTTTTTCATATGTTTATTAGCTATTCATCTATCTCGTTCCGGAAAACTTGTGCTCGTGTCTTTTGCCCACATTTTTTATGGGGTTGTTTTACTTTTCTAGCTGTTTTGCTAGAAAAGAGAAAATCTATAGATGTAGAAAACAGTATGCATGGTACCTGTTAGGTGACAGTAACTCTCCCCTCCTGCTTCTTCCCACCAGCTTGCTTTCCATTGAGTTCCAACTCTTTTCAGCTTGAGTTTTTTGTAGACTCTATTTATCAGCCCTTCAGATGTACAGTATGCAAATATTTTCTCCTTTTCTGTAGGTTGTGTATTCACTCTATCAATCATTTTCTTAGCTATGTAGGTGCTTTTTAATTCAATTGGGTCCCATTTGCTAATTTTTGTTATTGCTGGGATTGCCATTCTGGTTGTCTTTGTAAGTTCTTTGTTTAAGCTGACGTCTATAAGAGCTTTTTCCATTTCTTTCTACACTTCTTATTGTTTTAAGCCTAAAGTTTAAATCTGTTATCCATTGTGAATTAGTTTTAGTAAGTGGTGAGAGGTACAGATCCTGTTTCAATCTTCTGCATGTGGCTAATTTTCCCCACAACATTTACTGAATGTTTTCCCCAGTATATATTATTGATATCCTTGTCAAAGATTAGAGGGCAATATAAAGATGACTTTGTATCTGGGTTTTCTGTTCTGATCTGATGGTCTGTGTCACTGTTTTTGTGCCAGCGCCATGCTGTTTGGTTACTATAACTCTGTAGTATATCTTGAAGTCTATAAAATGATGCCTCCCAATTTGTCCTTTTTGCTTAAGATTTCTTCAGCTTTTCGGGCCCTTTTCTAGTTCCACACTAAGGATAGAATCATTTTTTCTAGATCGGGGAAAATGACATTGGCACTTTAATGGGGATTGTTTGAAACTGCAGATCACATTGGGTGGTGTAGGCATTTCAACAATGTTGATTCTGCAGATCCATGAGCATGATATATTTTTCCATCTGTTTACATTCTCTGTGATTTTTTTCCCTCAGTAACTCATAGTTCACCCTATAGAGGTCCTTTACCTTCATTGTTAAATATATTTGTAGATATTTTATCTTCTTTGTTGATGTCGTGAAAGGCATTGAGTCTTTGATTTGATTCTCAGGTTAATTGTTGTTGGCCCAAAGTTAAACTCAAGCAATCAAGCAAAGATGTTCAACTACCTTTCACAATGGACAAAACATATAGGGAAAGAATCGTCTTTTTAATGAATGGTGTTTCAAAAAGGGACATCCACGTGCGAAACAATTAAAATAGATACCACACAGTAAAATCAGGTCTGAATCAGGTCTGAAACTATCACACTTCTGGAAAAATATGGAGGGGAAAGGTCTTTACTACTGGCCTTGGCAATGATTTTTTGCATATCACACCAAAAGCCCAAAAGCTCAGGAAACAAAAGCAAAAAAGTAGATAAGTGATCTACGACTGATAAAAAAAATTCTGAATGGAAAAGGAAACAATGAGAAGGCAGCCTACGAGTAGGGAGAAACTATCTGAAAACCATTTATTCAATTTAATAAGGGGATTATATCCAAAATGGGTAAGGAAGGCACATCACTCAATAGCAAAAAGAAAAAAATAAAATAAAACCTTCAAATATAGGCAAAAAACTGAATAGACATTCTCCCAAAGAACAATTACAAAGGACCGACAGATATGTAAAAAAGTGTCCCATATGGCTAATCAGGAAAATGCAAACAAAACCACATGAGATATGACCTCACACCTGCTAGGATGGCTATTGTAAAAAAGGCAAGAGATGACAAGTGTTGGCAAGATTGTGCATAAAAGGGAACACTCGCTCGCTGTTGGTGTAAATGTGAATTGGTACAGCCAGTATGGAAAACAGTGTAGATTTTCCTCAAATGATTAAACATAGAACTACTGTAGGATCCAACAATTCCTTTTCTGAGTACAATAGATCACTCTGTAGATGTATCTATGCTCCCCCATTCATTGCAGCGTTATAGTAGCTAAGGTATGGAAGACACATAAGTATCCCTTACAGATTAAAAAAATAAAGAATTGTCATGTGTATATATTTTATATATTTTTTAGGTACTTCCATATGATTTTCCTTAGCGGTTGTACTAGTTTGGAGTCCTACCAGCAGTAAGTGTTCCTTTCTCTCTGCACCCACATCAGCATCTTTTTGGGGGGATCTTTTTTGATGAAATGTTGTGTGTTTGTATATATATTCAGCTCATATATATATATGAACACTGAAATATTATTCAGGCTTAAAGAAAAGAGACTCTGCATTTGACAACATAGATGAACTTAGAGGACATTATGCTAAAAAAATAATCTAAACACCAAAAGAAAAATACTGTATAATCTTACATGAAGCATCTAAAAATGTCAAAAACACAGAAGCAGAATAGAATAGTGGTTATCAGGGATGGGGAGATGGGGGAAATGGAGAAATATAGGTCAACATGTACAAAGATGTAGCAGTATAGGATGAATAATTCTAGAAACTAATTTACTGTGACTATAGAGAATAGTATTGTATTCTGTACTGGGAGGTTGCTATGAGGTAAATTACAGGTACCACCCACACATGCACAAAGGACAGATACATGAATTGGACATATGTTATTTGACAGTAGTAATCATTACCCTATGTCTGAGCATATCAAGACATCATGTTACATCTTAAACATGTATAATAAAAGAGTCCAAAGGAAAATAAAATAAAAATACTCACAACAATAATGTATATCCTGAAGTCATGGTGTTCATGTTCCATGTATGTCCAATGAGAGTAGCTAAAAGTCTGCCCGGATTACATCTTCCTAAATTGGTATTTTGCCTGCATATTAGTTACTATGAAAGGTATATCAAAATCCATTGTGATTACGATTTTTGACCTTTTCCCTTTTTACGTTCTGTCATTTTTTTGTTTTATGTATTCTGAAGCTGTTATTTGGTGAGTTAAAATTAATGATTTTTATATCTTCCTGATGGCCTGGTGTCTTTAAAATTATTTTTTAAATTCTCATTTTTCTCTAAAATTACAAAATCTAATTAGAAACCCCTTTTTGTTTAATGTTTTTTGTCAAAGAATTTTTACAATTATTAAAAATTTAATTTCTATGCATATTTATATGAGTATCTTATGAGACATATATAGCTTTATTTTTTAATTGAGTCCATCAAATTCAAATTTTATGTGGCATTTTTCATCTTCACACACATTAAATTACTGATGAATATATGATTTTGAATGTGTGTGTGTGTATATATATATATATATTTACACTTTTAAAACAATCCTGTTAAGATTTGTTTTCTGTGGCCCTTTCCTTTCTAAGGCCAGTCTAGCTCAAGTTCTCTGTTTCAATCCAAGATGGCCTTGGGCTTGTATTGAAGCTTGACATGTTTCTCTGCCCCTTCTTTTTCTCCCCCTTCCTACAAGTGTTAATCCTGACAGCATTACTTAATGAATACTTTCAACACTGAAATCAACCTTGGTTTTGGCTTCAGAGAAAAGCCAACAGCCAAATAAACTGAGTACAAAGGTATGGTTTGAGAGATATGAATCACAGACTGCTTGGGTAGCTCTCAAAACACTATCTCTGTGAGAGGTGAAGTACAGATAGTCCCCAGAATAAAAAGTGGTGGTTCAATTGTTCAGGGATAAATTAAAAAATGTGCTAGTGAAAATCAAGGTATTAGCTAGTATGACACCAGGTGTCTGAGAAATTAGCGGAGGGGGACCAGAAACTCCAAGGACAGCAGAACTGAGTGCCTACTGCAAAAGAATCAGAGAGAAGTAAGAACAACCAGTCACCAAGGGAAAGCAGAATGACAGTCAGAGGACCTCTTCAGTAGCATCTGCTGAAGGGAGGGGGTAGTGAAAACTGAAATAATGCCCCAGGACATAATTACCAGATTAGTCAAACAAGGGAAAATGTTGCATATACAAGCAAGGCAAGCCTGCTCTGTGAATGCCAGGGTCCAGGTTAGGAAGGAATGGGATCATGAGTAGGACAACTTGGGTTAATGCCCTTGAACATCACAAATCCCCAGATTTCTCTGGATACTGAATGACTGCCCAAGGGACTCGCTCATTGGTTAGGAGCTATTATCCTGTCTCCTTGTTTAAGGTTAACGCAGAAGCCTCTGCCCTGGAGGACACAGTGTATCCCGCTCAGGTTCTGCCTCTTCCTTCCCATCCAGCCAACATAACCTAGCTGGGCACGATCTGCACCTGGTAAGGGAAGGGAGGGAAAGAAGGGACTGTAACTAACCACACATGCACCTCTAAGCAGGATGATCCTGTAGAGGCTGGGAGAAGACGCAGGCGATTGCACTCTGTGGGTGCTCAATCAAGGGTCTGCCTTTCTGATTTAGTGTGATCAGAAACATTGTGGCCCTTCCTATCTTATCAAAACAATGGAATTAAACCTAGTTAAAAAATTAAATATTTCAGAGGCACAATTGCAAATATGGAAGCATATTTTAATGCATATAACTTTGGAGGTGCTCTTCCCTGTGCTGGAATTTCATAGGAATTCATGTGTTTCCTGCTTTTGAGGAATCTGCACAGGAAGCCTGGCACAGGCTTTGTAAGCAAAGAGAAAAAACAGTAGACTAAGATTTTCTGGAGAACGGGTTTTGTGGACTTGACATTGAAGGCTGAATCAGAGCTAGGAAGACTTTCTATGCATCCCTTCCCCCATCCTCCAAAGACAAAAATATTTGGGAAAGTTGAGAAAATAGATGAACCAAATCTCAGAGACAAATATGGTGAATTAGTGGTAAATTGATAACATCCTGCAATTTATTAATCCTGCCATCCTGTCCAGTGTGGAAAATAATGAGAAAAAGTATATTCCTCGGGAAAACATCCCCAGATAAGTTGTTAGTCCATAATATTTTGAAGCATCCTATTCAGAATTCAGAAATTATGTCCTCTAACATATAACTCCAAAACTTTTCATTCAAAATGGTTATCTTACTTACATTGTTTGTGTGTTTCTGTTGAAGTTATATTATGTAAAGGTTCACAATGGTACAATTTTTGGGTAAGGCAGCAAAATATCTTTTGACTCTATTTCCTACCCTTTATTAAACACAAAGACACATTTCATCACACTGTATTGCCAGATTCCTTGTCTGAACAAGGAGTTTGATTGTCTTAGGCACATATGAAATCATTGTTATTTATCTACTCTCTTCTGATAAAGATAATCAGGGATCATTCAATCGCACATCTTCATCAAACCTAAATTGTAGCATATCATTTTAACTCAATTACCAGCAGAGGAGTGGGTACAAGATTCCAACTCAGTGTGAAACAAAAACTAATGTTTTCATCACACATTCTTTTCATTTATTAGGTAGAGTTTGTCACTCATCCTGCACATTAACATTTTTAGAAACAATTTCTCAAACACAAATCATGTTATTCAAGGAAATCTCTATGTATGACTCCTTATTCCTCTGAATCCTCCCATCATTTAAACAGATCTTTTAAGCTACAGTGAATAATAACATGAACTAGTTATTTAATATTATTGGTCAGGAAATATACAGGATTGTTGATGGTAAAGAGCACTAATTTCCATAACCGTCTAAAAAGGCATATGTTAGTATAACTCATGGTGCAGAATAGAAAACTTAGTTTCCAAAGTAAAGTAACTTACTTACCAACAGAGTATGTCAACATGACAAACATGGGCAAAACTCTCTCTGCTTCGGAATCCTGAAAGGCATCACTGCAGAGATTCTTGATGAACAATAGTATGTGGAATCTGACCTGAAGTTTTTAATTAAATGTCACAATTTCTAGTGCCTTTTCCATTATAGCCTACACATGTGACACTATGAATCAATATGAATAGTTTTTACCCTTCAGTTGACTCACTCTATTATTCTTAAACCACCTTGACATACAACAGTAGAAGCTTTACAATCTACTCTTAAATATAAATAGTAAGTTAAAGATAACTTAACCATAGGTAAACTAACCGTATATATAAATACAGAATCTTCTCAAAAGTTAACAAATCTTCAAAGTGTAAATATGTGCTTGTGGTTTGTAGGATATGTGTGGATGGATGTGTAACTATGTGACTACCTTAGTATCCTATCATTAAAGTGAATATTTAGAAAAAGATAAAACTGGCTTGACGCCTGTGGCTCAAGTGGCTAAGGCACCAGCCACATACACCTAAGGTGGTG
>NW_003852425.1:354170-401061 GCF_000181295.1 Otolemur garnettii | reverse complement strand
AAAAAAAAAAAAAAGGAAATAAAGAAAGAAAGAAAGAAAAGAAAAGAAAAAGATAAAACTAGCATGATTGAGGGACAAGGTTAAGACAGACCTTGATTACATATAGGAAAGGAAGGCATTTAACAAAAACATGTCATAGTAAAAGTTGCATTTTTGATACTTCTATTGGTACCTATGTTATGGAATGGGTTGGGCTTTCAGTGGGGGAAACTGCAACTGTGAAGGTGAAAAATGATAGGAATTTGGAATGTACATATTTGACCACTGTTTATAAGTTCTTAAGAACGTAGACTCTGTATTTTAAAATGCATGCCTTTTAAAAGATACTTCAAAGAGGAAGTAAAAGTTTAGTGTTAAGTTCAGTTTCCTTGTCCAGAAGGAAAAATAAAAATTGGCTTTGGATATCACATATTCTAGTTGCTTTGCTCTTAAATTTTACAGATTAAAATAAGTCCGTAAATAATAAAGACTATGGATCAAAGGAAACTTATGTTATTTTTTTAAAAAATATTATTTTCCAGTTACCAGTCAGGAGATGAATCAGCACTAAAATTAATGCAGCACTTGCCTGGCACAAATAGTCTCTGTCCCTTGGGAGGTCGACACCTGCATATCCTTGGATAGTTATTTATCTGTCAACACTACGTAATATCATTACACTATGGAGGATACCACATTTGATTTTAGACACTATCTCTCAATACTACATAATATCATTACACTATGGAGGATACCACATTTGATTTTAGACATAAGAACATGACATTCACTTTTGGGCTTACAATTTTTTTTTCTATTTTTTGAGAACTTTTCATACAATTATGTCATTTCAGTGACTTATGTGTTTAAGCAAAAACTCAGACATAAAAATCAAAATAGGAACATTTCTACTTCCACAAAAGGAAAACTTCACGTCATAATAACACAGTATTATCATATCTGAACAAAAATCAAGAGCTTTTATCAATAATTTTTATCAGATGTATCAACATAAGGTAAATGAAGTTGGGGTTTTATTAGAAAATGAGGAAAAAGGTAAAGACACAGGAATTCTTAGCTAAATATATATGGTAATATAAATTTATATAAAGCTGAAATTATATTCTTTATCATAAAATAAAATAGGTAAAAAGGAGGCTTATATTTTCTATAAAATGACAGCTTATACACCAGATTATAAATAAAAGAGAGTTAGTTGACCCTCATATTGAGTGCACTCTACTGCTTCTTCCATAACACAGATCAATTTCCATTGAACAGGAAATGCAAAGCTTGAGATGTGTGTGTGGAGGTCTAAACATAAGGCTCTACGATAGAAATCAATGAATACTGATGTTTTAAATATTTTCTCTGGAATGAAACTTTTGCTGTATTCTCAGTTTAACTGTTATAATTTGATGGATAAATCTATAGGTCTCACGAAACATAATTCTTCGTTTCTCTGTCCATTTTCTACTAACATCTATCATGCCTGGTGTGTATTTTGACTTATACTTATGTATGTTTCTTTTAGTCTGAAATCTAAGAGTAAATTTCTAGGTAAATAAAAGGGAAAATGTATTAATAAATCCTAATTGATTTTAATACATTTTCTTGTCAAAGCATTGTTTTGTGGGGGTGCTATTTAAACAAGTAACCCATCTGATTCCATATCTGTTGAATCCTCTAGGTTCTTCAAGGTTAAATCTTTGGTCACAGGTTACCTCTCTAGTTTTAGAAAATGAGTGTTACATTATAATAGAAAGCATAATCAGAATTCAAGTAGATCTCAGCAAATTTAAATAATGATTAAAAACTGAAGTCTGCAATTTGAGATGAATAAATATAAAGATTTACTATATTCAGGCTTTAGAAATAAAATTTGTAAGTTGGAATAAATCTGATATGATATTGTGGAAAAGCCTTAAGATTTCAGTTTACTGTAAGCCACAAGTATCATTTGAATTCTTATTGGGATTTTGAGGGCAGAGTTTCCTACTTTATCTGTGTAATCATCACTGACTATGAGAAGAAAAGCAGACCAAGTAAACATAACAATAAAGAGTTAGGAAAATGTTAACTGAAAATCTTGGCCACTGACTCATAGCTCTTGCATCAAGACAATGCACCAGCTCACACAGCACATGCTGGGAGGGAATTTTTGGCTGGTAAACCAAGAACTGTATTAGAACACCCTCCCTATTTGCCTGATCTGGCCCCAAATGACTTTTTATTTACCCCCAAATGAAAGAACTATTGAAAGGAAGATATTTTGGTGACATTCAGAACATCAAGGGTAGTGTGATGGCAGCTCTGATGGCCAATCCAGAAAAGAGTTCCAAAATTGCTTTGAAGAGTGGGCAAGACACTGGCATCAGTGCACAGCTTCCCAAGGGGAGTCCTTCACAGGGGACTTACTAATATTCAGCAATGAGGTATGCAGCACCATTTCTAGGATAAATTTACAGATGTAAGAATCACTTTCATATGCTGAGATCTCTTATTTAAGTATATGTCCTTTTAAAGGACTTGGCGAACAGTTAAGGAAAGCACGTTAATTGAGACTTTTTTTCACCAGAGTAATTATACCTAATAAGGTTTCTGCACACTCACTTTTCAAGCTTTTAAGGAAAAGATTTGATTAATTCCTTTAATCCGATTGATTTATTTTCATGTGTCAAATCTCTCCACTGCATCTGTTATCTGCAATAGCACACCCTGCTGATGTTTCTGTTTCTGCTTGAGTCTGGAGGGGTTGTTTATTTTCTAGTGAAAGTGCTGAGAAGGGGGTGGTATCTATTTAGCAACCTTTGTGAAGATAAATTATCATAACAGAGTAGAAGGTATTCATGGGGAAAAAAAGAATAAATTGTGTTTCAAAATTTAAACATTATAAGGGAATAAGCAAAATCTATTTTCCAGAAGCAGAAATAAAAGCTTGTTGAAATAAAGTTAAAGACAAGAGTTTGAATGGAACTAGAAAAAGATATGGCCAGCCTGGTGTCAGATCTGGGAAGGGAGACTCGACTGCAATGATCTGTGGTGTAGCTCCAGATGGTGGAGAATTTAGTGCTCAACACTGGCTTCATACTAAAGCAAAAAAAAATAACAGCAGTTACAGAAGGACGATAGATTATAAAGACGTTCCCCCCCCCGAGAGGGAGAATAATGGAGTTGTGCCTTAGTGTTCAACTCTTGCATGAATAGGGGTTCTCAGATCACGCACAGGAGAGAAGCCATAGGAGGAGGGACACTGGTGGGGCTCCCTATAATCCAGCCAGTGAGGCCTGGAGTCTATTTTAATTTCCTTTAGAAAACTGAAGAATGTGAGTATATTTATACCCTAAGTGCTGTGTAGCCTTTCATTGACTCCTGTGACAAAATCCTTTGCACAAAAGGAGTCAGCAAAGTTCACAGAAATTCAGGCACCAGTGTGCCATATAAAGAAACTTATTTTATGGGGAAAAGACAGATTCAGTGTTAGGCTGGAGCCTCCACAAGTGAATTAAAAAGCACCATTTCAACCATGAAAGACCAGCGTATCAATTAGGTATACTTCCAACATAAAACACGTAATAAATAACAGCATATGGACTCTCAGGAGGGTTAGTGGCTCAGGAGAGGTGAGATTAACTGAGAAGATTGTCTCAAAATATTTAAGAAATGTAGGAAATGGCTGTTTAGAGAAAATCCCTTAGATATTCTATGTTACACTACAGATTTCTTTAAAGATTTTGCAAAACCCACATTTGAAAATTGCTCTGCCAACTGTACTTACTTATTGCCTCCAGGAAGAGATGATGAATCCTTTCCCCTCCAAATTACTATTTTTTCAAAATATTTTAGAGATTTTTAAACCGATTGCAACTGGTTATATCAAAGGCATTAGCTGTTTAATGCCGTGATTCTGTGTGTGCCAAGTTCTAAAGGCATAAAAGAATGTAGCCTTGAAATAAGGGATCGTCACTTAGGATCTGTACTTTGTATGGAAATGAATACACTTAGGGGCTAAACAAACAGAGCAGAAGGGATTTTTTTTCTCCCTTCCCATGCATAAAAGACGGGAAATGAATACCAGCACATTTAACATAGTCAACCAGTCTTCTTGTTTACTATTTTCACTGCATTTCCTAACATACACCCAAGTGGAAAATAATCTGGGACGTATTTTCAGATATTACCTAAAAATTCTTCTCATTAATAAAGCTGGCAAGCCATCTGTACATAATGTGTAGGGTAAATTGAATTGACAGAGCGATTTTGTTAGGGATTTAATTTGCCCAGCGTTGGTGTACCTTGAAGCCTTTGGGGTTTTTCCTCCCTGTGTTTTCAAGCCATAACTCATTTCTTTTCCTCACTGTATGAAAAGTGGTTGAAGTAAACTAGATTATGTATTTTCTAACTGCACAGAATAATGGCTACCCGGCTGGGGAAACGAGTCTTTTTAATAGATAATGCCACCTTATTCATGTTTGTGGAAGTTTAATGGCAAAAGCAGCAGACCTTAAAAGAACGCTCGTCTTCGTGGAATTCCTTAAAATTGGAATCATCCTCCAACTGTAATCCAAAGGGGAAGCGTTGACATGTGGTGTACCTAACAGTGTGTCGACCATCATTCATTCTCGGGGAAATTAAAAAAACGAAAAGGATGCATTTCACTACCTGTACGTAGTTGATTGTCAATCTTTCTAAAGTCAATGTTATTCCTATGAGATAGGAAACTCATAGAAACGGATAAGAACATTGTAAAGTACTCAAGGAAATTATTATGTACTATCGTATGATTTAGGAACTTTGCTACTATGTAGTCAGCTAAATGGAATTTTTCCTTTACCCCCAACTAGGCAAACTGTACCTCTGGAGTGATTGGAGTGATAATTTCTTAAATCCTGGGTCTATTTCACAAGATATTCCCAAAAGCAAACAAGAAGCTAGTCGATAGCCCCAGTTCACAGTGTTCAAGAGGCCATCAAACTAAAATGTAGTTACTGCTCCCAACTAAACTAAAGTAGATACAATGAATTTTGACATCTTACAAATGAAGAAACTGAAGCCACAGATATTGAATGAGTAGTCCAAGACCTAATGGTTATGTATGAACAGGAGCCAAAGTCAAACCAGCCAGCTTGAGCCAGGGATCATGCTTTCACCACTGCAGCAAACTCCACAAAGCTCAGAGAAAAGGATTTTACATGTAGAATCTAAACCTAGTTAAATAATCATTCAAGTAAAGGGAGGTACTAAAATATTTATAGATATATAAAGACTGAGGCCATTTATCATCCATGGAGTTTTATAAAAATGTTTTTGTTGAGATTATACTGTAACAGGATAAAAAATGAAGGAATAATTTCTGACGAGTGCTGGTTAATACAGTTGGATAAATGCAAATAATTCTTATTTGTAAATGGAAAAGGAAACTTTCTAGGTGCTTTTTTAAAAGGGAGGTGATCCAAGAGAAAGTTTTTAAAGCTGTGAAATAACAATGACAACCTGAGACCGCCATACATTCAAAAGTAAATGGAAAAAGCTTGATTTTGAGTCATACATAAACAAGTATTATTAGAAGTATATACTCTCCTTGGATTGAGAAGTTGGAAAGCGTGGATTGAAATAAATATACACATAGTCACTCCAGGGATTTTCACATTACACGATGTGAGTTAGGTTTCTATATAGTTGAAATCTTACGTTTAAAAGTAGTGGTAATTTCTGCATTCTAGAAACTATTATAGAGCAAGAGAAAGGAAGAGTACATGTTAAATAGTTTTGCAAGGTGACTTTCCTTGACATTGAAACCAAGCAAAGATAAATCAATATAGGAAAATGTAGCAAATCTCAATTATGAAAATAAGATGCAAAAACTTTAAAGTCATATACACCCATCTCAATGTCTTCACATGTCCTGGGTGTACACTGGCATCAATTCTAAGTCTAAAGACACAGTCATCCATCATTTTATAGCACTTTCAAAAATTCTGAGACAGTATTAGCTTGATGTGTAAATGCTTGCCTATGACAGAGGCAATACAAGGAAATTATTTCCATGGCAAAAATAAGAAAGTCAGACCTCATAGGAGAAGGTTAATGGAAGCTCATGTTTGCTCAAGTGGTATCTGCTAATCTGTTCTAATATTCATTGTAACAATAAAGCCTGTGGTCCAAACAGGTTAGCAAGAGGTTTCGATTTTAGACCCCTGAGAAATCTGGAAACACAGATCATCAGCATATTCCATGTAAGTAAGAGAAAAACAAAACAAAGCCCTCCTTCAGAGAGTGATTATTAAGATATGTTCCTGAATTGGTACAGCCAAGGAACAGAAGGAACAGAAAAACTAACACAAACAAACGCAGAACATTCTTGCTCAATACAAGCTAAAACTCTCAAAATTTATGAGAACTGAAATTTAACTACTAGAAAAGCCAAATTTCCATGTTAAAAATTTGGTATGAATGTTTCTGGGTTAATAGGGACATTAGATAGATATCTGGAAGAAGGAAAACAAAATTTATCTGGAAAAAAGTGAATTTATACTCGGGTCTCAACATATTCTCAAAGACAGTTGCAAAAAATCCAAGTTCATAATTGATATATACATACATATACATAAATATACAATAAACAAATAATTATATGTATTTATATATGTGCATGTTATATTTAAGTAAACACATGAAGAATTATGTTCACTAAAATTTCAAATAACTTAATAGATACAAAAGAGTAAAAGACAGTTATATTATGTTTACCTCTAGAAATAAAAAGGAGCAAACAAAATTTGATAGACAGGCTTGGAAAAGAATCAAATAGAAATTTTAGAAATAAGGGATCCAAAAGCAGACAAAAAATAAAATAGTGATTGAAGAGGCCATATTTGAAGAGAATTTTCTAGAAATAATGAAAGACAATGGTATTATATTTAAACAGTGCAATGCACCTAAGTCAGAATAAATAAAAAGCATTTCGTTTGTAGACCCACTGCAATGAAAATGCAGACAACAAAGATGAGACAGGCAATTTATAAAGGAAAGACATTTAAAATGAGAGCTGAGCTCTCTCTCAATAGCTGATGTCTCCATACAGTAGAAATATGTTGTAATGTTTTCTTCAGAGTGCTGAAAGAAAGTAATGTTGACCTGGTACTTATATGCAACACAACTGTTTTTGAAGACTGATGTTAGAGTCGTTAATGAGCAACTTACCATTAAATATATGAACATAGAAATGTTGGGTCCAAGACAGCCTAATGCTTCCTTCAGCTTGACTAAAATTTAGATGATCCTTTATTTTAGAAGACTTATAATTTTAATTTCTTCTTTTGCCCTTTTGGAATTTAAATCATTGCAAACGCCTCTTGCTGCCAGATGTATATCCCTGGAGTGTCCTTCTCAAAGACCTGGGATCTTTTTGAAATGCAATCCTCAAGTAAGATAGAGTCTCTAAGCCCTCACCAAGTAGGTGGAACCCCTGTGTCCTCATCAAAGAAAATAGAGCCCCGGGCTCAAAGTCTCTGTGGGAAGATAAGCGCCTACCTTCTATGAGCACCAATTAGCAGAAAGAGATAACCTAATCACAGAGTAAAACGTTTAAACTAAAGAATAACTGAATGGTGTATACACAATCCAACTGATCAATTTTCTATAACGCCCTGGAATACTTTTCTCACTACCCCAGCCCAGCACTTAAAACACTGCTGACTTGTGATTCATTCATTAGTTAAATTTACGCTGAGCTCTGGCCTCTCTCCTATTACAACTCTCCTAGTGAAGTATTTTCCTGGTTGACATTTCAGGTGCAATTTTTGCTTTGATGGTTCAAAGTCAACGGATTGTAAAGATTCCCTAAGAAAATACCATACAAAGGAAAATTGTGATAGCTATACCATTGTCAATCAAAATAAACTGGACAAAAGAAATGACCAGAAATAAGAAAGTTATGGACTCTAAAAAAGATCAAGTACTGGGACAGAGATAAAATTTGAACTATTTTCACCAAATAGTTTTAATATATTTAAAGTTAGAAACTGTTAGAATTATAAGAAAATTTGGCAAATCCACCATGACATTTTAAAACATCCCTAATTACTAAATAGAAAGAGCAGATAAAATATTCAGTAAAGGCATAGCCAATTTGAATTACACAATGACTATTTTTGATTACTCCGCCCAATAGTTAGATTATCCATATTTAATGCAATACTCATCATCAACATTATGCAAAGAGTATCTCAAGTTATTTCCCAGGTTATGTATCACCTGCACCACCATTTCCACACAAAAGAAAATTAAGTCGCAATTAGTAGAAAAGAAGGTTAAAAAGTAAAAATACACTCCTATGTGATCTATGGATCAAATAAGAAAAATAATAGACATACAGTAGAGTCTCCATAGTGGACGACCTCCCTATATTGACCACCTATTGAAGTTACCCTCATTTTCCTAGACCAGAAATGGTACCACATGTACACAATGGGAATTCCTGATGTCTCCCCTCTCCATGAGTTGACCAGTTGTTACAGTCCTTTGAGTAGTCAACTTTCAGAGGTTCTACTGCTATTAGATACTTAAAGCTCACTAAATACAATGATAGAAAATAAAAATTATACAGAGTAGTTCATAGGAAGAAATGTGTGGCCCTACTTGCTTTCATTAACACGAACATAGAAATAAAAACTCATGAGCAAAGCATCTAAAGAAACTAGGAGGAAACCAACACAATAAATCTAAAGAGGGCAGAAGAAATATAACTAATGAAAAAGAACTCAAACATTGTAGGACTGCGATAATTAAAAATATTTTATTATTCTTTGAAAGGATTAATGAAATTAGCTAATTATAAATTTAAGAATGATCAGAGAGACGGAAAATGGAAAAGCAACTGTGGTAAATGTGATAAAATTGAGGCATCAGGGTAAGTTATATATAAAATATTTGCACCATTTTTGGAATTTTCTCTAAAACTATTTCAAATCAAAAAGCTAAGAAGTACAAATTTTTAGAAAAGATTATATTTTACAATTTTAAACATTTCTGAATTTCTGTGCTATATTGTAGAGGTTCGCTGATTGAAGTTGTGTCAATTACAGATTATCATACTGCATTAAAAAATAAATCTAAAGGCATAGATTTCAATTAAATCACAAATACAAAGAAAGTTATGAGATCAGAGGAAAGTATAGGCTATACAGGTGTGTTCAAGAATGCTACTAAAAATATAAAATATAAAACACTGCTTAATGAATTGTACCAAATATTTCCATATTTGTAATGAGATTTGTATTATAAACACATGGCAGAAAAATGATTTACATGTGTTTTAAATAACCTAGGCTGTTTCTTAAGAACATTATGAAAGAAAATTTTTAACAATATTAAGGGTAATTACATTAGGTTGTATTTAAATAGGTATTTACAAATTCCTTTGTACTTTGTTAACCATCTGACAACTTTACATCCAACTTTTATTTTTTATTAAATCATGATCTATACACATAGATCATGTATACATTAATGAATTATGGGGTACAATGTGCTGATTTATAACCAACTTTGCATTCATTTGACAACTCTTTAAGATAAAAAATACATGGGGACTCCTTAAGAACCTGACCAATGAGAGTTGAGGCTTTCTCTGTGGTTTTCAGGATGTACCTTTTCTTTTCAGATTTAAACTTTCTAAATTGAAAGAACCCCTATGACTACGTCAGAAAAATGAATTGATTAGCCCAAAGTTGAACTGTATTAGAAATTTGAGAAAAAAATCTGGCATAAAACAATGAGGAAAAAATAAGTATTTTTCTCTTATGTGACACTGAAGACAGTCACAGACGGCAGTTTATTCCATATTTTGCATCTTGGTCATCTTGTAAAAAGACTCTTCTACTTTCATGCACTAAAAAATGTAATATAATTGTATCATAACCTGAAATGATTAGTGACTTTTGCTTGACAATTTTGATTTTCAAAAATATTTTAAGTGAGATCAGTAAACGTTATGTTCATTACTTTTTTATTCATTAAAACAAATATTTCATTTCATTTCATTTATTTTCTAAAAATGCTCTTTTTCTTTCTTTTTTTTTTTTTTTTTTTTTTGAGACAGAGCCTCAAGCTGTCCCCCTGGGTAGAGTGCTTTGGCATTACAGCTCACAGCAACCTCCAACTCCTGGGCTCAAGCAATTCTCCTGCCTCCCCTCCCAAGTAGCTGGGACCACAGGCGCCGGCCACAAGGCCTAGCTATTTTTCTTTTTGGTTGCAGCCATCATTGTTATTTGGTGGGCCAGGATGGATTCAAACCCGCCACCTTAGGTGTATGTGGCTGGCGCCTTAGCCACTTGAGCCATAGGTGCCGAGCCTAAAAATGCTCTTTTTAACAGGAAGTGTTTCAACTTTTTAAAATGGATTTAACAGGCAGACGGTGGAGAGACTACAATGAATAATCCGAAGGTCCCAGAGCCTCCACTTCCACTAAATATGCCTTTTGCTTCTTAAGCACTTAACTGCCCACTTATTCACTCTTTAATAATAAGTAAATGAAGGCTTTCTTCAAAATGAAGACACTGTGTTCTGAGATGTTAAGGAAACCTTTTTAAGCCATTAACCCCTATGCTCTACAGAATGATTGATCAACAAAACGATAAGCCAACAATGTGAAGAGTGTTTTATAAAGGACACGTAGTTTAATGATTTAGGAAAAACTGTCCGGCAAAGAATACTACCAAAAGGACGTATTGAATTGGTCTGACGATATGAGGGCTCTGTAGTTTTAAAGCTCAATGGTGGAGGCTGGAAAACCTCAGATCAGTAAGTACAAACACTACTATGACGGGACACAGAAGACTTTCTTGCAGAATCTAAAAATTAATCTTTTAAAATGGACAACTGCATGCTTGTATCAAACATCGCATGTACCCCATAAAGATACTACTAGTACATACCCATAATCATTAAAAATAAATAAATTTAAAAATATACACCCATCTTAGTGACTCACAACAACATTGATTGTGCATGGTGTATGTTAGTTGAGAACTGGTTGGCTCTGCTCTGTGTATCTGCTGATTCTGGGACTCAAGAGTTGCAGGAGTAACACAGATGAGAACGTGAACCACCTGTCCCCACCCCCACCCCCGTGCCCAGCTGCAGGGATTGGCACGCTGGCTGCGGATGGGGAACGGGGCCGCCCTGCGGGGTCTGTCTACGTGTGGCCTGTACTGAAACCCGGTACCGACTGTTTTGTTAGTAGGTCTCACATCAGTGTGAGGACTCAATCCTCTCCCACATTCATTGTTTTGTCACCTTCATGGCATCCTCGCACTATTTCTGAGTCCTACTGTCCAGAAGCAGCCATGATTAAGTATCTCCCCACCCTTCGCTCTGGAATAGGACTAATGGCAGAAGGCGCCCTGCCCTTGCATATTTCCAGACTAAACGTTTCCGTCCTTACTCTTGACTCCCGCGACACTGCCAGACTCCCCTTTGCCTGCCTCTATAATGTGCAGACCCCCTTTGAAAAGCTCCCCCTTTTGAGACGCTCTTCATTAACAAACAGTCTTCACCCTGCATTGGCCTTAAAAAAAGAAAACCATTTCTTCTTAATTTTGCCTTTTACATTATAAACGTTAACAAGTGACAGAAAAGACAGAACCATTTCACTATTTCTCATTTTGTGTTTTAGTCATCTTTCTAAAACTAAGTGAGTTTCTAACTGAAACCCATCTCTACAGTTTCGAGTAAGCTGTATAAAAGACATATATCTATACATTTCTCCACTTTTCTATTTTTCCTGGAAGTAACCCTTTCTATGGCCTCTCTCTGACTTCTGCAGCCTGATCTCCACCCATTTCTCCAGGCACATCTTTTTATGCAGCACAGAGACACGGTGTGATTCTGACACTGTCCAGGTAAACCAACCCCCTCCTCGTCATATTGGTGTCCCAAAGACCCCATACACCTGTATAAACATTGAGAAAATGGGGAATTGCAGCCTCATGTACCTTTGTTACAAAATATTCATTACAGAATTTTTCAAAATATTTACGAAATATTTCTCCACGTGTTGATATATAAGTACAAAAATTAGAATATAAACGTAAAATGAGTTTGTTAATGTTTCCTGTGTGGGAGGACCTTTGCGATAGCCTATATTTATATCCATCCCACTCATAGAAAGCTACACAACTTTTCTTTTCTGAAATGTGAAATGTCTATTTGTATAAAAACTTGATAGTTAATTAACTTTTTTATTATGGTTGGAAAATAGGAGTTAATTCATGCTATCTATCACTAACTTTTGTCTATCTGTCTTGTAACTTCTCTCGAGACTATCACTAGTGATGGGACTGCTGCTGGTAGCTTCTGACCTAGTTGTGACAGCAAGATCTGTTCTTTCTCTAAGAACCATAATTCTTACAAAGCTTAAGTCTGACATGGTATCTGGGAGATAAGATTTCTTATCTTCGTAGCTTTTTCTTGAACTAATAACTAATTGCTGGCTCTCGCACTTCTACAAATTGCTCTGTACTCAGGGAGTTCTGAACCGGTGCTGCTAAGTGCCTGTGACACTCTAGCCAGAGAAGGCTGATGACAAAGTCGTGTTCCTAATGCCGCTCTGACTGAGGCTTTTGCTTGCATGCCAGGCTCTCTTTGTCTCCAAGGAGACTTTTAAAATTATCTTCCAAATGGTAAAAGTTGTTTCAGAATTGGAACCAAAATTTTTAGGTAACAAGGGATATGAATCGAGAAATTAAAAACCAAAAAAAAAGCTGAGTGCCTTTGGAAGTCAGAGCAAGCAGAGAGGGTTGTTCTGCCCCACACAAGGCCAGAAGGGAGTCTCTCAGTTCAACTGTTTAAGTGAGAATTTCAATTACCCTCCCAGCTCCTGCTGTCACTCGCAAATAAGCACCTTAGGTAAATAAACAAGGATGATTCATTGTTATGAATGTGGATTTACTACAAACCAGTGGTGAGGAGATGTAGTGTCATGCATCACCGCCAAGGCCAAGAGCAAAAATAAAGGCATGGGAAGGCTTTCTTTGCTTCACTACCCCAACAGAATAAAAATTGAACCTGGTGCCACCCTCATCATTTACTGAAATGGTGATATTTCTGAAAATATCAATCAATCATGTGTTTTCAGAAGACATCTGTGCTTTAAATAAATGATAATAGTTTAGCTCTTTTAAAAGTATCATTTTTAAGACAAATATTACATGTTCATTATTGCATACAAAAGTGTGTTTGTAACACTCTGTTTGTGTTAGGTATAATTTAAAAGATAATACAATATTGTCCTCCTACCTGATATCTAGTTTCAGAATTAAAAGTTAGAGGCCCTCTGTGTGCCCTTCGCTGATCAATCTCTTTTTCTCCACCTCAGAGTGAAACAATTTTTCACTCTTTAAAAAAATTTTGTTATTCTTTGACATTTTTGGTTTTAGTGTATCACATATATGTGAATACATAATAATTATTCATATTCTTATACTCATATATTTTTATATAATTTATATATTATCTTAATATATGTTTGTATATTTATATTTTATATATGATGAGGCTCTATGTGACCTTTGGAAAAAATACGAGGTTTTTGAGATATATCCATGTTATATTTCTCTTCTTATGAAAAATTGGGTTATTTCTAGTTTTGGGATATAACACATTGCTTCTATGAGAATTATTATACAAATTGTTTTGTGAATATACAAATGATTCACGTTTAGAAGGGTTTACCTAGGCTACAAATTGCTGAGTCATACTATATATACATCTCCAGCTTTACAAAGTAATGGCAAATGATTTCTGAAGTAGTTTTAGCAATTTATATTTTTATAACAGTAAAGGTTAAGAAATTCTACTATTGCTTGGCACCTGTGGCTCAAGTGGCTAAGGTGCCAGCCACATACACCTAAGGTGGTGGGTTCTAATCCTGCCCGGGCCCACCAAACAACAATGACAGCTGCAACCAAAAAATAGCCAGGCGTTGTGGTGGGCGCCTGTGGTCCCAGCTACTTGGGAGGTGGAGGCAGGAGACTCGCTTGAGCCCAGGAGTTGGAGGTTGCTGTGAGTTGTGATGTCACAGCACTCTACCCAGGGTGCCATCTTGAGGCTCTGTCTCAAAAAAAAAAAAAAAAGGAATTCTACTATAAGACATACTTGGACAGTACCTGGTATGGAACTGGAAGTTTTATTAACCATATGGTAAAATTCTATTATAATGTATAATGTATAAGTATAAAATTGGGCTCAGAGATAATTCATGCCTCTCCGGGGTTACACTCAGACTCTCTCAGTCTCCCACTTGGAAGTAGACATCTGGCTCCCAGATTTTCTATCTAACAGTCTTTCAATTAAAACACTTGCATTACCAGCTTCTTAATTCAAATCCTGGAGTTCCAAGAAACAGAGGCAATCAGTCAAGAAGATTAGATCTTGGGAGTCCAAGCAGCCCAGGATGGCTATGAATGCAGCCTGGCAGAAAATTGTAAACTTACTTAAACCACTAGAGATCATTTTGTGATTTTTATGTGTGTATGTATGTGTGAACCCCAGGGCACAGTTCTCGAATGTGAACTTTGTAGATGACAATGGCATGTCACTATGTCAAGTAAAATAAACATGCACATGCTTGGTATTTGTATGCACGAGTGGCTTCAGTTTTACAGTGGTGTGTAGCTTCCAGAGTTATCTTCCAAGTTCAGACAGTAGAACTGACCCCATCTGATGTTACGTGTGTTTGTTTTAACTTGCTAAGGCAGCAATTATCAATATTTCAACCCACCATTGCAATGTTAGGTATTTATGTTATTCAGAAGTCAGCTATGCACTCTTGTTTGATTATTAAGGCACTGCCACACCTTGGCAGCGCCTACAGGTCACCCACCCACTTTCCAATCAGCCCCTCCGCCTTGCACTACATCAGCAGCCACGATGTGAGAAAGCCTGAACCTTGCTTTCTATTTTCCTGTCAATTAGTTTTCATCATTAAAGTAAATATAATCCATTATCTATTATTATATTTTTAATCCCAGAATGCCTTCTACAATATCTCAAAAGGAAAAATAAATGGAACACCCCCAAAAGAAAAACTGCAGATGAAGTGAGATTGTCCAATGAAAAGTAGACAGACAGCAGGCAAATAGTGAGGCACTCTGCTTCATATCTAGGAAATTTGGGTCAGTCTTCAAAGATGATGATTTGAAAAGGCATTATATGCAAAAACCTGTTGCCAGATTTGATGTGTGGGAAGTGTGGTGTCGTGAGGACAAAACAGCAGAAACGAAGATCTGCCTTCTCAACACTTTTTCTTTAAGTTACAACTCAGACAGATTCTATGGTCAAAGCTAGTTATGTGGTAGCGTATTTAACAGGAAAAAAACCCAAACCATTCACTGATGGGGAGTTTATGAAGCAACGTGCGCAAAGCATGGAAGATATAATTTGCCCTGAAAAAACGGGGGTATTTCTAAAACCAGTTTGTGTCGCCAGACGATAGCCAGACAAATTAAAGAAATTAAAAACACCTACGGAAAGAGGTTTTGAGAGTAAAGGGATAGTTTTAAATTTTGTGATCTGGTGACGGCTGCTGCTGCAGATGTGGTTCAACTCGGAATTTTTATCAGTGGTGCTGATGGCAAATATAACGTCAGTGAAGAAACAGCTTCCTTCCTGCCATGAGAATGTCGAGCCTACCATTAAGGACTTGAGAAACACGTCAGTAGTTATATTCCTGACGTTGAGACTATTATTTTTTTTTTGAGACAGAGTCTCACTATGTTGCCCTGAGTAGAGTGCTGTGGCATCACAGCTCACAGCGACCTCAAGCTCTTGGGCTTAAGTGATTCTCTTGCCTCAGCCTACAGGTGCCGCCATAACACCCAGCTACTTTTTGGTTGCAGTTGTCATTGCTGTCTAGCTGGCCCGGGCCAGATTCAAACCTGCTGGGCTTCATGTCTGTGGCCTGCGCCCCACCCACTGAGATACAGGCGCCGCCAGCATTGAGACTATTATCTATGAGGTATTAAAAATCCACACAGCAAATTATCTGAGATGTTCCAATAAAGTTGCTTTTCTATTGGAGATTAAAAATTTTTTTTAAAGTGACATGTCATGTTTACCATTTTTACTGTGTGTGTTAGAGAGAGAGACTGTATATGTGTGTCTGTGACATGCTCTTCTTTCCTTTAATCTCAGAGAACATTTCTGTATGGATTTCAAATATGACTGAAGTTTATACAAAATTATATTTTAAATTCTGAAGTTTCTAGTGCCTGATTTAACCCAATCTAGGTTTAAGTTACATGGAAAGAGAGATTTAGATTTCAAAAAAATCATGAAGAAACTCAGAATGTTGGAGCAACTACATTTAAAACAAAATATTAGCAAAGGGAATAGAAGTAGTATTTGCAAAGAGTTTGCTAGGCATCAGATTCTCCACCAAACATTTTTCATAAATTTTCCTACTATGATAACATTTTACCTGGTCTATTGTTCTCATTTCATATTACCCTGAAAGAGGTTAAAGTATTTGTTGTTTCACAAAATTATAATGAGCACATTCCTAAAGTGGGCCTTGGCCACTAGAATGAAGACAGAATGTATTAAAGGGGCAAATCAAAGAGTCATTTATGACTTTTGAAAAATCACCTGTCATATAAAATCGAAATCATGTGGTTGCCATTTTTTACTATTGCTTCTGCTTTTAAAATTTATAGGTCTTTTAGATTTGGTCATTAGCCTATGGGAACACTACTACCCCCCAAATATCTTCATCTATCCTGATTTAAATATATATTTCATATAGTGTTTCAATAATTTTTTATTTTCCTACTGCATTGTGGTTCTAGCTAACAATAAAACATGACTGAACTTTAATTGTCATGTTTATCTAATTTATAGAAAGTTATCAATCAGCTATTTGCGTATCTTTTTTATGTAATTCTACAGTATATTTTTGGCTGTGTTGCCCTTCTGCGTTAAGGTAGATGCTCAAAATATATGTGGGCATTGTCATTGCTCTCTCTAAAGTAGAGATAGATTTAAAGATTCTAAATCGTTCACCTTGAAATTGGCTTCTGGATAAAAATATTGCTAAT
Organism: Otolemur garnettii; assembly: GCF_000181295.1. Classification (NCBI taxonomy): domain Eukaryota; kingdom Metazoa; phylum Chordata; class Mammalia; order Primates; family Galagidae; genus Otolemur; species Otolemur garnettii. The sequence goes on along the minus strand of NW_003852425.1, from coordinate 383,986 downwards.
TTTCTGTGTCTCATAGTTCATAACAGTTTTGTAATTCTCAATATTTCTTTGTGAAGGTACAAAGAGAGGACATCATTTGGAATAGTTTTAGCCTGTTCTCCTGAAGATTTTATACACTGTATAGGCAAATGCAAAATTCAATTACATCACATTTTATACACTAGAAAGATCAACAACTATTATGTTTAATAAAAGTCAAAATCCTGAGCTTTGAGGTTCAACCATAGTAACAGTTATAGAGACTTAATATGTTTATTTTAACCAAGTCCTAAGAAGTGCATATTTGGAAGTATTTGTCTTTAAAAAGCATATTAAATAACACTGAATCAGTGAACTGTTTTATTCCTCAACTGTGAAAATATTCTGAAATAACTTATTCTTTTATGTCATTTAAATAATGTCAGCATTCTATGATCTAAATTCTCCTAATTTAAACAAGTCTATATTTTAAATCTTAAACCCTCCTTTTAGAATTTTTTTAGATAGAAAGGTGCATAAAATAAATGCCTTATGATTTTAGATTAGACTTTGTCCAGTTTTTCATTATGCAGATCTGGCTACACTTTTTTCATGCCAAAAATGTTTGTAGTTATAACTATGCTCCCAGAATAAAATCCTCCCAGAAGGTGATTAACTGGCATATTCTTTGTCTTTTCACAGAAATAAGGTGATACAATTTTCCAAAAGGTTATGCCTGTTAAGCGCCTAATTTACAAGAGACATATCTGTTTACATAAATATATTATTACTAGCTGCACCACAATCAGCCTGGCATTTAATATATTAATTTATCTTTATTTTAAAATCATGGCTGTGCGTATATAATTCTAAAACCAAATGATACAAGAGGTCTTTTAATAAGAAACAATTTCCAGCCTTACCCATTCTAACTGAAAGGTTAACTCCACTAAATGAAAATGTCTGAAGAGATCATTAACTATGCCTTTTCACATTGAACGGAATGATTCAAAGTTAATGCCCTTGTGCTACACTCTTTTAATTACCTTTAGACAATACACTTCAGCCTCCTGCTCTGAGACAAGATCCTGCTATCTCATGCAACTCCACATCTCCTAATCTCTTTACACAATTCTGTCTTTGGCTTAAAACCATTGTCGATGTATAGATCCTTTATGACTAGGAACATCAATTTCCTTTTCTCAAGGACCCTCAGTTCTCCACAAAATCTGCCATTCACCATTTCCTGTTCCTTTCCTTTTTCTTCTAAGTTAGAAGTTGGGATCCATCTCCCCCGAGAACCCCATCCCAGCGTTATCTCCTGTTCTAATACGTGGTGGATGCCCTCACTTTCCCAGCTAGGGCTGAATCCTGTGTTTCCTTGATCCCAGTTCTTTCCCATCCTTGGTCCACACCTTTAGGTTGGTGAGCAAATTTCAGGTATTGTCCTTAAGAGTATAATGAAGAAACAATGTCAAGATTTGTTTCCCCCCTCAAAGTTTGATATTGAATAAGCACAGTGTGTCAGATTTTTTGACGTGAGTATTCCATTTTGAAGTCTTCCAGCATTCCAATATTGTACTCAGAAATACAACGTTTTTTTTTTTAACCTATTTCTTGTTTTGTTTTCCTTTCTATGAAAAATGTATATTTCTGGAGCTATTATTTTCTAAATTTTTACTAAAGTGAGAACACTTATCAATTAATTTATTCACAGTAATGAGCATTCAGTAGGTAGATCTGATCTGGAGTCGTGAGAATATTTGGTTTTCAGTTTTGTCCTCTGTGTTTTCCTCTTTTCTTTCACTCCAGAAATCTCATACATAACTGTTGACAATTCTTGAGTTTATCATAAAATAAACAAATATAAATAAAAAGAGTTCTTGATAATTACATATGTGTGAATAATACACACACATACATACACACACATACATATACTCAAAATAAATGGTAAGAAGAATTTAAAGAAATTGTCTCTAAGAAGTCTGAAGATAATACTTTTGGTCCTGCTTTTCTGGGCAATTTTATAATTTTAATAACCAAGAATTCTTTCTCATTTTCTAATCAGTTTTAAGGTATACTTTTAAAATTACTACTACTATTGCTATATTATCGGATCTTTACAGAAATAAACTTAACGGTTATTATTATCCTTATTATTGCTCATTGTTTTAAAAACTTTGAAGTTACCTAATTCTGGCCTTTCAAATATTTTTCTAACTACAATTACAGCTCTAGGTCTATGTATTTAAATATTCAGATGTTACATAACTTCCATTGTGGCTTGTTGCTGTTTTCTGAGTGATACTGATCAGAATATGGGAAGGTATTTGAGTGTGGATTAAACCATTGGAAACAAGAGAAAAGCAAGAAAAGATGACAGGTCATTGGATTTAATGCACAGAGGTATTTTCCTTTCCTGATAAAAGGGCTTTTTCAGTAAACATGGTATGCCAACGACAGCCTCATCAGTCATGATTTATGGTAAATGAATATAGTCTAAACACTAAAGCCAGCATGGGCATTTCCAAGAAAAAAGATAAAATCAGTGATAAAATTATACTCTAAATAACATGTACCCTACTCTAAGGTAAGACATACATCAAAAAAAGGCAACATACTTTTAGTTACTCTCTCACATAGTAAGAACTGATATTTTGTGTTTCTTTTCAGCATTAACTCAACATTAAGAAATAGGGGAAGATAAAACAGATGGAATTCCTGCTCCCCTGGAGACTACCATAAAAATTAAAGAACATAAGAACCAGAAAAATTAATTTTAAACATCAGAAGTAAGTGATATACAGGAAATAAAAATACAATAGTGTGGGTGGTGCCTGTGGCTGAAAGGAGTAGGGCGCTGGTCCCATGTGCCGGAGGTGGCGGGTTCAAACCCAGCCCCGGCCAAAAACTGCAAAAAGAAAGAAAAAAGAAAGAAACACAATCGTGTAATAGTGAATGGACAACTCCTTTATACTGGGAGTTTAGGAGCCCTCTTCTAGGAGATACCATTTCAACTGATGTCTGAAAGAAAGATGTGGAAGTTCCAGATTTGAAAAGGTTGCTCTGTATAAAGTCCATTAGAAAAAAATTCTAAGAAATGTTCTCTAAGAAGTCATTTGTTTTCTCTTAGGGAAAGTAAATTAGTAGATTTATTTGGTTTCAAATCATCATTTGCTTGTAAGTGTATTTATTGTGAGTCTGATTTACATAAATGAAATAGATGATTGCCTTCCCCAGAGGAAATCCACCATGCTTTAAAGTGGTCAACTGATAGGCAGAGAACTAGATATTTTTCTGCCCCTTGTTTCGTCTTAAGTTTATTTAGCTAAGCAATTGTTCCACCCTTTAGGCCCCTACGTACAGGAGCTAGGGAGTTAGGAATAAAGCACAAGCTCTTTATCACAGAGAATGATGTTTTAATAACGAAACTACCGTGCCGAAGAAAACTTTCAAAGGTCGTAGGGTGGAAATTGTTTGTGATATTTTCTCGAGGCTAAATTTTCTGCCTAATACGTAGTATACATTCAAATCTCATTTAGAGCAAATATTTAATGATTAGGAAGCTTACAAAGACATTATATATATGAGAGTTTACACTCTGATTATTTCAGAGAAGATTCTATTTACTTAGAAAGGGAGGGCAATCAATGATGAATTTAAATGCTACATTGCATACGCTGCCGGGCAAGATTTTTTCAGGAAAGACAGGATTTGTTTAAATGTGGATCTCAAATACATGGTGCCAAATTACTTGTATGAACCTTTTTTTCCTTTCATTGTCTTGAAATTACCTACTTTAAAAATAGTTGTTTGGCTGGGGCACAGTGGCTTATGCACTCTGGGAGGCCCAGGAGCAGGGGTCCTCAAACTTTTTAAACAGGGGGCTAGTTCACTGTCCCTCAGACCATTGCAGGGCCAGACTGCAGGCCCCAGGACGAGTTGGCTGCTAAGCAGGACAGGCAGCGGTGTCAAAAACACCTGGCTGGTCAGATAAATGTCCTAGACGGGCTGCATGTGGCCCGCGGGCTGTAGATTGAGGATACCTACCCAGGAGGGTAGATTGCCTGAGCTCACAAGTTTGAGACCAGCCTGAGCCAGAGTGAAACCTCGTCTCTAAAATGTATATATATATGTGTGTGTGTTTGGCAGCTGCCTGTAGTCCCAGCTACTTGGGAAGCTGAAGCAAGAGAATCGCTTAAGCCCAAGAGCCTGAGGTTGCTGTGAGCTGTGATAACACAGCACTCTACCAAGGGCAACAAAGTGAGACCCTGTCTCAAAAAAAAAAAAAAAAAGTTCTTAGTAAAAAGCTATTTCTATATTTGTGAAGGTTTGTACTATCTCTTGTTAAGTAGTTAAGTCCAGCTCTATCAACACAAGTTTTACATTATATTCCGGCTGAAGTCCCAGAAAAAAATTGTTAAAAAATAAATTTCATTTTGGCGAAGTGGTATAATACTGTGTAAATTAATACTGAATTAAAGGAACACGAAGTTTTGGATTCAGAGATGTTCACCGTGTGTGTGCATGGGTGTGAGAAGGAAAGAGAGAGAAGCTGTGTGTGGTGTGTAAGTACAAGTGGTTCCTAATATGGGGGTCCCAGAAGTCATCTCAAAAGTTGCCAGATATGGGGAATGGAAATTGCAGCTAAATATACCTTATTTACAAAATATTCATTAAAAAATTTTGCAAAGAGGTGGACATCACATATAGAATATTTTGTAAATATTTTGTAATAAATATTTTGTAATTAAAGGTATGTTTAGCTACAATTTCCCATTTTCCCAATGTATGGCTACTTTAGAGGTGACTTGTGGGACAACCTATTGATCAGCATCATCTGATCATATGGATACAAAGTCAGGGCCTGAGACATCGCTACCATTGAATCAATGGGCTGGCTGCCCGTACACATGGAAGAGAGTATCAGAGCATGGCCTTTGAGGAAAGAAGTGCTTTATTCCAGGTCAACCGGCAATGAGACAGGAGGAAACCCTTAAGTCTTTCTCCCTAAGCTAGAGTTTGGGTCACATTCTATAAGCACAGGGTAATGAGGTGTGTTCTGATTGGATCTTGTAATGGGGCAAGGCCTGGACGTATACTCTGTCTGGACCACGTCATAGTATAATAATGCCATGGCTCATCTGATTTGATCCTGGATCCTGTCTGCTTCTAAATTCAGCCCCTGCTCCTTGGTCTAAGTACACAGCTTCTGCCTGTGGTTGCATGCTTGGTTCATCAGATTACATGACCTTGGATCTAGGAGGCATGGCAACCAAAAATCTGTTCACGGCTTTGCGATATGAAAGTTGAACTAGACTGGTCCGATGCAATTACAATATCTATATCAGGCAGTGAATGCTCTGTGAATTTTCTTAGATGCAATGGGGAATAAAATAAGACATATAATGTGGAATTATTAAAAGTACTAATGTGTTATCATATAAATACTTTGCTCAACATGGGGTGGTGGTGTACATTAGGCTCTGAAAAAAGTTTAGCTATTACTATGCATTTTTAATTATAATATTAACACTTGCATTGGAAAACAAACTCATCTTGTTTTTAAATTATATTTTATTTACAGAGTAGAGGTTGGATTTTGCAAACATGTTTCTACCAGTGAATCCTTTCATTCTTACTAAAGTATGCATAATATGTATGTGTGTGTGTATATTCATACATATGCATATTTATGGATATATTATAAAAATAATAAAGCAAACTCCAGCCTAAGAGAATATTGCAAATATTATTAAAGCTGGTTCTCTGTTACCTACGGTAAACAGTATTTAGTTTCATGATTACCATTTTTTTCATTACATTTTGCCAGATACAAATTTAATCCTAATGATATATTAGTTAGTTTTGTATATATTTAGATAATTTATAAATGAGATCAAATTATAAATATGCAAATTGTTTTTATGAAAAATTAACTTATTGAGATTTATTCATTATAATATGTGCAACTAGCTCATAGATTCTTACTATATATGGCATAATATAACCAGCCACATTAAATGATTAAAAGAAATGGGTCAAACATGAAAAAAAATTTAGATAATAATTTTTAAAACTATCTACAGACGGAAACTATTTTATTCTAGTAAATGTTATATACAAAATCTCATTCTTTGCTTTTGTGATATTTTAAAGGATTTTCTTGAAAATCAGGAAAATAAAAGGATACTCTCTCCAAGCAGCTTTATTTGGTGTTGAGAAGCATAATCCATGCAACAGAACAAAAAAGAGGCATTCACGTTTTCTCACTATTTTGCTATTTTTATCACCTTTTCTAGCTTTTGTGTGATTTTCATATGGAGAGGTAGAGTTTCTTTTGGATATATTTTTCTTATGTTCCTTTCCCCATATCTATATGTTTGAAAGTTAAACTCTATGTCTATCACTTCACTCATAATTGTTAGAATTTGAATGAACATGTGAATTGAGTGTTTAAGTTAGACATCTGTGTAGTAACATCTAACTTTGATCAACCTATTTACACTAAATATCTGAGGTCCTATGAAGGGTTATGATTTTTCATTGTTTTCTTTTAGCCATATTTGAGTTCTGTTCAGGAATTCTTATGTTTTATATTTTATCTCTATCTTGCATCTTTAATATACGATCAGAGTTTTCTTGGATATATGCACTTGCTTACTTTTTTGCTGGCTCACCTTTCCTTTGTAAATCTCAGAACTTCCTCATCAGACACTTCTTTCTGGAGTACAAATTAGAATCTTCTTCTGGCGAAGATCTGCTGTTAGTAATTTTTTTTTAAGTTTTTACACATCTGAAAATATAGTTGTTTAATAATAATTTTGGAAATACCGCTTGGCTAAGAATATATTTCTGTACCGAGAGCTCATTTCAAGATAATGATCCTGTTTATTCTGGCTTTGTATATTATTTTAGAAAAGCTGCTATCAGCTTAATTGTCATTTTGTGGGTTATCTGTCTCTTTTATCTGGTAGCTTTTAATGTTTTCTCTCCACAGTTAGTGTTGGCAGTTTTGTCTCAGATAGTGTAGTTTTAATTTCTTTTATTATCTAATTTGAGATTTATCTGACTTACTGAATCTAAAGTGGGGTGTCTCTCAGCAGTTCTAAATATTTTTCGTGCATTATCGTTCTGACTATTACCTCTTTTATGTTCCTTTTATTCTCCCTCTGAAAATCTTACTAGTCATATGCTAGAATGCCTCCTCATCTCCCTCAGATCGGTTTCCATTTCTTATTAGGTCTCATCTCCCTTCCTCTGTGCCTCTGTCTATTATGATTTCTTCAGAGTTGCCAACTAATTTATGAATGTTAAACTAAATTGTTTATTCTCATTACTTACCAGTTCAGTGAGTTTCAAATTTAATTATTACATACTTAAGTTCGGTGTAAATTTAAATTAAATGTAATCATTACATCTTATAAATTCTTTCTCACATTGGCTTGGTTCCTTTTGATCTATATTCATTGATAAAGTATTCCAAATACTCTTTTATTTTCATTAGTGTATTTAAAGGCCTTATTTTGGGATCTAGTCATTTGAGTACCAGAAGCTTTCTATGTATAAGATGCATATGGTATTTCTTTTAGCTAATATTATGTCATCAAGCTTTGTTTCTCCATGTGTTTACAATTTTTAAGAGGTATACATTTATGTATATTTGATAAGTTTTGACATACACAAACACATGTGATACCATTGCCACAGTCAGGGTGATGGACATGGCCAATGCCTCCCAAGGTTTCCTTATGTCTTTTTTTGTGTTTGTACTAAGAATACAACACAAGGTCTACCCCAATGTACAGCATGTAATAAGTGTTGAATGCATCATGTACAACATATCTCTAGAAATTATGTTTCGCAAAGGTGGAATTTTATATGCTTTAATAACAACAACTCTCCAAACCACCACTCTATTTTGCTTCTATGAGTTGGCTATTTCAGGTAACTCATATCATGTACAGGTCAAATCATGCGATATTTGTTCTTACAGGACCAGTTTATTTCACTTAGCATAATGTATTTCACAGTCATCTGAATTATTACAAATGGCAGGATTTCTATCTTTTTACGAGTGAAAAATAATTTCTTGTATGTATATCGCACATTTTCTTTATCTATTGATGGACACTAGTGTTCTGTACATATCTTGACTATTGTGACTGATAAAATAAATGTGAGTATGGATACCTCTTTCTGGATGTAATATGTATATTGAGAAGTGGGATAGCTAGATCATATGGTAATTCCATCATTTTTTAAATTTCTTGGATGGTCGGCATTCTTTTTTCCATTAATTCAGTGCCACTTTATATTCCCAACAACAATGTACAAAGATCTGAATTTCTTCACTACCTGGTCAACAATCATTGTACATTTTTAAATAATAATATATGAAATGATAGCTCATTGCAGTTTTTAATTGCATTTTCTGGTAATTTATGATATTGAGCATATTTTCATATAACTATTGGTCATACTCTTGTCATATAACTATTGTCTATACTCTTCATGTACTATTGTGAGTTATGTCTGTTCAAATCCTTTGCTTATTTTTATTAGGTTATTTATGGGTTTTGTTGTTGTTGTCATTTGCTATTGCATTGTAGGACTTCTTTTTATAGTTTGGAAATTACCTCCTCAGGTATATGGTTTATAAATATTTTCTTCCATTTCATAGGTTGTATTTTTACTCTATTGATTATTGTCTTTGGTGTGCAATGGTTTTTATTATTTTGTAATCAGACTGACCTATTTTTCCTTTTGTTGCCCTGTGCTGTACTGTCATATTCCAGAAATCATTGCCAGGAACAATGTCAAGAAGGTTTTTTTTCTCTGTTTTATTCTAGAGTTTTTTTGTTTTGTTTTGTTTTGCAGGTTTTGCCTGGGGCCGGGTTTGAACTACTATCTGCAGTATATGGGGCCAGTTCCCTACTCCTTTGAGCCACAGGCACCACCCCTTCTAGAGGTTTTGTAGCTTTGCATCCTATATTTAAGTCCCTAATTCATTTTGAATTTTTTTTTTTATATGTTGTGAGCTAAGGGTCTAATTTCAGCTTTTGGCATGTAGACATAGTGTTTTCCCAGTATAATTTATTGGTGAGACTATCCTTCAACCATTAGGTATTCTTGGCAATCTTATCAAAGATTGCTGGAATGTAGAACTTTTAGCTCATGACCTTTGGAATTTAATTTGTTGGAATTATTTCAGTACTGGGTTGAAGGTTCATTTCTCAAAATATGATTTGTATCATCATCTGCCAACTGCCTAGGGACATGCCAACATAGATCAATTAAAATCATCCTATGCTATTTGTTTTTGTCATTCTTGTTGGCTTATGTGTTTGTTATACATATGAAATAAATTCCATAATTATTAGAATGAGAGCAATTTTATTTTTATTGAAAAAAAATCAATTTTTTCTTTTGTTGTGCTGTAATAGAGGTAGAAGAGAAGAAAGTATAATATTTTCATTGACTTTGAAGCAAGTTTTTATTTCATTCAACAAAATAGTTACTGACATAAATTATTGTTTCATGGTGAATTCCTTGGTCTGACAAACCTTGGTTGTGACCCATAGTTTGTCTCCTGGCTCTTGATATAATTCTGTTAAATGCAAACCCTTGTTCCCCTGAAATGAATGCCCACTCTGAATTCATATTTTTCCACGCTTTCTCTCCTTCATTGTTATGTCTGCTTTCACCAACTCAGTCATGCCTTTCTAAAATGTTTTTGATATTTTATCAGCATTGTAGTTCTTTAACTTTGCAAATAGTTCTCAAGAATACTATGGCCAGAGATAGCATTTGATACCTGTAGTCCTAGCACTATAAGAGGAAGAGATTAGAAGATCACTTGAGGCCAGGAATTCAAGATCAGGAAATCACAGAGGACACAAACAGGTGGAAAAACAGATAATGCTCATGATGGCAGAATCAACATCATATCATTAAAATGTCTAAACTATCCCAAGTGATCTATAGATGCAATGAAACTCCTATGAAAATACCAATGTCATTTTTCACAGATTCAGAAAAAATAATATGCTTAATAGGAAACTGTAAAAGAGCCTGAATAGCCAAAGAAAGCTTAAGCAAAAGAATAATTCAGGTGGCATCACTTTTACAGACTTCAAGATATATACAAAGCCATCCTAACCAAAATAGCATGGTACTGGCACAAGAACAGAGACACAGACCAATAGATCAAAACAGAGAACACAGATATAAAACCATCCACATATTGCCTTCTTATATTCAGAAGCAAACAAAACATACAGTGTGGGAAAAAATTCTTAACCAATAAACTGTGTGGGGAAAATTAGAGAGCCACATATAGAAGACTGAAATAGAATTCCACACTTCTCATCTCTCATGAACATTAATTCACGATGGGTGAAAGGCCTTTACTTAAGACATGACACCATAAGAATTCTAAAATAAAAAGTTAGAAAAACTTTTAGAGACATCAGCAGACGCAAAGAATTTATGAAGATGACCCCTCAAAGCAACCACAGCAACAACAAAAATAAATAAGTGAGATTTGATCAAATTATAAAGCTTCTGCACAGCCAAGAAAACAATCATTAGAGCAAATAGAAAGCCTATAGCAAGGGAGAAAATATTTGCAGGCTATACATGTGATATAGAATTGATGACCAGAATCCACAAAGAACTAAAGCAAATTAGCAAGAAAAAAACAACAATTAATCCTATTAAAAAACTGTGCAAAATATATGAACAGAAACATTTCAGAAGAAAACATAGTAATGGCTTATAAACATCAACTATGTTCAACATCTCATATCATCAGTGAAATTCACATCAAAACTAAAATGAGAGATCACTTAACCCCCTTGAGAACACCTTTTATCAAAAGACCCAGAACAACAAGTGCTGGTGTGGATGCAGAGAGACAGGAACACTCATACATTGTTGGTGGGACTGCAGACTTGCACAGCCTCTAAGGAAAGTGTTGTGGAGATTTCTCAAATAAGTAAAAGTAGGTCTACCATTCAATCCAGCAATCCCACTACTGGGTATTTACTCAAAGGGAAAAAAAAGATATTTTATTAAAAAGACACCTACATTGGAATGTTTATAGCGGCACAATTCACAATTGCAAACACGTGGAAACAATCCAAGTGCCCATCAATAAAAGAGTGCATTAAGGGTATATGCATGTATACTATGGAATACTACTCAGCCAGAAAAAATGATGAACTAATAGTTTTTTTTTTCTACAACCTAGATGGAACTGGAGACCATTCTTCTAAATGAATTATCACAAGAATGGAAAAACAAACACCACATGTACTCAACAATAAATTGAAACTAATTAATTAACATTATATGAATAGATGGGAGTAACAATCATTAAATTCATATAGGTGAGAGGAGGGAGAAAGGGTTGTGCAAATTCACACCTAATAGGCAAAATGCATCCTGTGTGAGTGATGGACACCCTTGTAACTCTGACTACAAAAAAACAAGAACAATTCATGTAACTCAAACTTTTGTACCCCTGTACGATTCTAAAATAAACGTTTTAATTATTTTTATTTTTTTAAATGTCCAATTCTATTGAAATGTGACTTATTTTAGGTTACTTAAAGAATCCTTTCAGGTAATGTTGAGGTGTCCTAGAAAACATGCTGTCTCCCAGCTCACTTCTTCTTTTTTTTTTTTATTAAATCATCAACATATAAATCATGTATACATTAATGCATTTATGGGGTACAATATGCTGATCTCATATAGAATTAGGAGTGTTTACAGCACACTGGTTAATACATACCTCATCTCATTTGCTAAATTATTGAGTTAAGACATTTATATGCTATACTTCACATTAAGTATAGTATCCGACACGTACCCTTGCATTAGGCAAAAAGAAGAACAAAGGTAGGAGATTTTAATATATGTCTGAAAATGATGGGTCAAGTGACAGAAATGAGTAAGGAGTTTAAAAAGGTTTGAACAACCAAATTTAAAACCCTAATAAAAAAAACTCCTTTACTCAATAAATAATACTTTTTTTTTTTGCAGTTTTTGGCCATGGCTGGGTTTAAACCCGCCACCTCTGGCATATGGGCCTGGTGCCCTACTCCTTTGAGACATAGGTGCCACACTTTTATTTTTAAAATAATACTTTTTAAAAGAAATTTTTAAAGCACAAGAGCAACATTTGGATAAAGAAATGAAACAACATATTTCTTTTGTTGTAACAAAAGAAAAGTGCAAGTTTAATAGCCCATTGGCAATAGTTTTTTTGCGTGCTAGTAGTATTTCTTCATTGCTCTGACACCTAAGTTTAACAACTGGACTGGAACAACACATTTTAAAAGGAGAGTACACAGACTGTGCATTCCTTACAGAGTCACATGGAACACAAGGATTCTTACACTTCTAATTTTCTTGTACACATTAAGTTCTATAATGCGAATTCAATTACATTAGAAATTAACAAATAAAGATGAAAACGTACATTTGAAGAAAATGAACATGCTTCCAAATAATCCTTGAGTTAAGAAGACAATATTAATAGAAACTATGAAACCTTTAGAATTGTCAGAACATGTAAAAAATAAAATGTTCCATAATAGCATTTAGGGGTAGGTTTATAGTTTTAAATGCATTTATTAAAAGACAGAATGATATCACGGCACTGCTAGATCCAGGCTTGATTAAATGTATTCCTTCTATTTCTTTAGAAGTCTTAAAAAATCAAGAGCATGTACCTACTCACCTGGAATGGCACATTTCTGAACTTTTGACTGTCTATTGAGATTATGTGATGGGCACACTACGTCAATACAATATGGTTCTTGATTTTAAAAAAGGATAAGTCTGAGCAATATATAAAAAAATGTTAGCAGAGCATGATGCACACATCGGTAGTCTCAGTACTCAGGAGGCTAAGGCCATAGGACTGTGTGAGCCCAGGGTTCAAGGTCATAGTGAGCTACGATGGCTTCACTACACTCCAGTCCACGTGGCAACACTGGCAGACCCTGTATATGTGTATATATTTTATATTTATTTAAAGAAATTCTTTTAAATTATCTTTGCTAAAGTTTCACAAGGAAGTTGGAGAGGGAGAATTGTCTGCCACACCTTGTGCAGAAATGAACGTGAACTTTCTTAACTGTTATTTTTCTCTGAATCTCCTCTGTCCTACCTTGTTCTCCCCCATCACAGCTCCCAGTTCTATCAAGGCATAATGCACTTTATAGACCATCTGTGGGGTTATACTCTACACACCAAGCCATGTGTACATGGCTGTATACATCAGCACATATATAGCCTTCTCGGGTAATTGTATTCCTTCAATTACAAGAAAGCTTTGATGGTAACAACCACCATAAATTAATAGCAGTGGCAGGTTAAAAAATAATTTTGTCCATTAGGAAAATAAAGAAATATTAGTCTCTGTGTTACCTTCTGATGTTAGCTTCTGATTATCTCTGTGAAGTGTGAGATATTTTCCTCATACAAGATTACATGAAACGTAAGATGCAGAGTCCAGAATTCTACACAAACATAGTGGACATGCTACATAACCCTGGATTTCATTTATTCTCAAAACAGCCTTACTGAGGTACTTACATTATTCCTGAATAAAATGAGTCTTGAGAGACAGTTTTCCAATTCACAAGATAAGCTTTTTAAAGCTATTTTCTGCTAAGAGGCTGAACCTCAGAAGGATTTTAAACCTTAGGGCACTTAACTTCAAGGTCAGAGCTCCCATTCTACTCAGATGCACAAGCCTGTCTTCTCTAGCGCGTGTGTCTGCCCCGATCAGATTCCTCCTGTTGTCTTCTCTAGACAACTATGATAATAAATATTCTATGCATGGAGAAATGTGGCCCACATAAATAGAATCTTTAAAAGATAAAATATGCACAGCCTTGTAGCCTATTCTTCAATTTTATTTCCTTGTTTGGTCAGGTATAAATTCTTGAAGTCATAAACATTGAAAATTTGTTTCCATTTTGAATATTTATCTATCTAAATTCATTGGTTTAAAATGAGTTTTATGATAATTCATATTATCCAATTTTATGTCATTAAGTGAGGTATAAAATAGAGAGAGTGGAACTCACCAGTTTCCCCCCAAATATCTATCTATCTATAATATATGTAATATATCTATAATAGATAGATAGAACATTATATATAGAATAGAACATGATACATATATATCATATCTTATAATATTTTAAACATGAAAATGTGAATAAATAGGCAGACTTTACCATGCAGACAAGAATATGTTGGCCATAGTCTAAAATATCAAATTTGTGTATGCATTATCCGGAAACAAATGAGCTACCCACAGCACATGCAGGGGATAGGGAAGGTCTGAGAAAGGTCTAATTTTAGCTAATCATCTGAATATAATACATACAGTAGAAAAACGAATGCAAAGACTTAATAGACATGGCAATCTGAATTAAATGATTCTTTAGAGAATCAATTGTCAAAGTCACAAAGACGTGTTTCGCTAAATTCCAGGGTAACCTTAAATCTTCAATAATAGAATGAGGAAGGAAAAAGTAAATATCATTATTATTTCTAGAAACTTAATTGCATTCAAGACTATTATATAACTTATAATGGCAATAAAGTACCTAGTTACTTAGAATTCTCTTCAATTGCATTTTGATACTTGAACTGTGGACCAGGAAATCCTTGTCATTATTCTCATAGGTCATTATGAAAGTTGTGAGATAGATAAAGTCAAGAAACTATGTATGTGTGTTTTTAAACAATGTGTACCTACCAATCTAATTAAGAATTCTATTCCCAGAAATTATTCTAAGAAGATAAAATTCATTGCAAAACTTGATTGCATATATTCATTTTCATCATTGTTAATTAAAATTAAACTGAAAGCGTGTTAAATGTGCAAGAAAGCAAAGTTTGTATTGAATCTGCCTTATATAAATTAATACAGGGTGCCAGGCAAGAACTATGGTGGGGGCCCAACTTTGCAAAGGCACAGGTATAGTTAAAAATAATAACCAGCCACTGCACCTAGTCTGCTTTCTTGTAATTGCTACTTAGGAGTAACATAGCTGATGGTTATGAAGTTTATTAACTTTCTCCATAGATAACTTCACCCTTGTTTTTGATATATCCTCCAGGCCCTGCATTCAGTAGATGGCCGCCCTACCCACAATGGTGTCCCAGACAAAGAGATGACTTCAATGGTCTCACGACCTCCACACAGGAACTGATTCAGCACAAGAAGACAATTTCGATACCTCTATGGTTCTGCCTGAAGCCAGCCAATAAACAGTCACAACCAGAGGAACCTGTGGCCTTCTGATTTCAAGAGTGTTCTTTTTTATGCAGCAAAGAAGGCAAGAGGAGCTTCAGTTATCTCTGCGATACCCCTTTTTAATGAAAGGATTTGCTATAGAAAATTTGGATTCAGTCAAAAGGCCACATTTAAAGACACAAGTTAAAAGCCACACGTTTCCTTAAGGCCACAGGTTCCCCACCCCTGCCAGAGAGATGAACTTGAGACTTTCCTCCCTTCTCCTCATGGGGTGCCTGTAACATCAACCCCTTTCTCCATCGTAACACCCGCCGAGTAGTTGTGTTGGGTTCTTGAGCATGAGACCCTTGAGCATGAATGATGACAACACTGAAACATCTAGGAAGTTAATATATTTATGCTTAACAAATACAATGTGCAAATATTTCTTTGTTGCCACCTATTACTGATGAAAAATAAATATAAATAAGGCAAAATTTTATTAAAATATCTATAAATTTACAAAATTGGTAATACTCTACCAAAAGGGTTAACAATGATTGCCTGAGGTTACATGTGTTTCCTTCAATTTGATTATTCATATTTTATGCTTCTTGTAAAATAAACATGCTCGACTTGTATAAAACATGTACTTTTCTAAACACCCGCTGCACACACATGCAGAGGACCACGTAGATCAGCGTCAGAGGAAAACAACAAAGAATTAACATGAAATAGGCATCTGCCAGTTGCAGCCAGGATACCAAGGTGCAGACACCGCTCCACGTACAACATCTCATTCACAGAAAAATTTTTAGACCAAAATTTCCAAATCCATTTAGCAGATGGTGATTTGATCTTCAAAAATTTTACCAACATTCAAGATTACATGAAACGTAAGATGCAGAGCACAAAAGCTCTCCTGTACTGAGCTATCTTTAGTCTATTCTTTAGACTAGTGTATTCTTAAATACAACATTTGCTTTATCCAAATGATCTCTACTGCGCAAATAAACAAGTGGTGACTTTTCAGTGGATATGTGGAAGTTATTTAATTGTGCCATTATTCTCTGTTAACAGTAAATTAAAATTTAATTCACTGTGGCCAGCGAATTAAATTTTAAAAAAAATCGCAGTTCCTCAGTTTACCACATGGTTTTGTAAAATGACGCTGGTGAAAGGAGCGTGAGAAGTGACGTTCTGGATGTGAGCAAACAAAATGCTTCTTATTTATCAAGAGACCAGAGGGAGCCTTTACTACCAAGCACAAAACCCAGGAGTCAAAGGACTTTACATAATTTGGGGATTCGAAAGCATTTTGTATTGAGATGTTCTATTTATTCAGCACAAAAGACAAAGTTTAAATGCACATTATACATAGGTTACTATTTTTTATAATAAAAGAAATAACAAAACTTGCAGTAATCAAATAGACACTTACACATAATGATAATATCATATTTACAGAAAAAGTATCTTCTTAAATTGATTGTAATTACAACTTTGCGATGAAAATGCTAGCACGAGGGGAGGGAGTCCTTCGTACCTTTCCAAAGATCCCATTCAGGTGTCCACGTTGTCTTGCTAACAGAATAAATTAGGCACTCCAGGCGCTGTAAACAGCTTCCCAGGCATTTTAGGCATTTTAAAGAAGTGGATTAGAGAGTTCCTTTAGCACTGGCTAAATAACAGCTGGTGATGACTGATGGGTTAAGTGGCAGCCTCTCGACCATTTACGCCTGCTATTACTGAGAGTGGTCGGGAGTTAATAACTCTGCTTCTGGGGGATGGTGTAATTCTTCCTGGAGCCGAGAGGGCCTGACATGCTGCCATAACTAGATGGCCAGGCACATGGGGTCCCGTCTCTTCCTGCTCACTGAGGCTCCTTAAACATCCTGCTGTCCTCGCCTGATTGGACACTACTTGCCAACTGGCTCTCCAGGTGATGGGCAGAGATAGAAGGACGGGCTCTCCAAGTGCTCAGAATTGTTTGCCAGGCCACTTGATAGACATCAGTAAAATGACCTCACTCCCGGATTCATCAGGAGAGAAGTGACCCAATATGGAGAAGCCATGGAGACTGATGGCTGATCAGAGAAACACTGATTTGCAGTGTGTATGTGTGTGTGAGAGAGAGAGAGGGTCAGGGGAGAGGCAGCATTGCCTCTCTCTTTTCTTCCATGCTGGGCCTGTCCCCATCTCTACATTGCGCTCACGTCTATCTCCACATTGTGGTATAAAGCCTAAAACTGAGGCCCGACAGTGTGAATAGCAAATGATTAAAACACTCAGGAATTCTTTAGCCACACATCCTTTTTTTTTTGAGACAGAGTCTCAAGCTATTGCCCTGGGTAGAGTGCTCTGGCGTCCCAGCTCACAGCAACCTCCAACTCTTGTCTGAGCGATTCTTTTGCCTCAGCCTCCCAAGCGTCTGGGACTACAGGTGCCTACCACAACGTCCAGCTATTTTTTGGTAGCAGTTGTCATTGTTGTTTAGCAGGTCCAGGAGGGGTTTGAACCTACCACCCTTGGTGTTTGTGACCAGTGCCCTGCCAACAGCTACAGGTGCCGCTGGCCACACATCCTTTATGCTCAATTCTAGTCCTTCCTCATAAAAGAAATCTTGGTCATATAATGTGGACACAATAATCTGTCATCCCAAATACCAAATAAAGTTTAGTCCCCTTAATTTTAGCCTTTTGCAGATACCGCCATGCTACTGGGTCTCCTTACTGCATGGAACATGCAATCAACATCGAGACCAGTCACTGAGTATATTGGGTTTTTTAAATTATGTATAGTTCTTTAAATTGCAAAGTAACTAATTAGAGATGTAAATTTATTTGGCAATATAAAGTGAGACCCTAGGTCTCACTGTCCCTTCTAATCTAGGCCATCTATTTTTTTCCATAAATTTTGCTTCTGGAACATGTGTAGTAAATAAAAATAAATATATATTTCCCCATGACTATTAGAATTTAAAAGTATCTGAAAGAGTACGTGCTATTCCTAGTGAACTAATTGTATTATTTTTGATTATTAGAGATAAAATAGTTTAATATTCTGAATTAATATGACGTCCATGGTTGTTTCCCTCTTGATTGGACAGGCTTCTTTCTTCATGGGCCCAGGTCTCATTCTTTAATTATGTGCACGCACCAACTTGAGCCCTTGACTTCTGGCTCTTATTTTTGTAAATACTCTCCTTAGGTAAATAGTTCTTGTGTTAAGTCTCAGTTTTTGCACTTTAGTGAGGATTTCCACCCTCTCAACTGAAACTTCAGTTCTCTGTGTGTGCTGTGCATGGATTTAATACAGGACTATACAGAACATCAGTTCAGTCTCTACATTCTAAAATTCAATTCATATTTTCTTTTATACAACTTTTATCTTATTTTCTATTAATTTATTTTAAATAGAAACATAATTACTCTGCCAGGTATTTATCCTAAAATCTTTTTGTTCCATTTTCATCTAGTCACATAAGTAGTGAAGCTTGGAGGAGCAAATACAAAGACCAGAATGACTGGAAAACAGAATTCTATGAGCCAGAGATGGTTCCTTAGTGGCTTCATGCCATGTAACTGTTGGGAGGCAGAATGTATATTTTATATATGTTTATGTACCATTCTCATCTGCCAACGTTTGAATGGCAATTATGACCAAAAAGAGACATGCCATCATTTTTGTGTGTGTTATTTTAGTTTCTCGTCTCAAATACACCTACTTGACTTGATAGTTACAAAGCAATTTTAATCCAATGCAATTTTCACAAGCTTCCATCTCCCTAAAATTAAATTATTATTAAATAATGAAATAAAATTATTTATTAAAATTAATATTTTATTATTTATGAAATGATTAAATAAAATTAATTTGATTATTAATTAAATAAAATTTAATTAATTTGATTGTTAAATAATTGAATAAAATTTAATTCTTCGAAGAAGAATAATTGTGTATGTGTATTTCATGTAATAATATGAAATCATGTTTACTAATAAAATAGGAAAAATACAGTAGTATGGATTTTATTTTCTCATTCTTGGAAATGATCGGGGGAAAAAAATCATCATGCAATCATTTTTGCTACCCTTTTTGTCTTCTTTATTGGCTTCCAGGGATTTATAGCAGTCAACTAGAAAGTGCAGACAGACTGTGAGAGAATTTTAAATGGAACAATGTTACACCAGCGAAACTCAATTTAAAGTGTGAAATGACTTCACCTACTTCGCTGCTTAGAGGCAAACACAAATGTACATAGGTAGACACTCTCTGTATAACACTATGGCAAATTACACACATAATCTGCAAATATACTAATTCAAATGCAAGATTAATAATTTTAGCACAATTTGATTGGAATATCTTTGCAGCAATCTTTCCATACATCACATATCAATCCTGTTCTCTATTGTAATACTGACCAGAGGCTGTTACATCCTAAGTGTTTTATAAAATTAAATATACACTTGAATGCACAAAGTTACTTGAATAAATTTTTAAAAGATATCAAAATATGGCTAGCTACAAGTAGAACTCATTAAGACAACTATTTACTATGATTATTTGGAAATGATAGGGTAAGGTGTCCTTTGATTTTCAACTTTCACTCTATTCTTAACCTTAATTGTATCTTCAACTATGGTAATGTAGCATATTGTCAAGGAAAACAAGACAGACAGATTTAAAGGAAAGACAGAAAAAAATTATAAAACACTAAAAATAACAAAGACAAACACAATAAAGTTGACTCAATAGTACTCATATAATATATATCTCTCTATATTGTTAATTTATCATGGGTTAGTGATAAATTTTCTCCATAGCAAAAATGAAAGACCACAGGCATAAGCTAATGAGAGAGACATTCCGAACAGATAGGTTACTCTGGAAAATGGTCATCATTTAGCAGGCCCTTTTCATACTTTTCCTTGGATTTTGGCTAACACCAAGGACTAGTCAAAACTTTACATGGCTTTGCCTATGTCCAAATTTATTTTAGGGGAAGAGAATTATTAGCATAATTCCTGAAGTGAAGGATTTCAAGAATTCTTCAATTCAACACTAGATTATTTTTTAAACCAAAAATCATCTAAATAACAATTTTAGATTCTTTCAGATGAAAAAGAGTATGTACATTCTTGATTCCTCATTTTATTTCCAATCATCTTTCTCTTTTTATTCTTCATGGTAATTCTGTAAGTTGCTGAGATAACTCAACAAATGGTTGAGTAGTGAAATCAAATTCGTGTGAATCAGAGATGTAATGAAGTATCAAGATGTAATAATAATTTCGAAGATACAAGTAGCTTGAAGGTAAAATTTTATGTCAAATGAAAAAATCGAATTAGTACAAGATTTCATTTTATAGCTGTTGGATTCATGATAAGGAAATAGGATAGAGACAGAAGGATATAGGTCCTTTCAAATAATATTAGTAAGAATAGGAACTGGTAAAAGTAATGCAAAGTAACTTTATTATATATTTAAATTTATAAAGTAGACAAAAGTAGACATCTATATTGCAAATATACCTACATGGGAGCTTTACAAAATATGTAAAAGTATGTTCAAAGCAACATAGAAACACATATCTACTCTATGTAGGAAAGATATTTCAGTCAGTGACGATATTCTCAATGGAAAGCTGTTTGTGTACATATATGTGAGCTTTAACTCAAAATACTTGCAATAAACAACTTAAAATACGATAAATGTTTGCTTAACTAACAATGGCATATATTTATATATTTCTAGAAATTTTATGGTAGGCTAAGTAAAAAAAAAACATTTCAGCATATGAACAATGAAATAAAATAAAAGAATAAATGGTTATATGCAGGAAAGGTGGATGAGGAAGGCATGATATTACTCTATACTTGCAAATTTTTATAGCAGGTTGTAACAGGGATACATCATGTCCATAGTAATAAATTTATTTAAATGTTTTAAACAAAGATTTCGTCATTTACCATTTAGTCAAGCAATTTAGAAAATAAAAGAAAGCAGATGGAGAAAATAATAGCAATACAATACAAATTTAATGAATCAGAAAAACAGTAAAAATGATAAGTGAATTTAAGAACTGTTTGTTTGAAGAAACCAATTATTAAATAGAAAAAGATATAAATTCACTGAAGTTGAATGATGGTATTATAACAGAAAAGATTATTAAAGTAAATGCACAAATATTATTTTGTACTCAGCAAACATACCATACTCGGTTTTTAAATTTGTTGTTTTGTGTTTATTTAGAATGACTAACAAATGCCCTCGTTTATTAACATTATTCCTAAGATACGTCGCATGCAGGCCTCTTTTAACATAAACATTGAAAAGTCTGTAATTGAAATCAAAGCATTTTAAGAGTTGAAGGTTCACAACTGCATAATTACTACCTGCTCTTAATTTCATCTTTGAAGCAAAGGAAGACTGCCTTCACTTTAGTTTAAGAAGACCCAGACTCGGAATACTGGCAGTACACAATCTGAACAATTTTTAACTCGCATATAATTAGAATGTGCCAGAGAAGAAACATTTCCAAGATGATTACCCTCCTTTTGTTTCATACATAATGAATAAAATTATTTATTCCACATATTTATGTTCATCATGGAATTATCAGATATTCAGCTGCAGAAGCTCACACTCCAAGAACGAACCCCAATCCAAATACTATCTTTACATAATTCAGTTGGTCAGGTCTCAGCCAAATACTTTGGCTGAAACACTGAGGACAGATGTGACTAGATGCATCTGGGCAAACCTAGCTCTTGGCACAGAAGCTGTCTCTGGAATATAATTTCCCATGGTGCTAATGATGTGGGTCAGGTTAAGCAAACTAAAACATAATAAATAATTTCCAGTAGCTACATGATTTTATTCATGTTATTTTTTGATTTAGTCTTTTAAAATGATTCACTGTAAAACCCTGTCATATTCAATTAATTACTTTTATTATGATTTATTTTTAACTGACAAAGTTCGTTTACATTTGTGATCTACAACATGTTGTTTTAAAATATATATACAGTATGGAATGGCTAAATCAAGCTAATTAACATACTCATTATTTCATATATTTATCTTTTTGGCGTAGTGATAACTCAATTAATTTAGTGTGCTTATAGTTCTTCTGGTGAGATGAGGTCCCCAGGTCTATGAGTGGTTTCTTAAAATTTTAGGGAGCCCACTCTTTCAGTGACCTAAAGCAAAAGATGGCTTCTATGAGGGGCTGAGCAGAATAACACTACAGCTATTTTGGAGAGTTAATGTTAGTGTAACCATATTTGTTCTGACTCCCTGGGGCCAACTAGTTGTCTGTACATTATAAGGCAGAAGAAGGCAGGCTACTGAAATTCAGGGCAATGCTCCATGATGAAGTATCTGGGGGACTTCCAAGTCAGGAGTCATGGATTTTAGTTTTCAGACTCTTACACTGGAAAAATTTAATTAGGAATTATTAGAACTCATGTATCAAGAAGATTAAGCCTTCGTTTCTCCAAAGACCACCAGCATTGCCATAATCAGCCTGCTAGAAATGCTGAATGTCAGATGCAGTCCCAAACCTGCTATTGTTAGAATCTGAAATAGTAAAATCTGAAAAATCAACGTCAATAATGATGATAAAAGGAAAGGGAGAAAGTAGGGAGGTGATAGATACACTTACTGGCAGTCAGTAATGCCAGCTCTTACTGGGTTCATGGATGCATACTTATTTCCAAATTCATCAAGATGTATGCACTCAATATATGCATTACCTATGTCAACTATACCTCAGTAGAGCGGTTTAAATAATTAAGTGAACAGATAAATAAAAGTTGCTCGAGTAATGGGCATACACACAAAGTTGGAAATGTGCATTGTTAGAGCCTTCATACACAGCAAATATTTCATTATACTGCCAAAGAATTTTTGAAGCATTCACTGTCAATGCCTCATTTATTTTTCAATAAATAATTAAATCTCTATGACCCATTTACTCTACAACAGTGATTCTCAACCTTCCTTATGCCGCGACCCTTTAACATAGTTTCTGTGGGTTGTGACCCCCAGGTTGAGAACTGCTGCTCTACAAAAACAGTTACTATTAACAATAGCTCAGGCCAGAGCAGTCCTTCTAAAATCCATTTTTTCCCCAAATACATAGATGAGATTGTCTTCTGAATTGCTTTCTTTCCTTTTCTCATTTCAACTGGTGGTGTTAAGGGCTTTAGACATTTGTGTACTTTAAGGTGTGGTAAAGTTAATTTTTTCTTTCTGATATTCAGAAAAAGCAAAATTCTGCCTGTTTAATTTTTTGTACGAAAATAATTTGCAGTAGGAAATATGTGTACAATTTTGTAATTGCTACTATCAGGGTAATTTCCAAGGAAATTTGGTACAATCTGATTCAACAAAGGTCAAAGAGTTTTAATACATGTTCTGATGGGGACCCACTAGACCACATTGTACAAGATACTATTGTGTGAAATTGTCAGGAAAAAATGACTTTGCTCTACAAACAGTAAGAGCAGAGACAAGGCACAAGACCTTGGCACACACAGTTATTTTATTACTGGAACATGTACTTGTGAGTTGTCCAAGGACTGGAGGCAAGGCTAGCAACTTCTGAAGCTATACACGATTATTTTGTAAGAACATAATTCTATCTCTCTATGTGGTTTGATATTCATACTTTTTGGAGCAAAAGTTACTTGGAGGGACATTTTACGTTTGGTTGTAGTTTTTTATCACTTTGTTTTTTACCTTCTAATTTCTATTCTTAATTTCTCCCATCCCTTGAGGGTAATAATTAATGTGCAGGAATTTGGTATATAACTTATTCTCATATAATTTACTGCCTTTACTATACATAAACTCCTTCTTACTAGAAACAGAAACAGGGTATTTCAACAAGGACTTAAATCATTCAGATTTAATTGTTTGAGTTTTTGTTTTTTTTCAACTGTTATATAATAACTCTTATGCAAGAAGAACCTTTAATAAATTTATAAACTAAATATACATGTGACTTACAACATTCAAATCCATTTACCCTGGGATGTTATACAAAATCTGTTTGTAAGTTTAGGAAAGGAATCAAGGGGTAGGACATGTTGTCGTAAATTATGTGTTTTAAAACCAGCTATTGAGGAAAAAGAAAAGAAAAAGTTCTATTTTGTAATTTGTAGTGTTTGTGGGCTTATATGGTATAAATATCTTCCATGGTTCATTTCAAGCTACCAATGGTTTAGCAATCAGTTGGCAAAATTCCTGGAAATTGAGCCATTAGCTCTTACTGGTGTAGAAAGCTAATCTTACACACTACTGGCTTTAGAATGGCTTCATTTACATTTTGAACCCAACAGAGTGTTATACAAGACAAAAATCCAGAGAAATTTTTATGTATTTTGAGTATTTTTAATGAACTTCTCAGTCCTCCTTTGTGAATCTAACAACAGTGTGCAGGAACAGTGCGTGTGAATAACATAAAGATATAAGATATACCTTCTGATGTTCATCACAGAGTATGCAGTTTTAAAAGATCTTGTCTTGCACTTGTTAAATTTTTAATTTCAAGAAGGTTCTTGTAAATTTGCGGCATCTCAAAGTGAGTATACAGGGAAAATATTTTCTGTTTTGCAGAAGACAATGAACTCAGTTGGAAAGAAAAAGAAAAGAAAAAAGTAAAACTGTACTCTCCCTAAGGAAACCTAAGAACATATTTTGCTTTGAGTAAATATCTTTTCTTTAGTTTTAATTGAAATATGGTAAAATTTTATGTTCTTTTATAAGTACACAGTGGCATTTAAAATCTTCTACAAAAGGATTTAGATTTAAAATCTTCTACAAAAGGATTAAGGAACATAGAGCACTTAATAGCTTTGATAGCCTTTAAACCAAAAGAAATAAGGATGATGAAAGTTTACTAAGAATAGTTTATCAAGAATTGTGAGCCATGTTTGGTGGCCTACACTTTGGGAAGCCAAGTCAGGTGGATTGATTGGGCTCAGGAGTTCAAGACCAGCCTGATCAAGAGCAAGAGACCACGTCTCTACTAAAAACAGAGAAACTAGCCCGGAGTTGTGGCAGGTGCCTATAGTCTCAGCTACTCAGGAGGCTGAGGCAAGAGGATGGTTTGATCAAGAGTTTGAGGCTGCTGTGAGCCACGTTGCTGCAATGCTTTACCCCACTACCCAGGCAGTGGAGTAAGACTCTGTAAAAAAAAAAAAAAACCTGTGAAAGGTCTGGAATTTTGTACTCCATTCAAACTAAAAAATTAGCCAGCCACAGTTTCAAATAGATGAGGACAGAACAAGAGAGTCCTGGATCCAAGGCAAGAAGCTTCATTACTCAGGGCTCAGCAAGCAACACAAGTTTCATGTGTGTATGTGCGCCCATTAACTCCACGGTCTCATAGGGTGCCGTAGGTTTCAGTTAATGCTGAGGAGTCTTGAGTCTGGAGAGCCTGAATCTTTTGTAGTGTGCTACAAGCAAACTTGTCCAAACTTTAGAAAGAAACATTACCTTTAAAAGATAGGACAGCAAACATGCACTATGGTCTAGATGGAGATACTATTAATATATCTCCCGAGGCTGTTCACTTTACCAGCATTTTTGAAAACACAGTGTGGACAAAGGTTTCCAGTGTCTTTCATTGAAAAATAGTAGTCCCCTATGGGTTCACTGAAAAACAAATGACCTGAAGCAGATGGATTAATGGGAGAAAAGTCAAACAGATTTATTTAATGTGTACAATGGGAGCTCTCGGAGTGAAGAACTAAATCTCTTCATACATAAATGCAAAAATTGGAACATCTGATCCAATTTTTTTTATTTTCATAGGTAAGAATGTCATCTATTACTGTTGATAATTAACCTTAGCATCAAAACCCAATGATATTGCCCTTTAAGTAAATATTAATAGCAATTACCTGAGTGATAGGTTATCCTAAAATTGAAAAGTAAATTAAAGATGTCAGTGAATGCAACAACATTCAGAAAATGTAATTTTAGACTTTAAAAACTCTAAAAGTCCACCATTTTGGAGAACAATTTCCACAGACACTTATTGTTACAACACGATCTGAATTCGTGTTACCTGATGACAACCCATGGGTTAGATTAGTCCAACCAGCAGCTTTTGTAATCAAAGTTTTATTGCAACACATTCACACTTACCTGTTGCATACTGTCTATGGCTGCAGCCTTCAGAATGAAGACCCACGTATAGGGGGAAAGCTGTCTATTTTTATGGTCAGGTTCAACAAAGTTCAGGCAATTATGCAAAAATATGATTGGACAAAAAGGGTATGATCTAATGCTAATAGACTGAGTGTGGAGCTCCAGTTAGACTTATCTGTCTAGAGTCTAAGTGGCCTCTTGGAGTATACAATTCCTTCTTTCTAGGTAAGGGGCAAGTCCGTTTCTGGAATGGGGTCTTGTGACCTGCAGTCAAACAAGGTAGATCAGTCTATTTTTTTAGCACTAGTTTTTATGCAGAATAATTTTAGATGTTATGGTTTGCTTTTGATAAAAAGGATTCTGGCTTTTATGACCAGTTTTGGAGAAGAGGGATTCTGGTTCCTATGGCTGGTCTCAAGGAAGAATAAACTGAGCAGCCGGAGGAAAGAAGGTCAGAGAACAGATGCTCCTGAGGCTTTCACTTTGAAGTTCTGATGTCCAAGCCTCGTCTGGCCTACAAAACCTAAAATAGTTTCTATCTAGCTGTTTACATAAGTTGAATGACTCCAGGTCTAGATTCCACAGAGCCAAATCAGAACATTTTAAATAACAAATTTAGAAATAAGCTCTTCTCTGCATCCCCCATGAGTGATTCACTAACATCTCTACAGTAAATTTTGGGGTATTTTTAGCTTAACCTTGAATCACTTTCTTTCATAACACATGTTTAGAATATTACAACTATCATCAGTACAATTATCCAACATATATTAATGGATTGAACATGTGTGTGTCTGTCCCTAACACAGAGGCATTTTCTCTATGTTACTTGGCCATAGGTTTAGTAAGGTCACTATGGGAGGGATATGGTATTGCAAATATCCAAATACACTGGTTGGTTACTAGTAATTTGTTTCAAAACCTTAGATTGTTTTTTGAAAGAATGGATTGGAGAATGGGACTGCACCACGGTTTTCTAGAACTTTACCTTTAACTTCTGGTTTGGGTGAGTAGAGTTGTTATTATAGATATCTAATTAACACCATCCTTCTCTAAGGGAGACACCACATCTGAAGATTTCTTGTAGTTCTACCCATGGTCCATTTATGATCAGTTTCTGAAGGCACCTTTAATCTTCCCATTTAAAAACTTAGAAATTCTGGCATCCCCTTTCCTCAGAGCACACCAGTGAAGGAAAACTTCTAGAGCTTCTATTTTAAGCCTTTTTTTTCCCATTCCAAAGTTATGTCTTCTTGATCTTGTTCCCTTCAAAGCTACACTTGGGCTATCTTGTCTGACTTCAGATTGATCTTTTTTTTTTCCTCCCCCATTTGGCTTGTTCTATGCTAATCTCATGTAGGAGCCAGGCAAATGCACCCTCTTCCTATAGTTCAATTAACTTAGGGTGGTCTGTCCCAGCCACTGAAAGATAGTCCTGCTGCCAGCTCCTCCTCAGGATTTGTGGATTAACCTTATTAAGATCAATATCAAATATTGAATATAATTCCTTTTAGCCTCATAAGTTTTAAAGGCAAAATATATGAAACTTCTTTTTTAATTTAGATACCATGGGAGCCAGATTCCTTCCATCATCTTCAACTTTGGAAGCCTAATCAATTTTAATTTCATTATGTCTCAAATTGCATGGGCACTAAGGTTGGTTATATTTCACAGTTTTACCTTTAAAATTTTTACCTCAATTTTTTGTTGGTGAGGTACTCAGTGTAATAAAAGAATCAAGTTTGAATCTCTGGCTTGAAAGAGCATTTCTTCTTTAAACTTAGTTTGTAAGTTAAAATCTGAAGGCCAAAATATAATGTCGAGAGATGCCACACATTAAAAGACATAGTTTAAAAGTGGTAACATAGTTTAAGCATTAAAATTTGTGTTAATAACTGCCTATTTACTATATGCATATCTATGTTGTATTTCCATATTTGTCATTTTATCATGAAAAGTATACTGTTGTTCATAATCTAAATAATACTTTATCAAAGTCCTTATATCTATCAGACTGTCTTTCTGGAGTTTCACCCCCTTCCCCCAGGGTAACTAGGCTCAGAGGTCACTAAGCGCTGAGAGACAAAGCTTGAGGCCCTCACTGGGAAAGTGACTGCATTTGGGGAGTTGGGAAAGTAGTGTGGGGGTGCCAAACTCACTGGAGACGGGAAGGGTGCCTAAACCTCATTAAGAGTGAAAGTCTCTCAGCAAGATAAAGAGGAAAATATCTCCGTTCTTCTGTCTTCTTGGTATTGGCAGCAGCACCAGCTCTTCTTCTCGGGTGCTTAATCACCACTGCTGAGATTTGTGTGTGTGGTATGATTGGGGTCTGCTTTGACCTCCTGCTCTTAGACTATGTTCCCTGTCCCATGCTTTGTTTGTGCTAGGATCATAAATAACTTAGAGTAATAACAGTAAGAGGTAAATCAGTCTAATTAACATAGTTAAAGAGTTAAAGAAACAATTTGGTTAGAAAATGCAAGTCCAGCAAGAACCATGGTGTAAGGGTTTAGCCTTCCTCAGTTGGATTGATGATTAAAACAGTGATGTGCATAATAAAAATTGAGCTAGGTCAGATTTAGGGGCTTTTCACTGGTTCTCATGCTTGGAGGTGGAAAGTCCTCTGGCCAGCTTCTTAAAAACTTTTCTTCTTATATCTCAACTCTCTTTTTCCCTCATCTTTTCATCTTTCCAGACACTGGGAAAAAACTCACAGTGTAGTTTAGGGCTGGTCCCCAACATACATTATTATGATATCTTCTCTATTGGTTTTCTTAATAAATTAGCAGTACAGAACCTAGTCCCCAAAGAGTTAATCTCCTGTATTGTGGCCTGTTTAATGATCTGTCCCTGTGCATACATGAATAAGCCATCCAACGTTTCCATATTAATGAGTTTTTATCGGAAAAATAGGAAAATATTATATACCTCACAAGTTGTTCTAAGGACCCATAATCACACGCAAGGGGCCTGGAAGAGTAACAGGAATAGGGCAGGAGTCCAGCAAATTTTAGCTTTCCCTCATAGTACTAGTGATCATCATTAGAGTGAACTTCTACGTCTGTTTGTTTGTTTGTTTGTTTGTTTTCTATATCTCAAGCTAAGTATATTGATCTCTCTGATCCAAAAATGGAATTTAATTATAAATAATTTATTCTGCTTTTCTTTTCAAGGATCTCAAATAGTTTATATAGACCACCCATGTTAAGGAAGCAGAGAGAGATATGGGGATTTGGGTAGCATAGAGAGGAGCAGGGATGTGGGGAATTGCCAGAAGGATGTTATAATAAGCAAACTTTATTAACTTGTCACAGTGCCAGGGCGGTGCCTGTGGCTCAAAGAGTAGGGTGCCAGCCCCATATGCCGGAGGTGGCGGGTTCAAACCCAGCCCCGGCCAAAAACTGCAAAAAAAAAAAAA